>NC_057813.1:496325165-496625165 GCF_018294505.1 Triticum aestivum
TCCAATATACGAATCTTTATATCTCGACCATTTCGAGACTCCTCCTCATGTCCGTGATCTCATCCGGGACTCCGAACAACCTTTGGTACATCAAATCACATAAACTCATAATACGAATCGTCATCGAACGTTAAGCGTGCAGACCCTACGGGTTCGAGAACTATGTAGACATGACCAAGACACATGTCCGGTCAATAACCAATAGCAGAACCTGGATGCTTGTAGGATCGAAAGTATGTCTAGAGGGGGGGGGGTGATTAGACTACTTGACCAAATAAAAAACTAGCCTTTTCTGAATTTTAAGTCTTCGCAGATTTTAGCAACTTTGCACAAGTCAAGTAATCAACCTACACATCCAATTCTAAGAGTATAGCAGCGGAATGTAAAGATATTGCACATGAAGGTAGAGGGGAGGAGTTTGAGGGAGCAAACACAATGTAGACATGCAGATTTTGAAGTAGGCGATCTCCTTGCCCGTACAAACTCCTTGGTTCAACTCTACAATCTTGACGGAGGCTCCCAAGTGATACCTAACCAATCTAGGAGACACCACTCTCCAAAAGTTAATATATGGTGTGTTGATGATGAACTCCTTGCTCTTTTGCTTCAAATGATAGTCTCCCCAACACTCAACTCTCTCACACAGATTTGGATTTGGTAGAAAGATGATTTGAGTGGAAAGCAACTTGGGGAAGGCTAGAGATATGGATTTATGTGGATGGAATGGAATATCTTGGTCTCAACACATGAATAAGTGGTTCTCTATCAAAAAATGAATGTAGGAGGTGTAGGCATGTTCTGATGGCTTTCTCCACGAATGAAGAGAGGGTGGAGGGGTATATATAGCCTACACACAAAATCTAACCGTTACACACAATTTACCAAACTCGGTGGGACCGAATCATGAAACTCGGTCAGACCAATTTAGTTCAAAATGTGAACGTTAGGATTTTTGGTGGGACCGACATGTCAACTCGGTGGAACTGATTTCATCAGGGTTAGGGCATAACCTAATCTCGGTGAGACCGATTACACAAACTCGGTGGGACCAATTTTGGTAGTAAGCTAACCAGAGAGTTGGTCAGGCAAACTCGGTGGGACCGATTCGCTCATTTCGGTGAGACCGAAACATTACAAAAGGGAAACAGAGAGTTTGCATTGCGAACTCGGTGGGACTGATCGCTCATCTCGGTTAGACCGAAATGTTATGAAGTGAAATAGAGAGTTTGCAATCCCATCTCGGTGAGACCGAAGTGACTAGGGTTTCTGGCAGTGGCTATGTCAAGTGAACTCGGTGGCGTCGAATAGATCAAATTGGTGGGGCCAAATTTGACTTTTGGTTTGGGACATATGTGGATATGAGAAAGTAGTTGAGGGCTTTTGGAGCATATCACTAAGCATTTTGAGCAAGCAAGCCATTAAGCAACACCTCATCCCCTTCTAATAGTATTGGCTTTTCCTATGGATTCAATGTGATCTTGGATCACTAAAATGAAAATGTAGAGTCTTGGGCTTGAGCCAATATGTGTCCTTAGCATTTTGAGGGGTCCACATTCCTAATCCATGCCATGCCAATCATTGAACTTTCCTGAAATATTTATCTTGAAATGGCATTAGTTCAATGAGCTATATGTTGTTAGTAATTACCAAAACCACCCAGGGATAGTTGCACTTTCAATCTCCCCCTTTTTGGTAATTGATGACAACATATAGATCAAAGCTTTGACAAATGGTAATAAGATTGAAATACATTGTCGCTTTGAGAAGTATGTGATAAGCAAGATCTCCCCCTAAATTTGTGCATTATTTGAAATTTGCTTTTGAATGCAAATGCACAATCGATTAGGATCATGGGTTACTCTTCCATGTCACATACATCTTGGTGGAGCGCTCAAAATGATATAACTTAAAAACATGCACTCATCACCATGCAAAGTGAATGATCATATATGGATATAAAAGATAATATCATCCAGGCAAAAATTAAAGTAGCATATGATCAAACACATGATCATACAAGTATCTCACATGCAGACATAGAGTATCAAACAAGCACACAATAAAGTTCAACCAAACAAATAGCAAGAGAGACAAAAGAAGCAAAACTCTCTCTCTCTCTCTCTCTCAGCCTATAATCTATACATATCTCCCCCTTTGGCAACAAGTTACCAAAAAGTTTGAAAATGCATAGTGCTATGCGTCTCTCAGGCTTGGTCTTCGGGAGGTGGTGTAGAGAGAACTCCAAGGACGAAGGCATCTGTTGATGTAGCTAGAGATGGTGGAGTGGCTGCTGGAGGTGCCACTGAAGCTGTAGCTGCTGGTGCAGATGATGTAGCTCTAGTGTCTGGTATTGGCACTGCAGCTGGCCTCTAACCTCTTGGCACTCGCTGAAAAGCATCTATAGTTGCCTTCCCTTTCCTCTCTTCTGCTTCCTCATGGAGCTGCTCAACTGCTATCTGTATCCTAGTGACCTTCAGATCAAGATCATAAAACTTTGTCTCTATGATCCTCTCCAAGCTCTCCTGATTCTGAGTCAGGGCGGCCAAGCCCTTCTCAATCCTCAAAGTTGATTGGATCAGATATGCTAGTTGATCTTGTTTGCTCTTCAGGAACACTTGAGATGCCTCTTCAGCACTTGGCATCTTTGCAGGTTTTTTTGCCTATGCTTTTGCTCTCTTCTCTTGTGCTTGCATTGAAGAAGGTTCATTCTCATTCATTACAACCGTGTTGTCTTAAAATTCTAGATACAGAGGTAAATGCTCCTTGTCAAGAAAGTAAGTGACAGTGCCCATCTTTGAGTTGATGAGCACCTAAATGTGTGGAGCATACCCACAAGATCTTTTCTGGTCAGCAGTTGTCCTCTTGACTGTCTCTATAATCAGACGCATGACCTTTAACTTCTGAGGCACATCAAATAGCATCAACAAGTTGATGGAGTGTCCTCTAATCATCTTGTGATCTCCAAACTTGGGTAGCAGAGTATGCCTTAAGATAGTGTTGATAGTAGGCAGACCAGACAACAAATAGTGTACAGATCCAAGTTTGTGTTTCTCCAATGCTTTGTCTGGGATCTCCTTGTACATATTTGCCATTGAGTTGTGGTCTTTCTTCTTCTTGGCATACACATCAAAATCATCCTCATGCTCTTCTGGGGCATTGATTAACTTGGCCCATTCATCAACAGTTGGCTGGTACCTTGTACCATTAGACATCCATACTATCCTCCCATCTGGATAGAAATGGCAGTGGAGTAGAATTGCATGATTAGCTCATCATTCCATTTGGTGAGCTTCTGTCCAACGAACTTGTCAACTCCACAAGCTTTGAAGCTATCATAGAATCCTGGGTAGTGATCTTAATTCTCTTTAATGTATTCCCAATCAACCCATCTCATGTCACAGATCATTGGCTTCTTGTCAAGCAAAATAGTCTCATAGAAGTCTTGTTATTCTCTGGTGTGGAACCTGTAATCAATTGTAGTTCTTCTCCTCACAGTATAAGGATCATTCTTCCTCCAAAGTCTCAGACCTGCATCCTTCCTGATGTTCATGTCCTCTGCTACTGGATGAGTGTCACTGTGGTCTGGAATCTTTGGTTTGAGCTTTCTCAGCACTTGAGATTCATTATCTTCTTCTTCAACTTCAGGCACTGGGGCCTTTTTCTTCTCTTCAGCTGGGATGTTTCTGGTGCTTCTCTTGGGTGCAGACTTGGTGGTTTGAACAACATCTTTGGGAGCAGTTTTGGGCTTAGATGTTGCAGCCCCTGACTTGATAGCGTCTCCCATAAGCTTTTGGGTCTTGGGTGCTAGTTCAACATCCTCTTCATCTACCTCTTCATCAGCAGATGGATATCTCATCATGGAGGGCTTGCCAATGACTCTGGCAATGGTCTTCCTGACCCTCTCCTTCCTCTTCTTGCCTTCTCCAGCTTCTTTGGGTTCAAGAGTGAACTCCATTGTTTCTTCCAAGGCTGCTTTCCTAGGCTTGGATGTTGGCACTCTCTTGGCAGGTGCTTTCGTGTGCATACCTGGTTTTGTTGTAGTAGTAGTGCCATACTCTTTCTTTAGCACTTTCTTCCATGAGGTGGCCTCATCCTCAACAGCCACATAGTCCTCATGCTTAGAGTCTGAGGTTCTCTTCTTCCTTGTTCTAGTGGCTTCCTTCGGCAAATTTCTTGGAGTGCTCCTGCTTCCCTCATCATAGCTGCTAGAGGGACTAGTGCCCTCACTCATTTGCACTTGCTCTTCAGATTTGTTCTGGCTATCACTCTGGTCAGACATCTTCACAAGCAAACTGACAGCAGACCCTGTGAATAGATAGAGATGAGGTAGAGTAGATGAGCATCACAAAGTGCAAATTTTTTGCAAAACAGATGAGTCAAAAACTTAGTTTTAGTTCTCCACAGGAAGCATTTCGGAGCTACCGATTTGTTAAACTCGGTGACACCGAAGCAACTTTTGGAGTCTAAACTAGTGAACTCGGTCAGACCGAGTCACAGTTCGGTGACTCCGAGATTGCTAGGGTTTCACAGAGAGTTGAACTCGGTCACACCAATTTGCAAGTTTCGGTCGGACCAAGAACTGCAAGTGCTATGGCCTAGGCCAAATCGGTGAGACCGATTTCTACAACTCGGTCGGTCAGAGATGAGTTCGGCGGAAACCTAACCCTAAATTTTCGAATAAAATCTAATTTAGATGATTTATTCTCTGGATAGACTGATCTCATATGTGGTAAAGAACATGGCATTGACCTTGTGATTGGAATCGGAGGTAAAAAGAGAGCACAAGGGGTCGGACTCATACCCTAATTCGGCGATGAGTTCGCTACGGCGGCAACGGTGGGGTAGAAATCCGTTGACAGCGACGGAGACCAGCGGCGGGAGGTTGCTGGCAAGGAGGAGACGATCCGGAGACCCGAGGCGGCAGAGCAGGATATCCGCGGGCTGAGGAGTTTGAAGAAATTTTGAAAGTCTCACCCGTGGGTACATATATCCCGACCCTGTCAGTGTGGCTGAGTGGAACAACTTGGTGGCACCGAGATGCAGAATCGCAAGCAGTTACTGCAACTCGGTGTGACCGAAAAGTTCAAATCGGTTGCACCGAGATTGAAAACCTAGATCAACTCAGTGAACTCGGTGTGACCAAACTAGATGACTCGGTCATACTGAAATGCACAAAGAGGTTTTGGAAGTTTAAGTCTATGATGAATCGGGGACTCTGAGTGCTCCTCACACAGAGTAGTTTGAATCTGACTTGATCAAACTTTGTGATGTAGCAAGAATAGAGTTTGAGACGAGAAAAGCATAGATAGCTAGAGGAGGTTCTTAGGCATTCTTGTCCATCCATTTGGCAAAAATAGAAAAAGCCAAACAATCAAAGCAATAAATGGATGTCCTCGAATGAGTAAAATATGCATCCAACATGCTCACACAATAAAATGACAAATGAAATATGTGGAAAGCATGCACAAACACTCTAGCACCTATCAAGCAATTTTCAATGACTAGGTCATCTATATATGAGTATATTGACTTAGGAGTCAAATGAGAACATTTGATCATAGGTCATACTCATGGTTTAGGCACAAGTGGGGTTACCACTTTTACATAAAGCATTGTTGTGTTCACACCACTAGAGTTGCTTTAGCTCAATTGATTAGAGTAAAGCTCCCCTAGATGTGATACCCCCCTAAGAGTGATGAACTAACCTTGGGTTTTGTCGATGATGACTTCATGTAGATGTTGAAGATGTAGACGCTCAATATTGATGAAGATCATTTGGAGCAGTACATTGGAGTGAGTTGCACTTTCAATACCTACATGGGTTAGTCCCACAAGGAACAAACAAGGATATCCATAGACATAGAGTGATGTTCACACAAGATGATGTCCATGAAAGCATTAGGTTACCTTGTCCCTTGTCTTACCAACAAGAGGGTTTGTGACTCCTTGAACTAGTTCAAGATGTGGAAGTTGTTTGCACTTGTCCTCGCCAAAATGATATGAGTGAAGTATGTTTGCGGAGTCACCCTCAAGAACTCTCAAGTTCTTCTTCTTCGGGATCCACATCATCTTGATGGGAATCCTTGGGGTTTTAGTCGTACTTGATGAAGTAGAACTTGATGTACTCTTGGGAACCCACTTGACCAAGGCCTTAGGAGCTTCTTCAAATGCATCAATCTCCTCTTGAAGCTTATCCTTGCCTTTCTGCTTGTGGTCTTGTGGTGGAAGATCATCTTGAGCTTGTGTCCCTCGAAAGGAAGTAGGATTATACTTCTCTTGTTGAGGGACAAACTTTGTCTTGGGGTATTGATCTTCTTCCCACTCAACTCCATTGGCATTGAATTTTCGTTCAAAACCAACACCTTGATTCTTTCGGTGCCTTCCTTGCTTGCGTACAATTTCCTCAAATTGCTTACTTCCGGCAAGGCTCTTGTAAACACCTTTCTCTATAATTCCCTTCAGTAAGCTATTTTGTTGCTCAAGTATAACTTGGCTAAGAGAATTGTTAGTGGAATCAAGAGAACTACGGGAAGCAACAAAATTGGATTTAGCATGATTATTGTTACTACTAGAAGAAGAATATTTCTTGTTCTTGTTGCTAGATTTAACTTGTGGCATGTAAGTAGACAAGAGTAAACGCTTGGCAATGTAAGAAGAACTTTTCTTGTGAAGATCATCATTGATTGCTTTTAAGAACCCATGCTCTTGCTCAAGGTTGAGCTTTTCAAAGCGTAACTTCTCATGAGTCTTTAAAAGTTCTCGATGATCCTCCAAGGTAGTTTCATGAGCTAACTTAAGAGTGTTTAGTTCTTTAGTTAGACGCTCAATCTCCTTCTTATCATCTTCATTCATTTTATCTTGATTATCATGATTAATAGCAAGTTCATCATAGTTTTCATAACTAGAGTTGTCAACAAGTAAATCATCATCACCTAGCAAATCATCTTCACCACTATTTAAATCAACATACTCAGGGTGTGATACCTTTGGGCCTTTAGCCATGAAGCATCTTCCAATTCCTTCATTTGGTGAGTCAAATATGTCATATGAGTTGGTTGACACAAGTGCTAGACCGGCAACACCTTCATCTTGAGTATATTCGGAGTCGGAGTGATAACTTCTTTCGGAGTGACGGTCGGAGTCAGAGCCAGATACCCATTCACCAACGTGAGCTTGATGTCTTTGTTTTGTGTAGCTCTTTGATATTTGTCCTTCCTTTCCCAGTCCTTGCTTCTCCGGGAGGTTCTTCTTTCATAACGATCATCTCTACTCCTTCTCTCTCTTGGTGGTGATTCTTCTCTTCTACTCTTCTTTTAAGTGAATCTTCTCTTCTTTTGTAGGGAGCCATACACTCATTGGAGTAGTGTCTGGGTCTTCCACAATTGTAGCAATTGTGTTCACGACTCGAAGATCTTTTGTCATTGTAGGACCTTAACTTGGAACTTCTTTCCTTGCTTCTACTCTTGTAGAACTTGTTGAAAATTTTCACCATCAAGCTCAATTCCTCATTGAAGGTTTGTTTCTCACTTGATGATGTAGGAGCATCACATGAGGCTTTGTAAGAACCACTTGACTTGTTGTGAAGCTCTTCCTTATCCTTTGAGTGACATCTCATGAGCAACAATTCTTCCAATGACTTCCGTAGGCTTGAGATCTTTGTAGTTGGGCATCATTTGGATCAATGTGCACATGACATCATATTTTCCATCCAAGGCTCTTAGGATCTTCTTGATGATGAATCTATCGGTCATCTCTTCACTTCCTAAGCTGACAATCTCATTTGTGATGAGAGCAAGCCTAGAGTACATTTCAACGACACCTTCACCATCCTTGAATTTGAACTTGTCAAGCTGACTTTGAAGCACATCCAATTTGGATTCCTTGATGGAGTTGGTACCTTCATGCATATCAATCAAGGTATCCCAAATTTCCTTTGCATGCTCAAGACGGCTGATTTTGTTGAATTCTTCGGGGCAGAATCCATTGAAGAGGATATCGCAAGCTTGAGCATTGTATTGCAACATCTTCAACTCTTCCGCGGAAGCTTCACGGTTTGGTTCTCTCCCATCAGAGAATTCACCTTGCAAGCCAATACACACAATAGCTCAGACGGTGGGGTTATGTCCAAGAATATGCATTTTCATCTTATGCTTCCAACTAGCAAAATTAGTACCATCAAAGTAAGGACCTCTACGGTGGTAATTTCCCTCGCTAGATGCCATACTCTCCTAGGTTGTGAAACCAAGGCTATGATCACCAAAAGCTATGGAAATCAAGGCAAATGGAGACCGTAGCTTCTATAACACATGTAGGATCAAAAGTATGTCTAGAGGGGGGTGATTAGACTACTTGACCAAATAAAAATCTAGCCTTTTCTGAATTTTAAGTCTTCGCAGATTTTAACAACTTTGCACAAGTCAAGCAATCAACCTACACATGCAATTCTAAGAGTATAGCAGCGGAATGTAAAGACATTGCACAAGAAGGTAGAGGGGAGGAGTTTAAGGGAGCAAACGCAATGTAGACACGGATATTTCGAAGTAGGCGATCTCCTTGCCTGTACAAACTCCTTGGTGCAACTCCACAATCTTGACGGAGGCTCCCAAGTGACACCTAACCAATCTAGGAGACACCACTCTCCCAAAGGTAATAGATGGTGTTGTGATGATGAGCTCCTTGCTCTTGTGCTTCAAATGATAGTCTCCCCAACACTCAACTCTCTCTCACAGATTTGGATTTGGTGGAAAGATGATTTGACTGGAAAGCAACTTGGGGAAGGCTAGAGATCAAGATTTATGTGGTTGGAATGGAATAGCTTGGTCTCAACACATGAGTAGGTGGTTCTCTCTCAGAAAATGAATGTAGGAAGTGTAGGCATGATCTGATGGCTTTCTCCACGAATGAAGATAGGGTGGAGGGGTATATATAGCCTCCACAAAAAATCTAACCGTTACACACAATTTACCAAACTTGGTGGGACCGAATCATGAAACTCGGTCGGACCGATTTAGTTCAAAATGTGAACGTTAGGATTTTTGGTGGGACCGACATGTCAACTCGGTGGAACCGATTTCATTAGGGTTAGGGCATAACATAATCTCGGTGAGACCGATTACACAAACTCGGTGGGACCGATTTTGGTAATAATCTAACTAAAGAGTTGGTCAGGCAAACTCGGTGGGACTGATTCGCTCATTTCGGTGAGACCGAAATGGTACGAAATGGAAACAAAGAGTTTGCATTGCGAATTCGGTGGGACCGGTCGCTCATCTCGGGTAGACTAAAACGTTACGAAGGGAAACAGAGAGTTTGCAATCCCATCTTGGTGAGACCGAGATCCCTATCGGTGAGATCGAAGTGACTAGGGTTTCTGGCAGTGGCTATGTCAAGTGAACTCGGTGGCGCCGTGATAAGTCTCCAACGTATCTATAATTTATGAAGTATTCATGCTATTATATTATCCATCTTAGATGTTTTATATGCATTTATATGCTATTTTATATGATTTTTGGGACTAACCTATTAACCTAGAGCCCGCCAGTTTCTGTTTTTTCCTTGTTTTTGAGTTTTACAAAAAAGGAATACCAAACGGAGTCCAACTGACGTGCCAATTTTTGATGATTTTTTATGGACCAGAAGAAGCCCACAGAGCATCGGAGATGGACCAGAAGAGTCCCGAGCCGTCCACAAGGGTGGAGGGCGCGCCCTACCCCCCTGGGAGCGCCCCCCTATCTCGTGGACGATTCGGAGACCCCCCTGATGTGAAACCGACGCCAAAAATTCCTATAAATACAGAAACCCCCAGAAAGAAACCTAGATCGGAAGTTCCGTCGCCGCAAGCCTCTGTAGCCATGAGAAATCAATCTAGGCCCTCTCTGGTACCCTGCCGGAGAGGGCCATCATCACCGGAGGCCATGGGGAAGGATCTCGGAGGGGTCATCATCGTCATGAAGGCCAAGGACCAGAGGGAGAACCTCTCCCCATCTAGGGGGGATGCCATGGATGAAGCACAAGGGGGAGAACCTGTCCTCCTCTCTCTCGGTGCCGCCGGAGTGCCATCGGGAGGGGAATCATCGCCACGGTGATCGTCTTCATCAACATCACCATCATCATCACCATCCTCATCTCTTTTACGTGGTCCACTCTCCCGCACCCCGCTATAATCCCTACTTGAACATGGTGCTTTATGCCACATATTATGATCCAATGATGTGTTGCCATCCTATGATGTTCTGAGTAGATATCCTTTGTCTTTGGGTTGATTGATGATCTAGGTTGGTACGAGTTGTATGTTTTATTTTGGTGCTGTCCTATTGTGCCCTCCATGTCGCGCAAGCGTGAGGGATTCCCGCTGTAGGGTGTTGCAATATGTCCATGGTTTACTTATTGTCCGCGTTGCTTGAGTGACGGAAGCATAAACACGTATAAGTGGGTCACGACGTATGGGATAAAGGGGACTTGATACTTTAATGCTATGGTTGGGTTTTACCTTAATGATCTTTAGTAGTTGCCGATGCTTGCTAGAGTTCCAATCATATGTGCATATGATCCAAGAAAACAAGGTATGTAAGCTTATGCCTCTCCCTCATATGAAATTGCAATGACGAATACCGATCTTGTTAATAATTGCCTAGGATTTCCGCATACCCATCCATCATTATTCCACACTCGCTATTTATAATATTTAGTAATATATTCTAACTTTATGATAACAGCACCTACTTTTATATTTTAGCTCTCCGATACCATGCAAAGTTATCCTCTTCATACCCACAACGTAGTTTTATTTCTCGTTTCTAGTTGGAAGCAAACGTTCGGTGCACATAGAGTCGTATCAGTGGCAGATAGGACTTGAGAGAATATTGATCTTACCTTTAGCTCCTTGTTGGTTTGACACTCCATACTTATCACTTTCACCATTGGAAATTGCTATGATGATTCCCTGCACTTGGGGATTATCAAGCTCTTTTCTGGCGCCGTTGCCGGGGAGCAATAGCGTGGGGTTGATATTCTGGTGTGTGCTTGTTTGCTTTCTTCACTAAGTAGATTTTGTTTTTCCTTTTTGTTTCTGTTTAGTTGTGGGTGAAACATACAAAAAAAATTAAAAGAATGAAAATACAAAAAAAATTACTTGCCTCTCATGCCTAATTTTTTTCAATAAGAGAAGTGATTGGAAGGCTATGCATTGAAGAAGTGAGGGTCGACCTTGAGCACTTGTGTTCATGCTCATGGAAACAATGTAAAAAATTTCATGGAAGCTTCTCTGAAAATAATTATCCCCTTGTATATATCCATTGTATTATAAATATAATGTGCCAAGCTTTGGTTTTAGGATGATTAGATTGCTTGTTTACTATGTGCAGTACAAAAACAGAAACTTTGGCTTTAGCGCGTGATTTTATTTTTTTTACTGGAAAGTCAAATGGCTCTAAAACTTTTTGCACATTACTTTTGTACAAAGTTTTTAAATTTTAATATTTTTTTAGTTTTTTTGGAGTTACAGAAGTTTACTAAATTCCCAGATTACTACGGATTGTCCTGTTTTTGACAGATTCTGTTTTTCACGTGTTGTTTGCTTATTTTGATGAATCCATGGGTAGTATCTGTCGGTGTACTAGAATAGGGGTACCCTAGTATCCCGAACTTGTGCACGGGCAGTTGCAGCATCCCGCGGCAATGCTTGTCGGGCAACCGCCAAGGTCCTCCGTGGTCCCTTTGGAACCATTCAAGAACAAAGTATTCAAGCCAAGGAGACAAGGCCCCGGCAAGAGGAGCTTGCCGGGAAGGCCAACCAAGGCATCCCAAGCTTGCCACGACGATCCACGCGTCCCGGCAAGGCGACAAGGCCCCGGCAAGAGGAGCTTGCCGGGAAAACCAACCAAGGCATCTCAAGGCCTGGTGAGCGACAAGCTTCCGGGCGCGACAAGACTACGACCGCGGCAAGACGCTTGCCGCGGCAGGTAGCCACCATGTACCCGCGCTCCAACACATCCACCAACGTGTCGCCATGGGGCTTTTCCAGGCGCGCGTGGAAGGAGGCTGTGCAGCCAGCGGTGTGCGGTGGCATGCGACGCTGACAAGATCGCCATCGTGGCGAACGGTGGCGCCCCTGACGGTCCTTTTCTGCACTGTTTGGGTGACGCAGACGGGCATTCAATGCCTTTGTCCCCTGCCATCAGGGTTACGTAGGATACACTGTGCAGGTAGCTGTACAAACCGCAACTCTTTTTACATTTTTACCCTTCTCTGCATTGCCACCTGTCGGTGACCCCTTGAGCATATAAAAGGAGGCCCATGCACAACGTAGGGGGGGTTCGGATCACTTCGAAGCCAGAAAAACACTTAGCTCTCTGGAGCAAGAACACAATACAATCAAACAAGCAGCAGTAGGAGTATTATCTCTCCGGAGAGCTCCGAAGCTGGGTAAACTGCTCGTGTGCTCCGCCTCGATCTGCTCTTCGTGCGATCTCCGCCCCCCGCCGAACCGAAAGGGGCTCGGTCCGCCAGTCCCATAGGTGCTCGTGGATCAGTTTCCCCGACATCTTTGGCGCGCCAGGTAGGGGGCGTCGAGATTGTGTGATCCTGATCCGGCGTTCACACGAGCTAGATCTTCATTTTCTTCATCGATATGCCACCGAAGAAGAAAACTTCGGCGGCACCTGCTCCGTCCACATCACTTCCACCACCACCGGAGCAAGCGGGTGGTGGGGTGGACGCCGGCGGAAGAATGGACATCGACGAGGAAGCTCACAACGCTGCCAGGTCCAAGGACAAGGCCGCGCAAACCTCGGCGTCCGTGCATGTCCCGCGCCCATCTCAGGAGGCGCAAGACCGACAACGTCATGGTATCCGTAGTACCATACGTTCGTTGGAACAAGATCGAGCTGGTGGATCTCGGGGTGCTCAAGACCAGCATGCACGCCAACATGCTGGCCCGAGCGAGGCACGGTCGCCTGGACAGGATGCTGCTCCTTCTAATGTAGTTAGAAGTCCGAGCATATCCCGCTCCTCGCACCGTTCGCCACTGCCGCCCACCACTCCAGCAGAAGCTTTGGCGCGAGCTCAGCTGCTCCTGGATTACCCTCCTGCAGAAGACAAGATCGACCAATGGAGGGCCACCATTCAGAGTCTCATTGGCTTCGCCAACGGTGACACTCCGCGGCTACATCGCGGCCGCGGCAGGACCGCCAGGCACGAGCCGGTGGCGACGAAACCGGTGGGGGTGCAACCACCATGCACTCTCCACCCTGAAGGCCAAGATCGCCGACTCGTCGGATCCACCTCGACAGCGACTCCACCGCGTCATCAGATCCACGAGCTCGTCGCGATCAACGCCAAGTTCTTCATGAACGACAGCAAGAAGATGCTCGTACTCGCATCGAGCGCCGAAGAGAAGCGCGACGTCAATCCGACAAGCGCGTTGGGCCCTCTGTTGACATGCATGTGCCAGGGGAACCAGGCGACTTGCCGTACGCGGTAGGTTGCCCTGCGTTCACTCGTGAGCTGCGGCAAGTCCAGTGGCCCAGCACGAAGAATTTCAAGCCAGATGTACCCGAGAGGTACGACGGCAAGTCGCATCCATCAGAGTTCCTCAGCACTACACCATTGCGGTGCAAGCTGCTGGGGGGCGAGACGACAAGATCCCTGCCAACTACTTCCCGCTGGTGCTCAAGCCCAATGTCAGATCCTGGCTCATGAACTTGCCAGACAACTCCATATCCTCCTGGGCTGACTTGTGCCATCAGTTTGTCGGCGCCTTTACAGGCGGCCACAAGCCTCATGGCAAAGAGAGCGACCTTCATCTGCTCGCCCAGAAGGAAGGAGAGCCCCTGCGCAAGTACATTCAGAGATTCAGCCGCGTACAGCATAACATCCCAGATGTCCACCCTGCCGCGGTGATCAGCGCGTTCCATCAGAACGTGCGAAACCGCAGGATGCGGGAGGAGATGGCGATGTGCAAAATCAGAGACGTCAGTGAGCTATATGCCCTGGCCGACAAATGTGCACGTGCAGAGGAAGGGAGGAAACTCCCCGGAGAGGATGTAGGAGCAGGAGGATCTGATAGTGAGGAAACTGCCCCGGCAAGGAAAAACCGGCGGCGGAACAACAGAAAGAAGAAAGGCAAAGAGGTGCTAGTCGTTGAGCAGTCCGGCAAGGAAGCCAAAGCTGGTAGCTCCGGCAAGGAGGTTGCCGCAGCTGTACCGGTCGCCGACAAGCAAGACGGCACCAACAAGCAATACTGCAAGATCCACCGTACCAAGGGCCATGATCTCCAGAGCTGCAAGAAAGTCGAGCAGCTTGTTGAACAGCAAAAGGCTGAATACGAGCGACGTGACAAGGAGAAGGCCCAGGAAGGTGCTGGAGGATCCGGCCAGAAACGTCCCGGCCGAGGAGGACGCCGTGGCAAGGCCAAGCAGCGGCAAGGAGACAGACCTCCCCATGTCCGCGACAAGGATGAAGATGACGACGACGATGAAGATATGGATGATGACGAGACCGATGAGCAGGAGTTCCAGAAAGCCACAGAGGTCCTGTGCGTTGACGGCGGTGCTTCTCTGCATACTTCACACAGCCAGCTCAAGCAATGGGTGCGGGAAGTCAATGCGGCAGAACCACCCATCGAGTCACGCAAACCTCTGAAATGGTCCAGCACGCCTATCATCTTTGATATTGAGGACCACCCTGATCACATAACTGCGGTCGGGTGCTTGCCGATGTTGGTTTCCCCAACTATCCGCAACCTCAAGGTCACAAAGATGTTAGTTGACGGCGGGGCTGGCTTGAACCTGATCTCCTCCGCGGTACTCCAGAAACTCCAGATCCCTAATAGCGAGCTCGAAGAGACCGGCACATTCCAAGGAATCAATCCGGGGAGGAGCAAGCCGAAGGGAAAGATCACGTTGCCGGTAACATTTGGCAGCGAGTTGAACTTCAGGACTGAGAGGGTCACTTTTGACGTTGCTGACTTCCCATTGCCCTACAATGGGATACTTGGCCGTCCAGCACTCGCCAAGTTCATGGCGGCCTCTCATTATGCATACAACATACTGAAGATGCCAGGCCCGATAAGTGTCATCTCTGTCCCTGGCGACAAGAAGGATGCCCTTATCTGCGCCGACAAGATCTACCGGGAAGCAGCAGCCGCAACAGATCGCAAGTCACTTGCCATTGAAGCTCCCGGGGTGAAGAAGAAGACCAAGTCCGGCAAGAGCTCTGACGCCCACTCCGGCAAGCGCACCTCTTCAGAGTGCTGCGCTACCATCGAGGATGCACCATCGAGCTCCACCGGCAAGTTAAGAAGACAATGGTAGCTCCACCAGAGACCAAGAAGGTGTCCGCCAAGGAGGACGGCACTGGTGGTACTTTCACCATCAGTGCCACTCTCGATCCTAAATAGGAAGGCGCGCTCGTTGCTTTCCTGCGGGCGAACGTCGACGTGTTTGCATGGCAACCGTCTGACATCCCCGGTGTTCCCAGGAAAGTAATCGAGCACCATCTTGCCGTCTGTCCTCATGCGCGGCCCGTCAAGCAAAAAGTCAGGAAACAAGCAGTGGAGCGCCAAGAATTCATTGCAGAAGAAATCAAGAAGTTGGAAGCAGCAGACCTTGTCAAAGGAGTGCTCCATCCTACGTGGTTGGCCAATCCTGTAGTCATGCACAAGGCAAACGGGAAATGGAGGCTTTGTATCGACTTTACCGATATTAATAAAGCTTGTCCCAAAGACCCATTTCCCTTGCCGCGCATCGACCAGATTGTTGACTCCACGGCCGGACGTGATTTGCTTTCATTTCTTGATGCATACTCAGGATACCATCAGATCTTCATGGCAGAAGAGGATGAGGAGAAGACCGCATTCATCACCCCGTGTGGCACGTACTGTTTCGTACGGATGCCTTTCGGTTTAAAGAATGCTGGTTCAACATTTGCAAGGGTTGTCCATCACGCTTTTGAGCCGCAAATGCACAGAAATGTGGAAGCCTACATGGATGACATAGTGGTCAAGAGCAAGGACAAAGCAACACTGATCCAAGATTTAGATGAAACCTTTGCGAATTTGCGCAAGATCAACCTCAAGCTTAACCCCGAGAAGTGTGTGTTTGGGGTCCCCTCCGGCAAGCTTCTCGGGTTCTTCGTGTCTCAGCGGGGGATTGAAGCCAATCCCGACAAGATCAAGGCCATTGAGTAGATTGAAGCACCAAAGCGCGTCAAGGATGTACGAAGACTTGCCGGTTGCGTGGCTGCTCTTAGCAGGTTTATCTCTAGGTCTGCTGAGCGTGCCCTGCCGTTTTTCAAAATATTGAAAAAGGCAGGTCCAATGAAATGGACTCCGGAAGCGGAGGCTGCGCTGCAGGACTTGAAGAGATACCTGTCCTCCACTCCGACACTTGTCGCACCTAAGCCACAAGAGAAGTTGCTGCTATATATAGCGGCAACCAATCAAGTGGTTAGTGCTGCGTTAGTGGTGGAGAGGGAGACGGATGACGAGCCGGCAACCACGGCAAGTGCATCCAGCGACAAGCAAGGAACTTCACCGACAAGCTCTGGTCCCGACAAGGATGGATCTACGCAGGCGCGTAAGGAGATGCAGAAGAGAATGGTGCAGCGCCCAGTTTACTTTGTCAGTTCCCTTCTGCAGGGGGCTCGGTCAAGGTACTCTGGTGTGCAGAAATTGCTTTTCGGCCTTCTCATGGCCTCGAGAAAGCTGCGCCATTACTTCCAAGCACATGAGATCACAGTTGTCACTCGCTTTCCGTTGAAGAGGATACTGCAAAATCCAGAAGCAACAGGCAGGATTGTTGAGTGGGCACTGGAACTGTCAAGCTTTGGCCTCAAGTTTGAAAGCACTTCAACTATCCAAAGCAGAGCATTGGCAGAGTTCATAGCAGAGTGGACGCCAACGCCAGATGAAGAAATTCCAGAGACGAGCATCCCCGTCAAGGAAGCAAGCAAAGAGTGGCTGATGTACTTTGACGGCGCCTTCTCGCTACAAGGCGCCGGTGCGGGCGTGCTACTTGTTGCACCCACCGGAGAGCACCTCAAGTATGTGGTCCAGATGCACTTTCCCAAGGAGCAAGCAACAAACAATACCGCAGAATACGAAGGTTTGCTTGCCGGTCTCAGGATCGCGGCAGACCTTGGGATCAAGAAGCTCATTGTCAGGGGTGAATCACAGCTTGTCGTCTGCCAAGTGAACAAGAATTATCAGAGTCCGTTGATGGAAGCTTACGTTGATGAAGCGAGGAAGCTAGAAGAACACTTTGATGGCCTGCAGATGGAACATGTTCCAAGAGCTTAGAACGACATTGCTGATGGCCTGTCAAAGTGCGCCGCACTTAAGTTACCTGTGGAACCAGGGATCTTTGTGCTCAAGCTGACTCAACCGTCCGTAACACCATCAACTGGACAGAGCAAGAAGAGAAAGTTGATTTTTGGAGACTACTTTCCGGCAGAGCTCCCCGAAGCCGCCGCCAAGAAAGTCCTCAAGATCAACGCCAAGGATGCTGAGGAGCAGTCTGCTCCAGCGAGCCCTAGGGTTTGTACCGTTGAATCAGACGCTCCCGACAAGTTTTGCGCCGGCAAGCTTGCCGAGGAACATCAAGCTCCGGCAGAGCCGCAGGTTCTTGCCGTAGAAGCGGATGTTCCCGCAGTAGCAGATGTGCCTTTAGTCCTTGTTGTCGAGCCGCAAGCTCCAGCATGGGCACAGCAGATTGTCCATTTCCTTCAGACGGAAGAACTTCCCGAAGGGCAAGAAGAAGCGGAAGGAGTAGCCCGGCAGTCAAGTATGTACCAGTTTGTTGACAACACACTGTACAAAAGAAGACTCAACGGTGTGAAATTGAAGTGTATTCACCGGGAAGAAGGACAAAAGCTGTTGGCAGAGATACATGGAGGCATATGTGGTCACCACGTTGGCGCAAGAGCACTTGCCGGCAAAGCGTTCCGGCAAGGTTTCTTTTGGCCGACAACCCTCCAGGATGCAACTGCGCAAGTAACCAAGTGTGAAGCATGCCAGTTCCATTCCAAGCAGATACACCAGCCAGCTCAAGCTCTCCAGACGATCCCTTTATCCTGGCCATTTTCGGTCTGGGGGCTCGACATCCTCGGCCCCTTTCCCCGAGCTGTCGGGGGCTTTGAGTACTTGTACATTGCAATCGACAAGTTCACAAAGTGGCCGGAAGTGGAAGCAGTGAGGAAGGTGACAACACAGTCAGCAGTCAAGTTCTTCAGGTCAATTGTTTGCCGTTTCGGGATCCCTAATAGGATCATCACCGACAACGGCACGCAATTCACGAGCCGCACCTTCATGCAGTACGTCCAAGATCTTGGCGCCAAGGTCTGCTTCGCTTCTGTTGCTCATCCGAGAAGCAACGGTCAAGTAGAGAGGGCAAATGCTGAAGTGCTGCGCGGGCTCAAGACCAAAACTTTCGACAGGCTGCACAAGTGCGGAAAGAACTGGATCGAGGAGCTGCCGGTGGTTCTTTGGTCGATCAGAACGACGCCAAATCGAGCCACTGGCAAGACACCTTTCGCTCTAGTCTATGGACCAGAGGTAGTTCTCCCCACAGAACTTGTATACGGGTCACCTCGAGTGCTCGCTTATGATGAGCTTGAGCAAGAGCAGCTGCGACAAGATGACGCGCTGCTCCTTGAGGAAGACCATCTTTAGGTTGTTGTACGAGCTGCTCGATACCAGCAAACTTTGCGCCGCTACCATAGCCGCAAAGTTAATGCCAGAAGTTTCGAGGAAGGCGACCTTGTTCTTCGGCGCGTTCAGTCCGCCAAGAATTCCAACAAGTTGACGCCAAAGTGGGAAGGCCCTTACCGGGTGAAACGAGTCACTAGGCCTGGCGCTGTCTGCCTTGAGACCAAAGATGGCATTCCGGTGAGCAACTCCTGGAACATTGAGCATCTCCGTAAGTTTTACCCATAGGGCGCGGGGGAACCACCTTTTGTACAAGTCTTGCCGATGTTGCATGTAATCCTTTGTACAAAGCCGGGCGCAGACCCCGTGCATAAGTAAAGCTCATGTGCTCCGCACATCTTGTTAATTTCATGCTTTTTACTTTATATTTGCATGCTTTATCTAACACTTTGTGCAGCACCTACCCCGGTAAGTAATAACGAGCCATAAGGCACCGTATCTTTATTTTCTCTTCTTTCTTTTTCTCAAAAAAAAGAAGGTTCCCTCGCACACAAGTTTGCCCGGGGGGAGGAGAAGATAATGGTGTGGGCCAAGCATCGTCCGAGCAAGCTTACCGGAAAGAAAGCGACAAAAAAGCTAAGTTGCCAAAGTTTGAGCAATCAATTTTAATTTTTAAGTTATCTTCCTCGAACGACCGTACTTTGTATGGAAAACCTGTGCGCGGAGGAACCAACTCATAGCTAGTTGCGCCCTTACTTTGTTTCGAGTCCGCTCAACAATTTAAGTGAGCTGCGACTAGTTGCGACAAGGTTTCTTGTCGGTGGCGGCGCCGCCAGCAGGCTGCTGACGTTCCGCACTCAGCGCTCGCGGCAAAGGTGCCTGCGCCGGCAAGTTCCCTAAAAGCGTAGGGCAGAAACATACAAAGCAAGGAATCAAGTAAAGGAAATAACATAGCAAATCTCTACCCAAAACAGAGTTATATTACAAGATAACTTGTCGCAGCTCTAACAGAATGTTCTCATGACATGACCAGCGGCGACAAACAAAAAGAAGAGAAGGGCGACCTAATCTACGCGATTGCCCTCAACCCTCTTGATCCCGCTCACCTTGTCCACGATGGGTGCGACAAGGGCCTTGAGTGCTTCCATGTCAGCATCCGGCGGCAAGGACTTGAGGACGTTGGTGAAGTTGAGGCCTGGGTTGCGGAAGGCCACCTTCATTAGCACCTTCTGGAGAGCCCCGCGCAAATCCTGCGCGACTCGTCGGCCAGCTGCTTTGGGATCTTCTCCCGGAGTTGCTGGAGAGCCGTCGCCACGCCTTTGAAGAATAGGCTGAGCTTGGCGCTGGGTTGGAGATTCTCGTCGGAAGGATACCCAAAATCCTCCATCCCCAGTTGCGCCAGCTCCCCGTCGATGGCTGCAGCGGCATCCACAAGACCCTCGGTCCAGTGCTCCACAGTCTCCCGGAAAGCATCATGGGCGGCAGCGGCGTTCGTCAGCAGCGCCTCGACGGCATTGATCTTTTCCTTCAATGTCACCTCCTGCTCCCTGGCTCCATCCAGCGTCTGGGTCAAGGTGGCCAACTTCAGTTCAAGATCCGCGTGGGAGTCCTTGGCGGCGCTGAGCTCCTTGCCCCTCTCAGCTAGAAGACCCTGCAGCTCACCATGAGCGGCAGCATCCTTCTCGCGCTCGCGCTTGAGCGCGACAAGCTCCTAGCCGCTCGCCCTGAGATCGGCTTCCAGCTGCGCTACTTTCGCCTCCAGCTCCTTCTTGGCGGCCTCGGCAGCTGTGGCAGCGTCCTTTGCCTCCTTGAGAGCCCCGCCAATCGCTAGCTCCCGCACGGCGAGCTCCTCCTCGTGGCTGTCAAGGTTCACCTTGCGCTGCGCCAACTCTCCTTCCTGTGAAAATAGGTTTTCAGCGACAAGCCGTTGCTTCTCTTCGGCTTCAGCCTTCTCGAGGAGGAAGGCTTTCCGCTCCTCGAGAAGTTGCTCCCGCTCCTCCTCCAGGGACCGGAGAGCCTCCTGCCTGAGACCCCGGAGCTCTTCTACGCGCTTCTCAATATCCACCCCCGCCTTCGCGACAAGCGCCTCTCGGGACGCCAGTTTGGCTTGGCGGGCGCGGTAAAGAGACAGCAGCTTCCGCAGCAGCCGCTCCTCCTCAGGCTCGTCGCTGCTGCTGCTTGGCGCGTCGACAAGCGCCAGCCCAGTGGAGGCAAGCACCTCTTCGTCAAAGGTTTCTCCTTTGACCGGCGCCCTGGAGCTCGACGCCCAGGGGAGCTTGATGAAGATGCCATCGCCGGCCTTCAAGTAGGCGCCGGGCTGGGGCTCTACGGAGCCCGGCGCTGCGGCAGCGGTAGAGGGATCGGCGGTCGGTGCAGCGCCTGACGCTCCTGCGGCCTCGGGGCCGTCAGTGCGATCGCTAGATTCCTCGCCAGCTTCCGCGGCGGCAGCCTTGGCGGCCTCTTTGCCGGCGGGATCATCGGCACCGGCCTCTTCTTCGGTGGCGGCGGCGTCGTCATTGTTGCCGCATGCGTTCTCCTCACCGGCGGCCTCGGTTTCCATTGGCTCCGTGGCAGGTGGATCTGACGACCGAAGAAGGGAGAGAAGTCAAGCGAATGTTCAAAAAGAAAATCAGAAGAAGAAGAACTCAAGGGAACTTCTCAAGCAAAAGGGGTACCTATGCTGGGATCTGCAATCGTGGTCTCCACCACCGGAGGATCACTGGCGCTGTCCCTTGCCGGAGAACTGCCCCTTGCCGGAGAATTCTCCCTTGCCGGAGAGTTCTCCCTTGCCGGGGAACGCTCCCTTGCCGAGGAATTCTCCCTCAGCGGCGTAGTCGAAGCAGATAGCACTTCGGGAGCGGCCTCCGGGCCCTCCTGGTGAGGCTGCTCTGCTCCTACACAAACCAACAGATAGATATCAGCAAAAGAAGAGCACCCGCGCACGCCTGAAAGCAGGAAGTAAACTATGTACTTACGTGGAGGGCTGCGCTGGGGGCTGCTTTGAGGAATGATTGCCGGGTCCGACAAGGTGGTCTCGGACATGTCCTTTGTCGTCGTGGTGGGGTCGTCCTCGATGACAATCACCGGGGTCTTGGCTCTCTTTTCCGCTCTCTGGGCCAAAGTCCTGAAAAGGAATGAGTTCAGAGTAAAGCAAATCAGATACAAGACAAAGACAGCAAAAATCGAAGAATTACAAATACAACAAAGGGATCTTACTCTTCTTCTTCGTCGTCGGAGCTGAGCGCGGAGAGATCGAAGTCCGCTCGCCTCCAGTGCGCCGAGGCGGAGGAGTAGGCTCCCTTGCCCGCTTGGCAGGAGTAGGTGCGGTGGACCGGGAAGACCCCGCTCCGGTTGCCGCAGCGGCGTGAGGTGCTCCCGCGGCAACAGTGCTTGCCGCGGCCGAGCGCGTTGTGCACTGCGACGGCTGTTGGCTCGTCTGCCGCCCTGCCACGTCCCCGGCCCTGCGGAGACGCCTTCTTGGTGGGGCTGGGGGCTCCGCTTGCGGCGAGCTGGCTGAAGGTGGGGAGGAGGAGGAGTCGATCTGCAACGGGTCGCCCGCGCCCTCGGCGGGCTCGCTCGGCTCATCTTCAGGCCCGGCAAGCCCTTCCTCGCCGGCAAACTCCTCGCGCTCGGCAAGGCTTGCCGCCTCCGCTGCCTCAGCCTCCTCCACGATGAATCCAAACTCACCCGCGGCGGCAGCTGCCGCCGCCTCTTCCAGCCTGGTGGCGATGCGCTGCATCTCCGCATCGGTGGTGTCGCGGGTGAGGCTCTTCTGTTCGTCAGCGCGGACCGGCACTTCGACCAAGCCGTCAAAGAAACCCCGCACGACGTCGTCGGCGGGCTCTTGCCAAGTCGGGACGATTCCGTGCAAGTCGCACAACGGCATCATCGCGCGGATGCGGTCAAGTGAAGAATTGTTGCACAGCGGAACGACATCCCGCGGCAACATGAATGGTTGCTGAGGGTCGCGCTTGAACAGCTCCAGAAGCATCGCGTCCAATTCCAAGACCGTGAAGTTGAAATTGAGGCCCGGGCGCAGCCTCATGATATCCGCCGAGTTTTGGAACTCCCAGGCTGGTCTCCTCCTCTCCTGCAGGGGGGGCGATGCGGCGGCAAAGAAAGTCTGCGCCAACTACGCCTACAGTGAGCCCGGCAAGCCTGAGGCGAAGGATCCGGGTGACGGCAATCTTCAGCCTGTCGTCCTCCGGGGCCACATTGCTCCAATCATTACCGCGCACTACTGGGGCTTGGCGCAGGGCGATGAAAGGCTGCGGGTTCTCCTCGACGATCCAGCACCACTCTGCCCTCCACTCTTCCCATTTGCTGCGGAGCTCTCCCTCCAGATAGGCGTCCTTCTTGCCAGTTCTCGAGATCCAAGCGATTCCTCCGGCAAGGGGCTCTCCTCTCTCGACCCGGGGCATGAAGAAGTGGCGGAAGAGGGCTACGTTTGGGTGGACTCCGACAAAGTTTTCGCACAGATGTGCGAAAACTGCCATGGTCAGAACGGCATTGGGGGTGAAGTCAAGGAGGCAGAACCCGTAGGTGTTCATGATGTCACAGAAGAATTCAGAAAAGGGCGGGCAGAGCCCGCAGTAGAAGAACAACGCGAAGAAGGGGTACCCGTTCGGAGCTAATCTCGAAGCGCTGGCCGGGAGTACCTTCGTGCGCGGATGCCCTCGCGTCTCCGTCGACCAGAAAAGGTAGTAGTACTCCCTCAGCTCCTTCGCGTCAAGCTGAGGGGGGAAGATGGCCCGCTCCTTTTGCAGCGCCGTGAGCCGCTGCGCGTCGGCTGACTTCACGCCCTTCCCCTTGTCGTCTTTCGGAGCCATGGCGGAGGTGGCGGGGGAGATCGACGGTGTTGGTGGCGCCGGTGGCAATGGGGGGCGGAGCGCTGCTCTCTTTCGGCTTTGAGAAGAAGGAGGGAGCGGCGGAGATTTTCGAGGAAGGAGTAACAACCGGCGAAGTGGGGAAACTGCCCCTGTTTCCCCTGCTTATAAAGAGGGAGGGGGCAAACGTTTCGCCCTCCCGAATAAAGAAACCACCCACGATCTCTCCCACGATGCCGCATTCAACGCGTGCCATTGGGGAAGGGCGCGGTGGATAAAGAGTAAGATTCGGCGTTAACCGGGCCGCGCGTGCCCGTGCCCTGTTTTGGGCCTGGCCCAACAGCGCTCGGCACCGTGTGTGGCCCAGGCCCGGGGGCTCCTGTCGGTGTACTAGAATAGGGGTACCCTAGTATCCCGAACTTGTGCACGGGCAGTTGCAGCACCCCGCGGCAAGGCTTGCCGCGCGACTGCCAAGGTCCTCCGTGGTCCCTTTGGAACCATTCAAGAACAAAGTATTCAAGCCAAGAGACAAGGCCCCGGCAAGAGGAGCTTGCCGGGAAGGACAACCAAGGCATCCCAAGGAACTTGCCACAACGCGCCATGCGTCCCGGCAAGGCGACAAGGCCCCGGCAAGAGGAGCTTGCCGGGAAAACCAACCAAGGCATCTCAAGGCCTGGTGAGCGACAAGCTTCCGGGCGCGACAAGACGACGACCGCGGCAAGACGCTTGCCGCGGCAGGTAGCCACCCTGTACCCGCGCTCCAGCACATCCACCAACGTGTCACCCTGGGGCTTTTCCAGGCGCGCGTGGGAGGAGGCTGTGCAGCCAGCGGTGTGCGGTGGCATGCGACGCTGACAAGATCGCCATCGTGGCGAACGGTGGCGCCCCTGACAGTCCTTTTCTGCACTGTTTGGGCGACGCAGACGGGCATTCAATGCCTTTGTCCCATGCCGTCAGGGTTAGGTAGGATACACTGTGCAGGTAGCTGTACCAACCGCAACTCTTTTTACATTTTTACCCTTCTTTGCATTGCCACCTGTCGGTGACCCCTTGAGCATATAAAAGGAGGCCCATGCGCAACGTAGGGGGGGGGGTTCGGATCATTTCGAAGCTAGAAAAACATTTATCTCTCTGGAGCAAGAACACAATACAATCAAACAAGCAGTAGTAGGAGTATTATCTCTCCGGAGAGCTCCGAAGCTGGGTAAACTGCTCGTGTGCTCTGCCTCGATCTGCTTTTCGTGCGATCTCTGCCCCCCGCCGAACCGAAAGGGGCTCGGTCCGCCGGTCCCATAGGTGCTCGTGGATCAGTTTCCTCGACAGTATCGGGGGGTATGAACCATGGTGAAGTTGGAATACAGTAGATAAAGTTCTAATATTAAATTGGAATGAGTTTTCAACAGTACCTAAAGGTAGTGATTTTCTTTATTATACTAACAGATCTCACAAAGTTTTTGTTAAGTTTTTGTATGGATGAAGTGTTCGAAGAACGAGGAGTTACCAATGTGAGAAGAATAAAGAGAGGCAAGAGTTCAAGCTTGGGGATGCCAAGGCACTCCAAGTAAATATTTCAAGGATACTCAAGCATCTAAGCTTGGGGATGCCCCGGTTGGCATCCCATCTTTCTTCTTCAACAATTATCAGTATACCTCGGTTTTTGTTTCGTTCTCATGATTTGTGTCCTTTGTGTTTTTCTTTTTATTTAGGAACCATGCTAGTATGAGATAGCCCTTAAATGATCTTATAGAATTCTCTTCGTGCTTCACTTAAATCTTTTGAGTATGGTTGTATAGAATGCTTTGTGTGCTTCACTTATATATTTTGAGCTTGGATAT
Source organism: Triticum aestivum (assembly GCF_018294505.1). Classification (NCBI taxonomy): domain Eukaryota; kingdom Viridiplantae; phylum Streptophyta; class Magnoliopsida; order Poales; family Poaceae; genus Triticum; species Triticum aestivum. The sequence goes on from NC_057813.1 coordinate 496,350,470, forward strand.
TGGTTAGTCTATATTAATTGTAGAATGCTCCATTGTCGGATTTCGGGTTCCGGCAGACCCTCTAGGTTCGAACTCTAGGGTGCACGTGGAGATCGCACCTCCTACCTACCTGGGTCTCGTCGCCTCGCAAGGATCTAAACTACACGAAGAACAACACAAGGGACACGAGGTTTATACTAGTTCGAGCCACCATTGTGGTGTAATACCCTACTCTAGTTTGTGGTGTGGTGGATTGCCTCAGGGGCTGATGATGAACAATACAAGGAAGAACTGCCTCATGAGGGGCGTTCTTGTGTTGGTGGTTTTGGCTAGGGTTCAACTGCTCGATCTCCAGATGCATCTATACTATGGTGGCTAGCCCTATTTATAGAGCGAGGCCCTGGGCCTCTTCCCAAATATTGAGTGGGAAGGGCGCCAACAATTGGCCATTTTGAAGGAGAACATCTAGTACACTTATCCTGACTAAAGTCGGTCCTCGCTTGCCAAAGACTCTGGCGGTGACGCCGGCTTGGGCTCCACGATGACCTCCATCCTGTCGTTCTGCTGGTTTTAGTCTTGTTGCACCGAAATGGTTGCCTTTGCTTGATACTCTTGCCTGCGCTTCCTCCCTTTGCACCAAAGAGGAAACAAGGACTCTGCACAGTCCAGCGCCCGCCTAGCGCCCGCCTGGCTTGGGTCGTCATGGCTTGCGTCACGGGCACCTCGTGAGGTACCCCGCCTTGATCTCTCCGCCTCCTCGCGAGCCAGCCTGATGAGGCCGTGCCTGAGGAAGCTTCATGTTGTCCGCCCCGCGAGGCTTGGCCCCTCACGAGGGTCTTGAGCTTGTGTTGATGAAGATGGGCCGTACTGGGCCACTCCTTGAGCCACGCCGCAGGCCGCAGGCAGGCAAGTCTGTGTACCCCCATTTCCAGAACACCGACATCCATGAACTTCACTTATATCTTTTGGAGTATGAATAATACTATCATCTAAAGTGGGTTTGGAAGAGTGTCAAGTTTAGGAATTAGTGATCCCACTATTTTGGAGGGTGTTGAATCATAGTGTGATATTTATGAAAGTGGATTTGGAAGAGTGTTAACTTTAGTTAGTAATGATTCTGCTATTTCGGAAGAGGTTCCAATTGATTATGAGAACAAAGTTGATATATATGATAATTATTGTGATGACATGTATGCTATAAAGAATAATGTTAACCATGAAACTTGTCATCATGATTTTAATTTTCAATTGGATTATGCCTCACATGACAGTTATTTTGTTGTGTTTGCTCCCACTATTCCGAATGAAAAGAATTTTGCTTATGTGGAGAGTAGTAAAATTTCTATGCTTGTTGGTCATGAAAATAATGCTTTATGTGATGGTTATATTGTTGAACTCATTCATGATGCTACTGAAAATTATTATGAGGGAGGAATACATGCTTGTAGAAGTTTTGAAGTTATACTTGTTTTATCTTCCTATGCTAGTTGATTCTTGTTCCCATAAATTGTGTGCTCACAAAATCCATAGGCATAGGAAGTGGGTTGGATTTAAATGTACTATCCATATTCTTCATGATGCTCTCTTTATGTTTCAGTTCTTATCTTTTATGAGAGCATCATTGAAATCATCATGCTAGCTAAAAGGCATTAATGAAAAGCGCTTGTTGGGAGACAACCCAATATTTACCCTTACTGTTTTTGTATGTTTACATGATTAAGCTACTGTAGTAATCATGTTGTATATCTCTTGTTTCAATAAAGTGCCAAGCAAGACCTTTGGGAAGACTTGGGTGAAAGTTAATGTGATCTTGCTTTAAAAAATAGAAACTTTGCGCTCACGAGATTAGCTGTCATTATTTACATAAGAGTGCTTTTGAGTTGATTCTTTTTGAAGAAGATTAATAGACAAATTCCTCATGTCCACCAATTTATTTAATAATTGTTTGAGTAGCAAAAGTATGGTTGCTGTTCAGATCATTACATACTGTTCTGTTTCGGATAGATTCGGTTTTCATTGCATAGTTTGCTTGTTTTCTAGTTTCTATGGCTTATGTTTCTCAATATAAATTGTAGAAATGATATGGTACAATAGACATTGTGTGAGAACAATTATAAACCTTGTCTTTGATAGTACAAAAGTTAATGGTTACTCTTTATCATACTAACATATCTCATGAAGTTCCGTTAAGTTTTGTGTGATTGAAGTTTTCAAGCTTTGGGTGAGATATCAATATGAGGAGAATAAGGAGTGGAAAGACCCTAAGCTTGGGGATTCCCAAGGCACCCCAAGGTAATATTCAAGGAAGAATAAAGTGCCTAAGCTTGGGGATGCCCCAAAAGGCATCCCCTCTTTCGTCTTCAAAACTATCGGTATACCTTACTCGGAGCTATATTTTTATTCGTCGCATGATATGTGTTTTGCTTGGAGCGTATTTTAAATTTTACTTGCTGTTTGAATAAAATCATTGGATCTGAAATCTTGAATGAAAAATAATTATCCCATGGCTAGTTAATTATTTGACTACTCAGTGTTCTTCACTTATCTTTCTGGAGTAGTTTGTCATTTACTCACGTGCTTCACGTATATCCTATGAGTAAATGGTTGAATGAATTGAATATCATAAATCTGAATTTATGTACGTTTCATATGCTTATAACATGGGGAGTAATGACTTCACACATAATAAGTATAGGTAGTAAACTTATTGAAAGTTAGCAAACGCAGAATTGGTCACTTGAACAATTCATGAAAGAATATTGAAGGAAGAGAGATTTCACATATAAATATACTATCTTGGACATCTTTTGTAATTTTGAGCACTCATTAAAATATGACATGCTAAAAAGTTGATGTTGGACAAGGAAGACAGCTTAATGGGTTATGTTTTCCTATAATCAGAAAGTTAGATTGTCTTGGATCATCCAACATGTTGACCTTGCCTTTCCCTCGCATACTAGCCAAATTCTTTGCACCAAGTAGAAATACTACTTGTGCTTCCAAACATAGCTTAAACCAATTTTTCCATGAGAGTCCACCATATCTACCTATGGATTGAGTAAGATCCTTCAAGTAAGTTGTCATTGTTGCAAGCAATAAAAATTGCTCTCTAAATATGTATGATCTATTAGTGTGGAGAAAATAAGCTTTATACGAGCTTGTGATATGGAAGAAATAAAAGCAACAGACTTCATAATAAAGGTCCCTATCATAAGTGGCAATACAAAGTGACGTTCTTTTGCATTAAGATTTTGTGCATCCAACCATAAAAGAACATGACAACCTCTACTTCCCTCTGCGAAGGGCCTATCTTTTATTTTTGTCTTTTACCTTATACAAGAGTCATGGTGATCTCCACCTTTCCTTTTTACACTTTACCCTTTGTCAAGCACTTTGTGTTGGAACGATCCGGATATATATCCACTTGGATGTAGGTTTTCATAAAGTATTATTGTTGACATTACACTTGAGGTAAAAGGTTGGGAGGCGAAACTATAAGCCCCTATCTTTCTTTGTGTCCGATTAAAACTTTGAACCCACAAATATCACGTGAGTGTTAACAATTGTGAAAGATTAAATGATAGTTAAGTATGTGGAGTTTGCTGAATCAAAGCTCTTACATATACCCTTCCTGAAAATAAGATGAATTGCAATTGTTTGATGACTAAGAGCACGGTTTGTTAGTTTTCAAGAAAGTTTATGATCTATACTTTAACATGTGAATAGCTTGTTACTTGATCATGACAAGTTTTATGAGATGAGCTACTGTTATGACATATAATGATGCTATAAAAGGTGATTGAAATTATCATTGATCAAACTTGTGCACCTGCTAGAATTCACACTTCATACATTATTTCTTTTATCATTTACCTACTCGAGGACAAGCAGGAATTAAGCTTGGGGATGCTTGATACGTCTCCAACATATCTATAATTTATGAAGTATTCATGCTATTATATTATCCATCTTAGATGTTTTATATGCATTTATATGCTATTTTATATGATTTTGGGACTAACCTATTAACCTAGAGCCTAGTGTCAGTTTCTGTTTTTTCCTTGTTTTTGAGTTTTACAGAAAAGGAATACCAAACAGAGTCCAATTGACGTGCCAATTTTTCATGATTTTTTATGGACCAGAAGAAGCCCAGGGAGCATCGGAGATGGACCAGAAGAGTCCCGAGCCGTCCGCGAGGGTGGAGGGTGCGCCCTACCCGCTTGGGCGTGCCCTCTATCTCGTGGACGACTCGGAGACCCCCCTGACATGAAACCGACAACAAAATTCCTATAAATACAGAAACCCCCAGAAAAAAACCTAGATCAGAAGTTCCTCCCCCGCAAGCCTCTGTAGCCACGAGAAATCAATCTAGGGCTTGTCTAGCACCCTGTCGGAGAGGGCCATCATCACCGGAGGCCATGGGGAAGGATCTCAGAGGGGCCATCATCGCCATGAAGGCCAAGAACCAGAGGGAGAACCTCTCCCCAACTTGGGGGGAGGCCATGGAGGAGGAAGCACAAGGGGGAGAACCTCCCCTCCTCTCTCTCGGTGGCGCCGGAGTGCCATCGGGAGGGGAATCATCGCTGTGGTGATCGTCTTCATCAACATCACCATCATCATCACCATCCTCAGCTCTTTTATGCGGTCCACTCTCCCGCACCCCGCTGTAATCCCTACTTGAACATGGTGCTTTATGCCACATATTATGATCCAATGATGTGTTGCCACCCTATGATGTTTGAGTAGATATCCTTTGTCTTTGGGTTGATTGATGATCTAGATTGGTATGAGTTGTATGTTTTATTTTGGTGCTGTCCTATTGTGCCCTCCGTGTCACGCAAGCGTGAGGGATTCCCGCTGTAGGGTGTTGCAATATATCCATGGTTTACTTACTGTCTGTGTTGCTTGAGTGATAGAAGCATAAACACGGATAAGTGGGTCATGGCGTATGGGATAAAGGGGACTTGATACTTTAATGCTATGGTTGGGTTTTACCTTAATGATCTTTAGTAGTTGCGGATGCTTGCTAGAGTTCCAATCATAAGTGCATATGATCCAAGAATAGAAAGTATGTTAGCTTATGCCTCTCCCTCATATGAAATTGCAATGACAACTACCGATCTTATTAACAATTGCCTAGGATAATTCTGCACATCGATCCATCATTATTCCGCACTCGCTATTTATAATATTTAGTAATATATTCTAACTTTATGATAACAACACCTACTTTTATATTTTAGCTCTCCAATACCATGCAAATTTATCCTCTTCATACCCACAACATAGTTTTATTTCTCGTTTATAGTTGGAAGCAAAGGTTCAATGCACGTAGAGTCGTATCAGTGGCAGATAGGACTTGAGAGAATATTGATCGTACCTTTAGCTCCTTGTGGGTTCGACACTCCATACTTATCACTTCCACCATTGGGAATTGCTACGATGATTCCGTGCACTTGGGGATTATCACGCCAAATAGATCAAATCGGTGGGGCCGAGTTTGACTTTTGGTTTGGGACATATGTGGATATGAGAAAGTGGTTGAGGGCTTTTGGAGAATATCACTAGCCAACTCAACAAACACCATCAGAGACACCTGTAGAGCATCTTTATAATCACCCAGTTATGTTGTCATGTTTGATATCACACTAAGTGTTCCTCCAGTATTCGGGAGTTGCATAATCTCATAGTCATAGGAACATGTATAAGTCATGAAGAAAGCAATAGCAATAAACTAAACGATCACTAAGCTAACAGATGGGTCTTGTCCATCACATCATTCTCTAATGATGTGATCCCGTTCATCAAATGACAACACATGTCTATGGCTAGGAAACTTAACCATCTTTGATTAACCAGCTAGTCTAGTACAGGCATACTAGGGACACTTTGTTTGTCTATGTATTCACACATGTACTAAGTTTCCGGTTAATACAATTCTAGCATGAATAATAAACGTTTATCATGATATAAGGAAATATAAATAACAACTTTATTATTGCCCCTAGGGCATATTTCCTTCAGGTCGTCCTCTGACGCCAGTTGCTCAAGATGACTCATGGGCAGAGCTACAACAACAAGAAACCCTAGTGCAAGATGAGACACCCCGTACTCCACCTGCTCAAGTCACCTCATCAGTGCTTGATGATGACAACTACATGTACAAGACCACCCCTTCTCCAAAGGCGTCGCCAGTGTTTCCCAGGCTTCGCAAAGGCCTCAAGCCACAGGTCTCCCTGTCAGACATTCCAAAAGAAGAAACACAACACACTAGATCAGCAGCACGTCAAGTGTTTCCTGAAGCCACTCCTTCTATGACTGCCTCAGGGTCTGAAGCCAAGACTGCTGAAGACATTCCAGCTGCATCAGCCGAAGAAGAAAAAGAAGAAGAAAGAGGAGCCACACTCCCAGCAAGTGATCAAGTCATTCTCGAGGAGAATGTGATTGTGCCCAAACCTCCAGTCCCTAAACAGATGGAGGTTGAAAATCCTGAGGCTACCACCAACAACGCCACTGAAGCCAATGAGACAGTCATGGCTGAAGACATTGTGGAGCCTGAAGGCAATGCTACCCCTGACACCATTGTGCGATCGATCAACTCCAGTGACGTTGTTCCTCCCCCAAGTCCACACACCATTGAACAGGCATTCAATCATGAAGGTGCTTGTCCCAGTCAGATGGCCTATTATGGTTCCACCCACTGCTCCCGGACCACAGTATGACTATCATGTGGAGCAGATGCCACAAGTTCAGAAGCCCAAGCCTAGACTACCAAGACTTCCAAGTGCTACAACTACACAGGGTTCTTTCAGCGTGCTCAGCTTCAGAGAGGATAATACATTCTTTGACAGCACCAAGAACCCTTACACGAAGCCTAAGATCTCCTCAGACAGATTCTAGAGGCATCAACAGTGAAGCTATTACTCGTACATCCTCTACAACCAGGACCGGGTTTATCCGCACCAACGTCTGGACTGTGATGCTATGGCTGGGCTGCCATGTCTTGAGGAAGCTCTTGACTGTTTTCGGGACATTGGTCTTCTGCCGTTTGTGACTGACAAAGAACACTGGAATGAGGAGCTTCTGCTACAGTTCTATGCTACTCACCACATGTGAGGCTACAACAGGGATCCGAAGACTTGGATCCTTGAGTGGATGACAAGTGATGTACATCACGAAGCCAAAGCTTAGGGTATCATCGAGCTTACTTCCCTGCCCACTCCAGGTGAGTTATACGAAACTGGTTGTCAGCTTCATCAGAATGAGCTGTAGAGTATCTTTCAGAAGCCATGGCCAGACATGGGCCAATTAATTCTTAGTATGATGAAGCCATTGCCTCAAGACGCTGAATATCCAAAGGAATTCCTTGTGAAGGACCTCGAGTACTTGCCACGCACAGTGTACCATATTCTAAGGTGTACTCTATGGCCCATCAAGGGACATTCTTCTGAAGCTAAACTTGAAGGCACCATGAAGACTTTGGTATTCCATATCATCAATGGCATTATATTCAACACCTAGGATTTCTTCATCAGACAACTTGCTGCTTCTGGGATTGATCTGTTTGGTCTGAAGTTCTATGCTCCACGGGTGATGCGCTTGATTAAGCTTCATTCCACCATTGACTATCAGCCCTCAGCGCACAACCATATGGTTTTTCTGCCTGAAGTTGATCTTTCTATTGAAGCCATCTACCCCGAGCCCGTTAAGAAGCCACTACATCTTCAGAATGTTGAATTTCAAAGCTTCACGCAACCTATTAAAGGAGTTCTTGTCCCCAATGCTGCAACACCTGCTTATCCTCTGGCTGGAAACATGAGAGTGCCACATCGTGCTAACACTGAAGCCACTGCAAGTACAATTGCACAAAGGCCTCAGAAGCATCCTCGTGTACTCAGTGACCGAGAGCTTCTGGTGGCATTGCATCAGAAGCAAGATAAGCATCATGACTGGCTGAAGCGTCAGATGTAGAGCCTCTTGGTCGATGTCAATCGCATCCGTAACTTGGCCACCAAGAACACATTTGTAGCCCATGAAGCCTGTCGGCTGTCCTGGAAGATCCTTACACTGCTATGTTCTGAAGATGATCTGCATGCAGAGGGCTTCACTGAGCACTTCAAGTTTGACTCCAGACCTCCTCAAAATGCACTCCCTCAATTGAAGATTTTGAGTATTCATCTTCGGCTACAACTGTTGTTGCCAGAGTCGTCGATGAAGAAGACGATGCCACTTCACCAACCATGGCTGCACTGCATCTGGATTCTGCACTAGGCCCGTCTGCACCACCAAACTCCAACGACGACCCTGCTCCATCATCTACTCCAACTGGGAACGAGTATACACTCTATGTCTTCAAACCTTTTTGGTCATTACTGACAAAAGGGGAGAAGCATATGAGTTGATAGTCTTCAAGCGGGTCCATATGGGTGGTTGCATTTATTTTTGCTAAGTCGTTTCAACTCTCGTCTTTTGAAACAATTTGGTTTTTGAGTTGTAACACTTAAACTTGATGGTTGTCTACTTCATTTTTTCTGCCACTTTGTGATGTGATGATAAATTCCGCATGAAGTCATTCTGCAGACGTCCATTTTTCATTGTGCATGTCATTTATCTTCATTATACGTATATGCATGATGAATTGTCTTCATAAGTTGAAGAGGATCTCCACAAAGTAAAACCTGCCATGTGCATTTGCATACAAACACAAACTACTTACATGCACATCTTTAGGGGGAGCCTTTTGCCACTTATGAAGACAATACCTCAATCCTTAACTTTCACATACTTTTATCCCCGTTGAAAATGTCAACCAATTTGACACCAGTCACCAAAAAGGTGGAGATTGTAAGTGCATCTAGTGCCACCCCTAGTTGGTTTTGGAGTATTGGCGACAAACTTGGTTGTGGGACTAATGTGTTTGTGAGAATTGCAAGATAACACAGGTAGTAGTGCCTTGTTGATTTGGTTTACCTACCAGAGATGACCCCTAAAAATGTGTGTAGACATTGAAGACAATGGTGGTTCGTGAAGACATTCACGATGAAGATTATGACATGAGAAGACATTCATATGAAGACTATGGAGTGCAAAGACATAGTTGTTTCGTAGTTTCCTTTTCTTCTTTGTTGAGTCATAGGAACCACCTACTGTTAAGTGGGGTACAAGTGAACAAAGTCAGAGTGACTAAAGTGATGCTCAACCATTCTTCGAGCAAAGACAATGAGAGCAAATCTTATCCTGAGCTGGATGCGTCAGCTTTACTTGTAGCCCAAGTCAAGCTGCCGCGTGTGTTTGAAATACGATTGTTGGACACGTGTTGGTTCCTTAGTGACCTAGGGTCATTTCGGACAAATCAGGTCCGGTTGCCTCCTGGCTATAAATAGCCCACCCCCTACACCATAAATTGGTGGCTTCTCAGAGTGAGTGCATGGATTTTGTCGTTTGAGAGCAACCCGCCTCCGAAGCATTTGAGAGAGAGATCCTTGCGAGGACTAAGCCCAAAACACCTAGAGCCAAAGAGTGTTAGGCATCACTGAAGTCTTTCTGTACGCGTGACCTGAAGACTTGTTACACTTGAGGACTGTGAATCCTCCAGCCGGTTATGCGTCATGTTCTGAGCATCCAAGAGCCATTGTGGATTGCCAGTGAATGAAGTCTGTGAAGGTTTGTAAGCCTACCTTGAAGACTTACTAGAGTGATTGGGCGAGGACTGGGTGTCCTTAGCTCAAGGGGAATAAGGTGAAGAGGCGGTCTTCTGAGTTAAATCCCAGCCTCCCTAACCAGACGTATAGTTGTCACATCAACTGGAACTGGTCTACCAAATCCTTGTCTTCACCAAGCAACTGGTTCTATCCTTCACTTCCCTCTACTTTACAATTTGTCTTCATGAAGTCTTTGCTTGTCTGTGTGATCTGATTGACTTCACTGTGTGAAGACTGTTTACTGTTTGGCTTCATACTGTCTTCCATCCTGATCCATACTACCTAGCTACTGATAGTCTTCGTGCTTTCACTTAATTGCTTGATTGACTATGGATAGTCTAGTGTAGTCTACCTTCTGCTGCATATCTATAGGTTCATTTCTACTGTTTGTCTTCAAAGACCTTGTGCTTTGAAGACTTCCGTAAAAATCACCTATTCACCCCCCTCTAGTCGATAACTAGCACTTTCACACCTATTAGACCTAGCTCTCCTAGATTTGAAATGCCTAAGATACCTGAAGGTTATGTTATGGATAAGGAGATAGCTAGAGACTTTCTTGCTTGCAATGATAGAAATGATCTTTAGAAATTATTATGCAAATTGAAAGAAAAATCCTTGAATGCTAGAATGAAATGTGATCCTAAGTTTGCTAGTTCACCTATCTTTGTTACTGATAAGGATTATGAATTCTCTGTCGACCGAGAGTTAATTACTCTGGTTGAATTTGATCTTTTCCATGGCTATGAAAATGAAACTGTTGTGGCACATCTTACTAAGTTAAATGATATAGCCACCCTATTTGCTCATGACGAGAAAATTCGCTACTAGTATATTCTCAAGTTATTTCCATTCTCATTAAAGGGTGATGCTAAGATATGGTACAATACTCTTGCTCCTGGTTGTGTGCCTAGTCCCAAGGATGTGATTTATTACTTCTCTAAAAAATATTTTCCTGCTCATAAGAAACAAGTTACCTTACAGGAAAATATTTAACTTTGTGCAAATTGAAGAAGAGAGTCTCCCACAAGCTTGGGGGAGGCTTCTCCAATTGCTTAATGCTTTGCCTGATCATCCTCTTAAGAAAAATTAAATACTTGATATCTAATATAATGGAATAACCGATGCTTCTAGGGACACTACAAGAAATATGTCAACTTGTGACCTTCTGTCAGTGACCCTTGAAGAATTGGTCGTAAATGTACGAACATTTGAGACCAATTGGTCATAAGCTGTCCGGGGGGCTCCAGACCCTAAACCATAATGACCATTTTGGTCAAAAAGTTCATAATTAACTTCACAAAATGGTCGTAGCACTGGTCCGCTGCCTTATTTTTAGCTGATCACGACCAATATAGATGGTCATAGCCTTGTAAATTGTGGCGCATTGCTGTGACTAGGTGCACCTCGTCAGTTTTGCCTATGTGTCAATTTTTTCCCCTATGAAGCAACCTATATTTCTGTCATTCTCAAAATTCCCCAAAACAATTGTGCATTCTTTACTATCCAAATCATTTCCTCAGGACAAAATTCAGCTCCATTTGCCTAGTAAATCTTCCTCAGCAAATTTCCAAAGTTTTTGTTCAGCTAGAACCGTTGTGAAGGAAGTACTAGCTAGGCATATCCTAATAAGTTGAATTTTTGCCACATCTTCTATTTTCCCAAATCATAGCTCTCCACAAAATTTAAGCCCCATCTAACGATCCATGTGAGCTCACCACCCAATCTTTGTTTCTGGTAATATTTTCAGCTTGTGAAGCAACTATATTTTATGTTAATTTACAATTGCTGGAAATTTACCAGGACATGACCCTACCCATGGAAGATCCCTCCACCAAATTTTAGCTCATTTAATCTAGGGATTTTTGCATTCGTGCCCCTAGTTGGGTCACGCTCGACTGATTTGCCCCTAGTTTTTCAACAATTGCGGTTTTGCCCAGCTCACTTCACTCGCCTTGTGTTTTTGCCCTTTTGGGGCGGTTCCGACCAATCACGGTTCGCCACGTGGCGACTGCTCATTGGTCGGAACCGCCCCGGAAGGGAAAAAACACAAGGTGAGTCAAGTGAGCTGGGCAAAACCGCAATTATTGAAAAACTAGGGGCAAATCAGTCGAGCGTGACCCAACTAGGGGCACCAATACAATTGTTCCTTTAATCTAGTCAATTTTCCATGATATTTTTCCCAATTTTTGTTCAGTGGAGAGAAATGTGAAGGAATTACCTTTTTTATTTATCCAAATGGTATGAAATTTTTACAGTGCCTTCATATGCCCAAATCATCATCCTCCTCCAAAATTCAGATCAATCCATTCATTCATTTGAGTCCAGCTTCAACATTCATATTTTTGTATAGTGTGGTAATTTGCAAAGCAAGTGACATCTAGGCTCCTCTATTTGAGCTGCAAATTTTTCATGATGGTGTCCTTAGTAGATGATCATCCTCGACCAATACTCAGGCCCATTGGCCATGTGCATTTTCCCAACCACTAATCAAACACTTGGCTGCTAATTCATGTTTGAGCTTACCTCAGTCTCCTCATGAGATTCTTCTATTGCCTTCTTATTCTGAACACCTACTGGGGAGTGCCGAACCCACTAGACATGCCTAGGCCGCCCAGAACGCGTGGGAATGCCACGATCACATGGTGACCACGCGACGGACATGCGAGTTTACGCGCTCTGGAGTTGGGGCCCTCGGCCACCATCCAAACCTTGACGTATTGCCACCAAACCATGTATTTCTGATTAAGTAGATACTTATGTACCTAGAAATGATTTTTGGAAAAGATAAAGAGCAAACTATAAGGCAGGTGCAGTTCAAATTTGACCCGCTTCCTACTAAATCAGCGGAAATTTGTCTTTTTCACGAGAGGTGGATCAAAGCTTTTGACACCTAACCATTTGGTCAATTGTGCTTTAAATATGTCCTAGTATTTTATAAAATTGATTTGGTACAATTTTTGTAGCAAATATATGGTAGGTCCTTCACAAAAAAAGTCATTTTGGGCACTCGAAAAATGGAAAATGAAATATCCGTCCAAAGAAAATAAAAAATTCCTTGGGCAACATTGTTTGCCATTCCAAGATGCACCTTTGTGCAATATTAGATCATTTGAACAAACTATGCCATGAATGTGGACATAAGATTGATCATTTGGCTTGAAAGCCATTGATCTTCATACATGATAACTCGTTTCTGAGAACACTTTTTTTTAAGAATTGCCATATTACATGTTTATTATTTTTTCTGGTAACTTGGTCACATATAATGACACAATGCATGGGTTTTCCAATTTTTTGATTGTTTTTTAAATTTTCTATGCCCGTTTCAAAATGTGGTCAAAACGGCAGGCATGACCGTTCCTAGCTAGTGGTTGAATCTTGGAAATTTTTTGGTGTTTCTGTGATTAAATAGATACTTATATACCTACAAATGATTTTTGGAAAAAAAATAAAGAGCAAACTATGAGGTAGCTGAAGTTCAAATTTGACCCGCTTCCTACTAAATCGGCGGAAATTTGTCTTTTTCATGAGAGGCGGGTCAAAGCTTTTGACACCTAACAATTTGGCCAATTGTGAATTAAATACGGCCTAGCATTTTATAAAATTTATTTGGTACAATTTACAACAAATATATGGTAGGTCCTTCACAAAAAACTCATTTTGGCACTTGAAAAATGGAAAATGATTTTTTTTTCGTTCAAAGAAAATGAAAACTTCCTTAGGCAACATTGTTTGCCATTCCAAGATGCACCCTTGTGCACAATATAATATTATATGAACAAACTATTGCATGAATGTGACCACAAGATTGATCATTTGGCTTGAAAGACATTGATCTTCATACATGATAACTCGTTTCTGAGAACACTTTTTAAAAATAATTACTGTATTACAAGTTTATTGTTTTTCCTGGTAACTTGGTCATATATAATCACACAATGCGAAGGTTTTCCAAATATTTTATTTTTTTTTTGAAATTTTTATGCCCGTTTCAAAATGCGGTCAAAACGGCAGGCATGACCATTCCTAGCTAGTGGTTGAATCTTGGAATTTTTTTGGTGTATCTCTGATTAAATAGATACTTTTGTACCTATAAATGATTTTTGGAAAAAAATCATGAGAAAACTAGAAGGCAGATGCAGTTCAAATTTGACCCGCTTCCTACTAAATCGGCGGAAATTGTCTTTTTCACGAGAGGTGGATTAAAGCTTTTGACATCTAACCATTTTGTCAATTGTGCATTAAATATTTCCTTGTCGGGGATATCTAGCGACATATGCCAGGGGGTGGCTTATCATGGAGGGGGACAAAAATACGTCGCCGGTGCCTGGAAACGGGATGAGGCGTAAACACGTAAGGCGACGCATCTTACCCAGGTTCGGGGCTCTCCTAGGAGATAACAACCCTAGTCCTGCTCTGCGGGGTCTCCGCATGATCACTGTCTCAACAAGGTAGCTACAAGCTTGCTCCTTGAGCTATTTTGGCTAGAGGAGGAAGAAGAACAAGGCTAGCCCTTACTCCACTCTCTCTATGAGGTTCCGAACCCTTTGAATGAGTGACCTGGGGGGTTTATATAGGCCTACCCCTAGGGGTACAATGGTAATCCGGCCAGGTGTAGGGCCCGGCTGTTAGTGTCCCTGGTCGCCAGCTTCTCCGCCAGCTGCTGGGGCCTGCCACCTGGTGGGTCCTCCCGGCTGTCTTGTACTTGGCCGACAGGCTGCACCCGCCGCTTGTAGGTCCTGCCGGCTGCTTAGTACTGTAGTCGTGCTACTAATGATGTGTGCTTTTTTGGGGAGAGCATGGCTACAGTATCATCGCCTAGTGGGCGTTCACTGTAGCCATTCCCCGTCTCTTCTGGTTAATGGCGCATAGACTCCAAGGGAGGGGGAGGGCCGCCTACTAGGAGTCGGCCTCCCCATGCGCCGACTGGTCAGAGCTCGCCGCCTTCTGGCTTCTCACAAATAGGTAGGGCCCGCCGCCTGCAGGCCGTACCGATAGCCCGTCGTGGGAGCATGGCTCCCTCCGCCATGGATGATGTCACGGGCTGCGTGGAATAGTGATGCGATGGGCAAGGGATGTCCACCTAGTACGCTGCACTGTGGCCACATTCCGCCCTGGATCCGGGGGTGGCAGGCTGCACTGTGGCCACGCCCCATCTCGTCATTGTAATGAGGTGCTAACTTCAAGGGAGCGAGGGGCTGCTTGCTAGGCGACGGCCTCCCGGGAGGCCGCCTGTCGGTGTCAAAACCGGCGGATCTCGGGTAGGGGGTCCCGAACTGTGCGTCTAGGCGGATGGTAACAGGAGACAAGGGGCACGATGTTTTACCCAGGTTCGGGCCCTCTTGATGGAGGTAAAACCCTACGTCCTGCTTGATTGATATTGATATTGTGGATGTTTACAAGAGTGGATCTACCACGAGATGAAGGAGGCTAAACCCTAGAAGCTAGCCTATGGTATGATTGTTGTTGTCGTTGTCCTTCGGACTAGAGCCATCCGGTTTATATAGACACCGGAGAGGGCCAGGGTTACATAGAGTCGGTTACAATGGTAGGAGATCTACATATCCGTATCGCCAAGCTTGCCTTCCACGCCAAGGAAAGTCCCATCCGGACACGGGGCGAAGTCTTCAATCTTGTATCTTCATAGTCTTGGAGTCCGGTCGATGATGATAGTCCGGCCGATGATAGTTCGGCTGATGATGGTAGTCCGGCTATCCGGACACCCCCTAATTCGGGACTCCCTCAGTAGCCCCCGAACCAGGCTTCAATGACGATAAGTCCAGCATGTGTGTAGTCTTCGGCGTTGCAAGGCGGGTTCTCCTTCAAGTTCCACGTACCTGCCGAACAGTGTCCGGCTTCCTCATCAATGTTGCTCGTCTTGGCTTCCACGCCCAATAATGGCCTTCTTCCACGCGTCTCGAGAATGTGAAAAGCCAGGGTGTCTTTTATGTTTTACCCCCTAGTTGTGCAAATAATCTGCCTATAAGGGATGCAAGAATCCAGATCCAAATCACCATCTTCCTCCTGCAAATACTCATCGGAGCGCTTTCGACCAAGAATCCATTCCATCATGGACCGTCAACGCGGCTCCTCTTCTCGTGCTCCCAGCCCTTTGCCAGGAGATTGGAGGAGATGCTCTGTTCCGCACAACGAGCTGGTGAAGCTCCAAGCGGGGGGATATCTCCCTCCGGCCTTCATGGTTCCGGTTCGAGCCGGGCTGGCCACCTACAAAGGTGGAAAGCAAGCGAAGGCTACCCCAAATCCCAACAAAGGGGAGCGGGTATGCTTCGTCCCCTATCTGATAAGGGGGCTCGGATTTGCTATACATCCATTCCTCCGCGGGCTCCTGGAGTTCTACGGACTCCAGCTTCATCACCTCACGCCCGCCTCAATCCTGCATATTGCGGGTTACGTAGCTCTTTGTGAGCTATTCCTGGGCGTCAAGCCCCATTTCATGCTGTGGAAGAGGTTGTTCTGTCTTGTACACCGCTCTCACGAGGGGTCCATATATCAAGTGGGCGGCGCCGAAATATGGCACATTGCCGGGACCGGATATCCATCCGGAACCCCTAAGAAGGCGTCCGAAGACTGGCCTTCGGAATGGTTTTATATAGAAGACGCTCCGCTGCCGGACCCTGTTTGGATCGGCCTCCCGGAGTTCAGCAATGCTCCTCTAAAGAAACGCCTTAGTTGGCGTCCGTGGAGCCCCCAACTGGAGGAAAACAAGAGCGTCCATTATTTGATGGGCCGAATAAGGTTACTGGCCCATGCCGGGTTGACCATGATTGGTGTCATGGCAACATGCATTATGCGGGGGGTGCAGCCACTACAATACAGGGGCCACCCCATGTGGGATTTCAACGGGGAGGACGATGCCACCCGTCATGGCCGCAAAGGTCCGGATTCGGTCAAAGATCTAGTGACGATCCTGTCCGGCCTGTACAAGGGGGAGAAGGAGGATTTCCTTCGGACGAACCCGTTGAATGGGTTCTCCATGAACAATCCCCGGCCTTGGGTAAGCGAACACTCTGCGTGCCCGACCCATACTTTTCAAAACTTGAGTTTCTTATATTGTGAGAGATCCCGGGATCCGGCCTCCGAAGAGGATCTGGACATAATGGTGGAGCTAATCGACGGGGTGTTCCACCAGCTCAGCATGGACAATGCTTTAGTCGCCATCACAGCCGACTATCCCGGACTATATCCGGCTTCCCAGGTGATTGCGACCGAAGTCCTGACACCGTCATTCCTTCCTTGCTTATTTCTGACCACCCTATACGATGGCGCTGTGCAGGAGGCGCCCCTAGGGCGAGAAGCCGAGCCCGCGGTGGCTGGCCAACAAAGGCCAGTCCGGACCAGTAGGTGGAAGAGGAGCGTGGCGCGGACTGACACGTCGCCGCAAAGGTGTAGCTCACAATTCATTATTTAGAGCAACGTTCCCAGGAAGCGTTTGAGTGCTCATGAGTTTTGTAGGGAAAAAAGCGTCCGCCGGACTGCGGGCGTGGAGGTTGCCAATCCAAGCTCTACCAGCCAGGCTCCAGCACCTGGTGTGGAGGGGGAGGCGAGCGCAAGGCGCGAGCCGGACGTTCCTCCGACGGAGGATGCCGACAGACTATCCGCCACCAAGTCTGAGGTGGAGAGTGCCCTGAATCACAGGCGCCGCCGGACAGTATTTTGTGACGCGTGCTTCTCCCCCGAGGCGTTGAATGCCTTTAACGCGGGGGACGCGCACCTTCGTGCTGCTCAAGATGGTTTTACCAGAGCCACGGAGCAGTATGTAAAAGACATACGGGTAAGAGAATTTAATAGTTGTATATGCCAGTAGCCCCCGAGACTTAAAGTAGTTATATTAACTGATTTAAGGATCATATGAAACGTAGGATCTTACCGAGAAGAATACCCAACTGTCTCAGGAGCTGCAAGAGTGCAAGGCCCAACTTGAGGCCGCACTCTCTGGCACAGGAGGAAACACAGGGACCTCTCCTGGTAACGCATTATTGTAGAAAGATAAGTAGCATTTGGCCTGTGCATAAGTCTAAAAAATGACGTTGCAGGTGCTGCCGGACAAGATCCATACAGGCAAGAACTTCTGCGCCAACTAAAGGCCGGCGAGAGGGTGCTGCATAAAGTGCAGCATGAAAGGAACAAGCTACAGGATTCCCATGCCTAGCTTGGAGAAGAGCTGAAAGGCGTTCGGGCCGAGCTGTCAGGCTCCGTTAAGGAGAATCAGCGGCTTCGTCGCGGCATCTATAGTAAGTGCTTGAGCGAACTCCTTTGAAAAGAAGAGTTCAGCGAGGAAGTCAATTTAACAGAATATGTCTGCAGGTATGCTCACAAGTCGCCCTGCGGAGGAGATGCCCGTATCAACGGGTGACCAACTTCCCGAATTGTTGCAACTGATCGAACGAGTTCGGCAGGCAATGAGCGGCGTTATCCAGGCTTTTATGGCCAGCCTTCTCCTTACCCAAGGGTCTTGGGGAGCTTGCGGAGAAGCTTCAGGGAGTGCGGCGGCGCTTCCATTTATGGAAGATTTCAGCCTGCCGCCAAGGTGCCAGGGAGGCCTGGGCCATGGTAAAGACGCGGTACAAGAAGGCGGATCCCAACCACATGGCCGAAGTCGGGCCTATGGGGCCCGATGGGAAGGAGATCCCTGTGAGTTTAGTATACGGCCAAGTAGAGTTGGCCGCTAAATTTTCCCAACAGGACTGTAAATTAGACAGCCTGTTAGACGGGATTGAGGAAGAATACAATCAGTCGATTTGACAATGTATTATAAAATGACATGTAAAATGCCTTCTAGCCGGATTGTAGATCGTTTGTCTTTGTCGACCTTTTCGCTTCGACCTCGGGACCCTAGAGTCCGGAGTGTGTCCGAATACCTTCTCGGTTATGAAACAACCAGGGTATGCATGGAGACCAGGCGTAGGGGTCATTAGTGCTTTATCAGACAAGTGCCTAACTAGTTATGTTATATTACATGGGTAGTAAGAAACATCTTCCAGGGAGAATAGTTCCATTAAGGGTTCCTTTCCTCTGGGGGTGGCATGCCCTAAAGTGCATGTCCGGACTGCGAAAAAAGCAGAAAAACATCTGGGGGCAGATAAATAAGTAGATAAGAAATCATCTTTTAAGTCACTGACCGAATATTCCCTTAAGAACGCTAGCTTTCGGCTTCACCCAGTCTGAGGTACACATCCGGCTGACCGGCAGTAACAATCGCAGAGGTGCTCCCTTTACCTCCTAGCCGAACAATCGGGAACATAGGGGTAAGCACAGGAGCCAGGCAACCCAGCTTGGCCAAAACTTAAGTCATATCAATGCATATAATGGTGAATAAAAGGTACATGTGGAGGCTTGACACATGTGCTGGGCATGAAGCCCTTATAATTAAGCTTCTGGTAAAGAAGCCCCCAGGTATAATGAGTGCGGATAGCACATCAATTGCGCGCGAATGTTGCGCAAGTAGGCCCTTTAAGGCTTGGATGAATAGGGTTGAGAAGAAAAAGATAAACAAAAGGCAGCTGAAGTAAAAAAATTTGGACGGGGGGAAAGGGACGAACTCTTAGTCCGGCGCTAGGCATAGAATCTTTGGAGGCGGGCTGCGTTCCATGGGTTCGGCTCGAGTCGGTTATCCGATGCATGTCGTAGACGGTACGCTCCGCCGGTCAGGACTTGATCAATGATGAAGGGGCCTTCCCATTTGGGCCTGAGCTTGTCCTTTTTCTTGTCCGGCAGGCGTAGAACCAGTTCGCCAACGTTGTAGGTCTTGGCCCGTACTTCTCTGCTTTGGTATCTTCGAGCCTGCTGCTGATAGAATGCGGAACAAGCCTTGGCGACATCGCGTTCTTCCTCCAATGCGTCCAAGCTGTCCTGCCGATCCAACTCAGCTTCTCTTTCTTCGTACATGCGCACTCGAGGTGAGTCATGAATTATGTCGCAGGGCAAAACTGCTTCTGCACCGTATACCATAAAAAATGGTGTGAATCTGGTAGTACGGTTAGGCATTGTCCGCAGCCCCCAGAGCACGAAGTCGAGCTCCTCTACCCAGTGCGTGTCAGATTTCGTAAGGGACCGCACTAGTCTGGGTTTGATGCCGCTCATTATTAGACCATTTGCTCGTTCCACTTGACCGTTGGTTTGAGGATGATAGACTGAAGCGTAATCGAGCTTGATGCCCATATTTTTGCACCATGATTTAACCTCGTTAGCCATGAAGTTCGTGCCGTTATCAGTGATGATGCTATAGGGGACACCGTAACGGTGTACTACCCCGGATTTGAAGTCTATCACTGGTCCGGACTCTGCCGTTTTAACTGGCTTGGCCTCTATCCATTTGGTGAATTTATCCACCATGACCAATAGGTATCTCTGCTTGTGGGTTCCCCCTTTAAGTGGTCCAACCATGTCAAGCCCCCACACCGCGAACGGCCAGGTAATGGGTATAGTTTTGAGGGCGGTGGGTGGCATATGGCTCTGATTAGCAAAGAGCTGACAACCGACGCATCTTTGGACTAAGTCCTGAGCATCTGCCCGGGCCGTCGGCCAATAAAATCATGTACGGAATGCCTTTCCTACAAGGGCCCGGGCTGCGGCGTGGTGTCCACCTAGTCTGGCGTGAATTTCAGCCAGAAGGTCTCGCCCTTCCTCTTCGGAGATACACCTTTGAAGGACTCCGGTTGTGCTTTTCTTATAGAGTTCTCCCTCATGGCCGGCCTCAGCCCGACCAAGTCTCGACCAACGAGCCATGTGCCGGCAAGCCAACTGCTGCTGGTGCCGACCAGGCCGAGACCAACCAAATGGCCGTTCCACCACTCGGTGCCTCAACCTCTGCCGACCCCTTAGATCCGGCTACTGCTCCTCTGGCCTAGGTAGCCAAGTTATCTTTCTTTCCTGTTCTTGTAATCTTTTGGACACATATGTTATATTTACGCAATTCCACCCGATGTGGGTGTATTCAAACTCCTTGAAAGCTGGTCGAGGGGCTTTTTCTTATGTAAATTAACTTTATTCGCACAAGTTGTGCTTCGCCGGGTTCTACTTTTCTTGCTTCTCTTGTTCTTTTGGCATTTTCCTTTGCCGCCTTCCCTTGGCTTCCGCCTTCCAGCCAGGCAGCCGCTCTGCGGTCTGTGGCTGGGTTAGGTACTTGGCCATTTTGGGAAGACGAGCACTTTGGCCGCTTAGAACGTAGCAAGTTAAGTGAGAAGCCAGCCGTCCAGCTGCTCAGCAGCCAGACGGTGAGGCGAGGAGCCGGCTTGGCCTATGTAGATGCTTTTTCCTTAGCCATTTTTCATGTGGACACCATTTCCCGCCTTTAGCTCTCGCTAGCTGGGCAGTTGCTCTGCGAGCTGCGGCTTATGGCAAGAGAGGGCTTTAGATGTCGGCACACTACTTGTCCGACTGCAGGTAGCATCAACATAGTACAAGGTGACAAACCCCCGGGCCGACTGGTCAAACCCGGTGCCGGGTAAGGGAATAAAATCACGCATTCAGAGGCATAAAACTTATCATATGGATAAAAAGGGTAGCCCCCGAGTGCTCCTCGAGGGTCCCGATGTCTTTGCGCTTAATACAAAAGGTAGCATGTTACATACTGCTTCAACTGTAAAACCTTCGGAGGAGATTTGCGTTCCATGGGTGCTCTGTTTCCTTGCCGGAATCATCCCTCTTGTGTGCCCTGGGCTTATGTGCATTGATCAGGTAGTAGGAGTCATTGCCCAAGGCTTTGCTGATGATGAAGGGGCCTTCACAAGGGGCCAAGAGCTTGTGCTGGACGACTATTCACTAGATCAGTCGGAGCACAAGGTCCCCCCTCTTGGAAGGATCTTGGCTTGACCTTCCGATTGTGGTAGCGGCGCAGGCTCTGTTGGTAGATGGTGGACCGGCTGAGTGCCAACAGCCGGCCCTCTTCCAGCAGATCGACGCCATCTTCTCGTGCTTCCTTCGCCTCCGCCTTCGTGTACATGGTGATGCGAGGTGAGTCAAACTCAATGTCAGTTGGGATGACGACCTCGGCCCCGTACGCGAGGAAGAAGGGAGTGAAGCCAGTTGCTTTGTTTGGCGTGGTGCGGAGGCTCCAGAGGATGACAGGCAGTTCATCGATCCAGCAGTTGGTCGAGTGCTCTAGTGGCTCGACCAGCCAGGGCTTGATGCCAGACAAGATGATGTAGTTTGCTCGCTCGACCTGGCCGTTTGACTGCGGATGGGCAACGGATGCTAAGTCTAGTCGAATGCCCTGAGTCACACAAAAACGGGCCAAGGCGCCTTTGGCAAAGTTTGTGCCATTGTCAGTGATGATGTTGTCTGGTATACCATACCGGATGGTGATATCTGCGATGTAGGTCACAGCAGTCGGGCCATTCAGCTTCTTGATTGGTCTTGCTTCAATCCACTTGGTGAATTTGTCCACAACGACAAGCAGATGAGTCATGCCGCCGCGTGCTGTCTTGAATGAGCCCACCATGTCCAGCCCCCACACGGCAAAAGGCCAAGTAAGGGGGGTGGTCTTTAGTGCAGAGGCCGACAGATGTTGCTTGGAACTGAATTTCTGGCACCCCTTGCATTTCTTGACCAAATCCTTGGCATCCTCCAAAGCAGTTAACCAGAAGAAACCATGGCAGAAAGCTGTGGCGACAAGGGATCTGGAGGCCACGTGGTGGAGTCACTCGCCTTGGTGGATGTCTATGAGGATTGCCTTGCCTTTCTTTGGCTCAGGGCAGTGCTGGAAGATACCGGTCACGCTGCGCCTGACAAGCTCTCTGTTTACTATCGAGTATGCTCCCGCCCGATGTTGCACTTGCTTGGCCAAGATTTCGTCAGCTGGTAGCTCTCCGCTCACCAGGAAGTTGAGGATGGGCTGCGCCCATGGTGGTGCTTCGACTTCGTCCACTGTCATAACAACCACTAAGACTAGGGCGGCTGGGTTGGGAGGCGGCAGGGTGGAGTCGGCCACCGCTTGCTGCATTGTTGAAGTCCCCGGGCCGACTGTTGCAGCCCCTGGGCCGAGTTCTGAAGTCCCCGGGCCGGGTGTGACTGCTGCAGCCCCCGGGCTGCCTAGTGAAGTCCCCAGGCTGGCTGCTGCAGCCCCCGAGCTGGGGTTTGAAGTCCCCGAGCCGAGTGCGACTGCTGCAGTCCCCGTGCCGCCTGCCGAAGTCCCCGAGCCGGCTGTTGGAGTCCCCGAGTTAGATCTGACTGCTTTGGGAGCAGTCGACACGAAGATGGATTCTGATTCTGGAGAACGCTTGATAGATGTCTTGCGGAGGCACTGAAGGGACACGCCGGCTGGTATTGCTTGGCGGGTGGAGCCGATCTGTGCCAGGGCACCGGCTTGCTCGTTGTCGTTCTGTGGCACGTGAAGGAACTCACACCAGTCAAAGTATCCGCTAATCTGCTAGACGAGGAAGCGGTAGCTCGCCATATTTGCATCCTTGGCATCCTAGTCGCCAGACGACTATTGGACCACCAAGTCTGAGTCGTCGTAGCACAAGACCCGGCGGATGCCGATCTCTTTGGCCAGCCGGAGTCCGTGTACTAGCGCCTCATACTCGGCCACATTGTTGGAGGCGGCAAAGTGAATTTGCCATGTGTATCTGAGCTTGTCGCCTTTGGGAGAGGTGAGGACGATGCCGACTCCTAAGCCGGTGCGCATCTTCGAGACATCAAAGTGCATCCGCTAATGAGTGGAGTCAGGAGCTGATGGCAGGTACTGGGTCTCGGCCCAGTCGACGAGGAAGTCGGCCAGTGCTTGGCACTAGTACGCGTCGGTCCTAAACAACTGATTTTTAACCCCTTTCCATGATGGCATTTGGAACCGTCGCCAAGTGAGTGTGTGCGATAGGGTGTCCTTCCCACATGACCCAAAAATCATCGGGGATAGGCCCTCCTGGGACCCAGGCTGGGGCCGTGTGCGATCGGGCGAGGCATCAAAACTCAATCATTTCCGCAGGTATGTACATCCCACATGGTAATCCGAGAAAATCATTTCCGTAGGTATGTACATCCCACACGGTGAATCCCAGAAAAACATTTCCGTCCGTATGTATATCACACACAGTCAATCCAAGGAATATTGTTCCGTTCTTATGTACATCCAACACAGTCAATCCAGGGAAAACATTTCCGTTCGGATGTACATCCCACACAGTTTTATGTATACGCTCATGTGTGAAAGGTGTAACTATCACACACGCTCTGCCTTGGTTAACTGTTTGCTTTCATTAACTACATCACACATGATTTGATGTAGAAAAGTTTGTGGCATTGGGCTATCCATCACAAGCGCTTTTACTGCCAGAACAGTTTGCAAAGTTCCATGACCGTCTGTTCTCTTCTTATTTTTGCTTGTAATTTATTATTCTAATTGGAAATTTTGAAATACGAAACGTGCAATTCAAATTCTCAGCACAATGGTTCAACAACGAATCCATAAATAAAATTGCCAGTACAATATGTTTAGTAATTACAGGATTAGGCAGCAATTAACTACGATGAACCACAATATTTAAAGGCGGTAAGGCGAAGAGAAAAGTGTAAATCATTTTGACTGCCGATAGTGTTGAAGAAGCGGAATGCCCTTAATGTGCCTTCCTGCATGCCATAGGCACGAACCACTTTTGTCCAACCCCTTGTGATGATCGCCCGCCCATCCTTCACCGCCTTCAGGAAGACTTCTAGAGCATTATCATGGTAGCATGAATTATATACTTTAACCTTAGTTGCCTCCACTCCGGTCATGTAGTTTGCAAGGTAATCATCAGTAAATAGCTTCGGAAACCACTGAAAAGAGAAAAATATCAGATAGTGAGGTCTCATATAGTAACTTGTTGTGGGCAGGTGGAAAAGGCAACACATTACTTACCATCCTAAAGTTCACTGTTGTCTTCGACAAAGTGTAAATAAAGAGCTTAATTCCAATCACCCGTTTCTTTCGCCTAATAATCTTTCTTAGTTTCCTCACTTGACGCTTGTTCATGAATATCTCATTGCCCCATACGTAAAAGGGATCAAAGCATGGATCAATACTGCTCATATATGTACCTACAAGCAACCAGTAAATGTTAGAAGCTAAATTGAGATTGCACAAATGATGTAAAATACAACTACCCATGTTCCTAAGTACAAGTATTTTTTTCGAGATTTCAATATGAACTACATACGGATCTATATAGAATTATAGATATAGTTTAGATTAGAATCTAGATTCACTCATTTTGCTCCTTATGTAGTCTATATTGGAATCTCTAAAAATACTTATATTTAGGAATGTATGGTGTATAAGACATGGAATGCAGCTAACCTCGACGGCAAACAACAGCATCACCCATTGTAGCCCTATGTAAGTACATGGAAAGCCAATGTTAACTACAACAGGGTTAACATCCACCAAAAAATAGCAAATGGTAATAAAATGGTAGCATCTGTAGTGATATCTTCATTTCGAAAGAGTAGCACGGTAGCAAAGAGATGGATTAAAAAATGGATACAACTATTAATTGCGACAGGCTTAACAACATCCTAATTCATGTTTTGTAAGTTTGTAGCCATTGAAATACAACACTTTAAAAATGGATACAACTGTTAATTGCAACAGGCTTAATGGCCATTGAAACCAATGCAATTGGCAGAGTTAAACATCACATGGCAGGTGCTGCCAGAGCAGATAATGCCCCAGTTGTCTATAAAAAGGTAAGGAAAATAACTCAAACGTGTTAGGCATGTTTACTACAACATGCTTAATACATCGACAGTACAAAACATAGCCATTAATTGCAACTGGTATTGGTAAGATTGAACTGGTGGGTACATACTTGGTAAGTCTTGAGAGGTAGTTGCTAGGGCACTTCATCTTGGCCAGAGCCCGCCCAAAGTCAACGACGGGGGTGGCGAGCTGTTCCTCCGGGTCGAAGCATGGATCAATGCCACCGAAATGTGTACCTACAGGCAACCAGTAAATGGTAGAAGTTAAACTGCAATTGCACAAATGATGTGAAATACTGTAAGACATGGGATGCAGCTAACCTTGACGGCAAACAACAGCATTGGTTGTTATGACCCTGCGTAAGTACATGGACAAGCATGTTAAGTACTATAGGGTTAGCATCCAGCAAAAATAGCAAATGGGGCAGCATCTCTAGTATATCTTCATTGCAGAGAGTAGCATGGTTGCAAATGGAAAGATTAAAAAATGGATACAACTGTTAATTGCAACAGGATTAACATCATCCTAAGTCATGTTTTGTACGTTTGTAGCCATTTAAATACAACTGTTTAAAAATGGATTCAACTGTTAATTGCAACAGGCTTAATAGACATTGAAACCGGTATTGATAAAAATGCAATTGGCATAGTTAAACATCACAAGGCAGGTGCTGCCAGAGCAGAGAATGGCCCAGATGTATATAAAAAGGTAGGGAAAGTAGCAAAAACGTGTTAGGCATGTTTGCTAGAACATGCTTAATACATTGACCGTACAGAACATAGCCATTAATTGCAACTGGTATTGGTAAGATTGAACTGGTGAGTACATACTTGGTAAGTCCTGAGAGGTAGTTGCTGGGGCACTTCATCTTGGCCAAAGCTCGCCCAAAGTCAGCGATAGCGGAGGCAAGATGTTCCTCCGGGTCGAAACGTGGATTAGTGCCACTAACATGTGTACCTACAGGCAACCAGTAAATGGTAGAAGTTAAACTACAATTGCAAAAATTATGTAAAATACTGTAATACATGGGATGCTGCTCACCTCGACGGCAAACAAAAGCATCGAACGTTATGACCCTGCGTAAGTACATGGACAGGCATGTTAAGTACAACAGGGTTAGCATCCACTAAAAATAGCAAATGGGCAGCATCTCTAGTGATATCCTAAGTCATGTATTGTAAGTTTGTTGCTGGTATTGGTGAAATTGAGCTGGACACGGTAATATTTGAACATCACACAGTGTGCAGTACTGGAATAAACAACGCACGAACATGCTTAATACATCAACCGTACAAATCATAGCCGTTGCAAGTGGTATTGGTAAGATTTAGCTGGTCAGATCTTACCTGTTAAGTCCTGGGGGGTAGCCGCTGGGGGACTTCATCTGGGCCAGAGCCTGCACCATGTCGGCGGCGGCAGCGGAGGCGAGGTGTTCCTCCGGGTCAACACGCACAGCGGCCATCACGCCATGGACCTCCATCAGCTCCTGGCGGGGGGGATTTGGAGGCATGAGGATGTTTCAGAGGCGCCATTTAAGCAATCAGGCCAGGGACGTGATAGAGATCGGTGGGTTACCTGACTGGATCCGAGCAGAACGTAGATGTGGTTGAAGCTGTGGTTGCGGCAGTGGCAGTTTGATATGCCGGTAGGGGGAGGCGCAAGGGAGGGGGGATGCTAAGGGGAAGGGGATGTGGTTGGAGGAATAAATTCTGATATCGCGCGTCTAATGAAAATTTCGGTGCGAAACTTGAAAATTGGGTGGGGGAAACACACAACGCAGACGAAGCGCGTAAAATACTCGTGTGCGAGAAAAAATAAAGTTGGCAGATCCCATCTCCAAAAAAATGTACACGTGTACTTGATTTTTACGGTTAATGTACGCCTGGTTTATTAGGAAACATCGCACAGGTAACTGACTTATGGGTCATTAACGCAAGAAAATGCAGACATGTATGGCATAGAAACCATGTGTTTTGTGATCTTCTAATCTTTAATGCAAAAAATGCACATGGGCACACATGCTAATCAACGCACAAAGCCCTCAAAGGATGCTCTTACTCACATTGTACGTTAATACTACAAACTTAAAGTGTCGGCATCCTGGGAAAGGGGGTCCCTAGACTTGCCTACCTACGGCCCACGGCATGGCTCCACCAGCGGCCCTATACGACCCATCTTCACCAGCAAACACTCAAGACCCTCACGAGAGGCCAAGCCTTGCAAGGCGGATGATGCAAGACCTCCTCGGGTGCGGCCTCACCAGGCTGGCTCGCGAGGGGCAGCGAGATCAAGGCAAGGGGCACCTCACGAGGCTCCTGTAATGTAAGCCATGACGACCGGGGCCAGGCGTGCGCCAGCGCACACAGTGTCCTCGTTTCCTCTTTGGTGCTAAAGAGGCAAGCACAGGCGAGGAGTCCCGAGGCATTAGGCAAAGGTTTCCATATCAGTGCAACAAGACCAGGACCAGTGGGGCGCCAGGACAGAGGTCACCATGGAGGACGGCGTCACCACTAGAGCCTTTGGTAGGCGAAGACTACTTTTGTTAGGATAGCTTGTACTACCTGTCCCCCTTCAAAGTTGGCTGTTGTTGGATCCCTTCCCGCTCAATATTTGGGAAGAGGACCAGGGCCTCTATAAATAGGACTAGCCACCACCATAGCCAGGGACAGAGGGATTCGGATCATCCTCATCCCCTCACCAGCTCACCGAGCACAAGAGCACATCTTCTCAGGAGGCTGTTCCTGCCTTGTACTAGTTCTCCCTTAGCCCAAGAGGCAATCCACCACACCACACTGGAGTAGGGTATTACACCACATTGGTGGCCCGAACCAGTTTAAATCTTGTGTCCCTTTGTCCTGTGAGTTCGACGTGCTCAGCCTTGAGATCACGGTGAGGGAGAGCGCTAAGGGAGGAGAGATCTTCATGCGCACCCCAGTGTTCGAACCCCAAGGGTTTTGCCGGAGCCCGAAATCCTACATTTGGCGCACCAGGTAGGGGTGCGCCGAAGCCTTCCCTCCGTCGATCCACACTCCGCCATCACCGCACCTTGCCCCCATGGTCGGCATTGCTCTTCCGGCTGCGATGACGGATGCCCGTGGTGGGGCCCGAGGGCTCCGAGCCTTAGACCCCGCCTTGCGGCGGGTGCAGTGGCCACCCAAGTTCAAGCCAGAGATGCCGCCGCGCTACGACGGCGCGACGGACCCGTCGGCCTTCCTGCTGGCGTATGAAGAGGCCGTCCTGAAGGATGGGGGCTACGACAAGGTCATGGGCAATTGGCTTCCCATGGCCCTCATTGGTGCACTGCGCGCCTGGCTGCTCAACCTCCCAAGATCTATGGTGGCATCTTGGGAGGACCTGTGCAACCTCTTCACTGCACGCTTTGTGGCACCGGCGCCCCCCGCCGTTGCGGCCCTCCTCGGCGGCTCGCAAGCGCCGCCCTCGGGCCATCACACCAAGTTGTTCCTTCGCCAGATCGGCGCCGCTTCCGCGCGGCGGGGATCTCCCCCGGGTTGGGCGGCGCCCAAGGCCGACCTGACCTTCGACTCGGGGGATCACCCTGTCACCACCGTCGGCTTGGTCGTGCTCCCAATGCTTTGCATGCCCACCATCTGCAGCGTAGCTGTCACTAAGACCCTCATCAACGGCGGCGGCAGCCTCAACATGCTCTCTGTGGAGGCTTTTAGCCTCCTTCACGTGCCGCTCGAGTGGCTCCGCCCTAGCAAGCCCTTCTCAGGGGTCGGCGGTGGCTCCGCCAGCCCCGTGGGGCAGATCCATCTTCCAGTGACCTTCGGCACCCGCGACAACTATCGCACTGAGTTGATCGACTTTGACATCGCCCGTATTGGCATCCCGTACAATGCTATCCTCGGATACCCAGCTCTGGCTCAGTTTATGGCAGCAACCCATCTAGCCTACAACCTCATGAAGATGCCCGGGAGCAAGGACGTCCTCACCGTAGTTGGAGATACCAAGGAAGCCCTGGTAGCGCTCAGGCTTGCCCTCAAAACCGCCGCAGCGGCACGACCGACCGACGAGGTCACCTCCGGAGTCAAGGAGGCTGCACCAGCTAAGAAGAAGCAGTTGTTCACTCAAGATCAGGTAGAGACCAAGCAGGTGCCGGTCGAGGAAGATGGGTTCTCTAGAGCCACCTTCACCATAGCTGCCAACCTCGACCCGGATCAAGAGGAGGCGTTGGTGAAGTTCTTGCGTGCAAACAAGGAAGTATTTGCATGGTAACCCAAGCAGCTGGTAGGGGTCCCAAGAGGTGTGATCAATCATCACTTGAGGGTGTGCCCCAATGTGCGCCCTGTGAAGCAGAAACGCGGCGACAGTCCACGGAGAAGCAGTCCTTCATCATCTAGGAAACCCGCAAGCTGGAGGCGGCATGTGTCATTCGCGAGGTTCGGTACACCGAGTTGCTGGTGAACCCCGTCGTCATGCCAAAGAAAGGTGGGAAGGAGCGCATGTGTGTCGACTTCACCAACCTCAACAAGGCATGTCCCCAAGATCCGTTCCCACTTCCACGCATCAACCTGATCATTGACTCCACCGTCGAGTGTGACCTGTTATGCTTCCTGGATGTGTTCTTAGGCTACCATCAGATCAAGATGGTGGTAGATGATGTGGAGAAGACGACCTTCCTAACCCCGTGCGGGGTGTACTGCTACACATGCATGTCGTTCGGGCTACGCAATGCAGGGCGACCTTCCAATGGCTGATGCACATCGCCCTGGGTCAGCAGCTCGGGAGGAACGTTGAAGCCTATGTCGACGATAGTGTGGTAATGTCTCGGGAGGAGAGAACTTTGATTCAGGACCTGGAGGAGACCTTCGCGAGCCTGCGCCAGGTGGACTTGCGGCTCAACCCGGAGAAGTGCATGTTTGGTATCCCTTCCAGCAAGCTGTTGGGCTTCCTTGTGTCCCACAGGGGGATCGAGGCCAACCCGGAGAAGGTCAAGGCGATAGAAGACATGAGCCCACCGCAAACCCTCAAGGAGATGCATAAGATTGCCGGCTGCGTGACTTCTCTAGGGCGCTTCATCTTCAAGCTGGGAGAGCGCGCCCAATGAGGGAGTCCTGGATTAGGGGGTCCTCAGACAGCCGGACTATATACTTTGGCCGGATTGTTGGACGATGAAGGTACAAGATTGAAGACTTCGTCCTGTGTCCGGGTGGGACTCTCCCTTGCGTGGAAGGCAAGCTTGGCAATTCGGATATGTAGATTTCCTTCTCCGTAACCGACTCTGTGTAACCCTAGCCCCCTCCGGTGTCTATATAAACCGAGGTTTTAGTCCGTAGGACAACAACAATCATAATCATAGGCTAGCTTCTAGGGTTTAGCCTCTATGATCTCGTGGTAGATCAACTCTTGTAATACTCATATCATCAAGATCAATCAAGCAGGAAGTAGGGTATTACCTCCATCGAGAGGGCCCGAACCTGGGTAAACATCATGTCCCCCGCCTCTTGTTACCATTAGCCTTAGATGCACAGTTCGGGACCCCCTACCCGAGATCCGCCAGTTTTGACACCAACATTGGTGCTTTCATTGAGAGTTCCACTGTGCCGTCACGGTAAGGCTTGATGGCTCGCCTTGTTGTCAAGGACAACATCACCTCTGGGGGAGCCCTGGCTTTAGGCCAAATTCTCCGACTAGGCGGCTTCGTCATGACTGCTCGATCGGCCGTCACGCCGACGATGACTTCTCAGGTCATCAAAAACAGCCTCCACGTCAGCTTGGAACTTACCGAACAGAAGGATCCAATGGAGCTCTCCTCCCTGAATGAGCTCTTGGATCGCATCGCCGCTCTGGGAGTCGCTACGGACTATGATCGGATCAGGCTTAAACCCGACCAAAGGGAGATTAACTCTCTGCCGGTCACCCATCAAATAGCGGTAGTGGAGGAGCAATGCATCGATTCCTCCTCTGTTTTGAGGATGAACTATGTCCATATTCCCGAGCTCTCTGAGCCGGATACCCGTCTATGGGAGGACATGGCCCAAGCTCCGAACCAAGAATCGGACAGCGGGCCAGAAATATTGGGCGACATCCCGGAGCCCAAGCTGCCAAGCTCGGAAGCTCCTCTGCCCCGGGGTCTCAGATCGGGTCAGGGTCTGGACTTAAATCTACCCACCCACCCAGATATAAGCGTTCTTTCCCACATTAGACAAGAGCCCCAAGAGACAGTACATCACTTCTGGGCCAGATTCCTCCTTGTAATGAGCAAGGTTAAGGACTGTCGCGAGGAAGACGCAATCTCATTCCTCCTTGTAATGAGCAAGCTTGCCTTCCACGCCAAGGAAAGTCCCATCCATACACGGGACGGAGTCTTCAATCTTGTATCTTCATAGTCCAGGAGTCCGTCCAAAGGTCTTAGTCCGTCCATCCGGACACCCCCTAATGCAGGACTCCCTCAGTAGCCCCCTGAACCATGCTTCAATGACGACGAGTCCGGCGCATAGGTTGTCTTTGGCATTGCAAGGCGGGTTCCTCCTCCGAATATTTCATAGAAGATGTTGAACACCAGGGTAGTGTCCGGATCTGCAAAATAAGTTCCACATTCCACCGTAGAGAGAATAATATTTGCATCAATCGGATCTGCTGACGTATTCCGTAGCACGATGTCACGGCCAGGCCTTCATTCGAATCGTTTTACTATTCCACCTCAGCGCGTTTAGCGAGGCGGTTTCCCTAGCACGTCTTGTCAAAGCAGAGATCATGTCCCCTTATTCCAGGATTCTCATCAATACGGGCGGGGGTAACCCAACCGTGTCATTAACCACGGCGCTTGGGAGATAAGCGAGTTTTACTAGGCCGGTGGGGGCTCGTAGTTTCGGCCGCCCATATAAGGGGATAAGAATCCGCCCTTTCCATTCATGCCTTCTTCCTCCTCTGCTTATCCGTCCCTGTGCGCTCGAGCTCCAACGCCCAAGCCCACACTTCCCACCTCAACCTTCTCCAATCATGTCCAGAGCGGGAGGTAGATGGATGGCCTCCTCCATCACGGAGGGGGAAAATCAAAAAACTAAGGAAGGTCGGATACTTGTCTGACGACATCGCGCACCGGCTTCCAGACAGGGGGCAACTCATCCCCACCCCCGGGCCCCATGAGAGGGTTGTGTTCCTTCCCCATTTCCTCTGCGGACTAGGCTTTCCTCTTCACCCGTTCGTCCGGGGGCTCATGTTCTACTACAGACTGGACTTCCACAATCTAGCCCCGAACTTTATCCTCAACATCTCGGCGTTCATCGTCGTGTGCGAGGCCTTCCTCCGCATCCAGCCTCACTTTGGCCTATGGCTGAAGATCTTCAGCGTCAAGCCGAAGGTTGTGAAAGGCCGACAAACAGAGTGCGGAGGATCCACGATGGGCAAGATGGCCAACGTCACATGGCTCAAGGGCGCCTTCATGGAAACCATCAAAGGGTGGCAATCGGGGTGGTTCTATATCACCGAGCCGCGTGACCTTGAATGGGCAGCGGCCCCTGAATTTTGATCTGGCATCCCCACATGGCTCACATCTTGGAAAGAGATGGGCCTGCTGTGGGGCAATTCGGAAGAGGTGACAGGACTCCAAACCTGCGTCCGAGACCTGGTGACCAAGAAGGTCAAGCTTGTCAACATAGTCCAGGTCATGCTCTTCCGCTGGATCCTCCCGTGTCAACGACGTGACTTCAATTTGTGGGAGTTCGACCCGGCCCAGCACCAGACTCTGTCCCGGCTCTTCGAAACAAAACACGAGGATGCTTGGAAGGTGCTTTTCAAAGGCTCCGAGGTCTCCCCTCCCGTCACCGAGGATCGCGGATTCTACGCCGAGCGCCAAGCCTCTGATGTAAGCTTACTTTCAGTCCTTTACGGGACACTCGAATTTCATAGTTTGACTCTATGCAGGATCTAAACTCCTGTTCCTTTGATAGGACTGGCTGAAGACATTCAGGTGGATGATCTGTCTGGCTCCCCTACCAGAAGACTCAGCGGACGCCCAATTGACAGGGCTGCTGATTCCGACGCCTCACGTGGTGCCGGAGAAGAGGGCCAAAAAGAAGGCCACGGAGACTCGGAAGAGTTCCCAGCGCTTGGAGGTGTAGGGTTCACCGCCCAACAACCCCGAAGCAACCTCCGCCTCTGAAGACAAGGAGGAGGAAGAAGAAGCATCTCCTTCTCCGACGGGGGGAGGAAGGAAAAGAAAGGCCGCCCCCACTGGGGCAACCGGGGGGGTCCAAGAAGGGGAAAACCCTTCTACCGGACTACGCCTCCGGTGCCGAAGGCGGTGGGGAGGAATGGTCGTCCAGGGTCAAGCCCCTGGCATGATCCTAAGTGTCCAGCTATCCGAATAACTTGCGATGCCCCTCCATTATTTGGCATTTTCTGATGCCGTATATGATCATGCAGGCCGCCTAGGGCTCAGCTCGATGATTCGACGAGCGGCTCCTTGGGTTCGTCGGACGTGAATAGCGCTTCACTTCCGACGGCGTCCTCCCCTCTCCCTACGAACGACGCCGAGGTGGAGTCCCGAAAGGGACTAAACCAGGAGGAGGTAGTCCCGGGGGTGCCTCAAGGCGACCTCCCGGACTCCAGGCCCAGAGGGGATAAAGCCCCGGAGGGATCCAAGTCCGGACCCAGGCCGGACACTGCTCTGGAACCATCAATGGTTCCAGAGTCCGACAGGCGGCACCTTCATAAGAAGGGCAAGCCTACGACGCCGACGACCTCCGTCCATCCAGAGGTGCCGGACGATTTGCTGGAGGTGCTTAAGGGCGCCTCCATCGATGAGGAGCACCGTGCTATTATGAGTGCAGTGATTCGGAAGGTTCAGTAGACAGTAGCCCCTGATGCTCAGTTCGGTGTTCGAAAAGAAAAGCCGAGCTAAGGATCTAAAAAGATATACGCAGGAGTCTAATAGAAATGTGTCAATATGGGAATGCAGGCTACGCTGCTAACCTCTACCGCACTAACTGCGGAGGTCAATGCATTGAAGGAAAGCCTCGAGCGGTCCAAGAGCGAGCTCGGCCATGCCAAGAAGCAGCTCGAGGAGAAAAAGGGTACATAGTACCGCCTGAAAATGTATATAGAAATACTTGGTTGCAAATAATGATAGGACCAACGTAAATGTTGCAGGAGCCACGACCGAGGTGGTGACCCTGAAGGAGGCGGTCTCCAAGGCCGAAAAGAGTGCGGCCTTGGAGCGCACCGAGCGAGAGAAGCAGGAGGCGCAGGTGGCGGAGGTGCAGCAAGAGCTCCAGGCTCTCGTGGAAAAACACGAGAGTTGGGAGCGTGACTCGAAGACTCGAGAGTCCGAGCTTGCCTTGGCTCTTGAGAGTGCCAAGACCGCTAAGGCCGAAGCCCAGAAGGACCTTCAGGATATCGAGGCGATGAAGAAGATAGCGGCGGGTAAGGCATTCTTTATGCAAAGCAAGAATATAAAAGTAAATTATCTGTTACTTACCCGAATCCGGAGCTCTCCAGGAGCGTTTGCTGATCTGCCCCGTAGTGTGTCTGATGCTGCCGCATTCTACCGAGCCGAAGAGAGGAGCTCGACAGAGAAGGTGTTCTGGTCTCAATATGCTGAGGTCGGACATCCGGTGCCCCTGAGCGACCAGCTGAAGCAGCTGGTCGAGCTCCACAAGGTGGCCGAACAGGCTATGAAGAGCCTCATAGTTCAGCTATGGCCTGGGGAAGCCATGCCTGGGAGCTACTTCGGTCTGGTGCGGCGGCTGGTGGACGCTTGTCCGTGGATTGAGGTCATCAAGCGCTCCATCTGCATTGAAGGTGCCTGTCGGGCCCTTGCCCGTGCTAAAGTGCACTGGGGTAAGCTGGACGCTGAGAAGCTTTTGACGGACGCGCCACCGCCGGGCAAGGAGTACCGTACGCCCGAGATGTATTATAAGGGCGTCCTGAAGGGTGCCCGCTATATAGCGGATGAGTGCTCCAAAGATATAATTTTTTAGTAGACTCGCATTTGTTATCCTGTACCTGAAAACTTTGTTCATGTGCATTAAGCAACGCTTGTTAATTTAAAATATTACCTTATGTGTGGCCGTTTATCAAATCTGAGAGATGCAAGTCGTCGGCTTCGACCCCCATGCCACGAGTGCTGGGGTGTTCGGGATAAACCTGAGCGCTCTTGTTCCCATTCTTGGGTCCATCTAGGGAGGCGCTCAGCACAACGAACCAGGCCGTCGGACTTATGATGCTTTATCACTCTCACTTAGCCATAGAATTCTATAATTTTAAATTTCGGCGAAGCCCCTAGTATTCGGAAGACCGAGTTCGGGGCGCTATCCACGCCTAGGCCGGATAAGTCCGGTTCCTCGCTCAAAGCGGCATAAGTCTTTAAGGACTCGTAAAACCTCGCGAACAGCGACCAGTCTCTCGCACTATCATGACAGTCAGTTTTAGCTTTCTCTACTGAGGTGTTAAGCCAGCTCAACTGGGGCACAATCGCAGTAGTTCTCCGAGCGCTACCTTAGCCAACATTGCGGAACGTAAGGTACCAAAACATGGGAGCCGGGCAAACCCAACTATTGACCAAAGACATGATTCAGAGCCGATGCATATAGTGCTATAAGTTCGGGGTGCCGCACTCATGAGAGTGTTCGGTCTTCTCACACCATGTTATGGGGTGTTTTAAGCCCCTGGTGTATTGTCCGTACCAAAGTGTACGGTTGCAGAATGTCATGACTGAACATATATGTATATAAAAAATAGATAAGTACAATAATAGATAAGAGCTATATATTGTTTATTAAAAAAGTGCTGCTGTGAAAGCAGAACGGTACAAGGAGTGCGATAAGCAAGAGATGGGATTATTTGACATGTTCCCCTCTAGGGGCAAGCTGCGGGATTGTAAGTAAAACAGGTATTAAGCTCGTTATAGAGACCACCTGGACGTTCGACGTGGCTTGCTCTCTCCCTGGCTGTTGCATCGAGTGTTCGGCGAGTGTATTGCCGGACAGGCCTTCCGAATAGTTGGGTCCTGAAAGTGTGTAAAAAGGAAAACAGCGAAATAGGGAGCCCCTTAGTGCGGTTGAGCCGCATTCTGGGCGTGCCGTAGTTGTGCCCCTCCCCTTATGCCCATGGTATCTCTATCACCATTTGGCGGGGGCTGGGGTTGGGGCCGCACTGCTATGCTTGCTCGGAACGTGCCAGCCGGATTTGTTGTAGGTTACTTCGGGCTCGCTTGATGTTGTCCGGACGTTTGACACCTGGATTGGAGAACTGCCTTGAGAGGCTACTCTGTACTTCCGCCGCCAGGGCCGCCATGTGCTCCTCCGTTCGGAGAGAGCGTTCGGTGTTTCCGTTTACCGTGATGACTCCGCGAGGTCCTGGCATCTTGAGCTTGAGATATGCGTAGTGCGGTACCGCATTGAATTTTGCAAATGCGGTTCGTCCAAGCAGGGCGTGATAGCTGCTGCGGAATGGGACTATGTCGAAGATTAACTCTTCGCTCCGGAAGTTATCCGGGGATCCGAAGACCACTTCGAGTGTAACCGAGCCTGTACAGCTGGCCTCTACACCGAGTATGACGCCTTTGAAGGTTGTCTTTGTGGGTTGAATCCTTGAAGGATCGATGCCCATTTTTCGCACTGTGTCCTGATAAAGTAGGTGCAGGCTGCTGCCGCCGTCCATTAGGACTCTGGTAAGGTGAAATCCGTCGACAATTGGGTCTAGGACCAATGCGGCGAATCCGCCGTGACGGATGCTGGTGGGGTGGTCCCTTCGATCGAAGGTGATCGGGCAGGAGGACTATGGGTTGAACGTTGGGGCGACTTGCTCCAATGCATAGACGTCCTTGAGAGCACGCTTCCGCTCCCTTTTCAGGATGTGGGTGGCATATATCATGTTCACCGTCCAAACTTGCGGGGGGAATCCCTTCTGTCCTTTGTTGTTCGGCGGCCGGGGCCCCTCCTCGTCATCGCTATGTAGCCCCTTGTCTCTGGTT
Organism: Triticum aestivum; assembly: GCF_018294505.1. Lineage (NCBI taxonomy): Eukaryota > Viridiplantae > Streptophyta > Magnoliopsida > Poales > Poaceae > Triticum > Triticum aestivum. The sequence goes on from NC_057813.1 coordinate 496,387,782, forward strand.
TCGGCACTTAACTTGCCTGCCTGCTTGAACACCCAACAATCCCTGTTGGTGTGATTGGCTGGCTGTTCGGGGGTGTCGTGTATCTGGCACGAGCGGTCGAGTATCCGGTCTAAGCTGGATGGGCCCGGAGGGTTTCTTTTGAATGGCTTCTTCCGCTGACCAGGTTTAGAGCCTCTGAATCCGGCATTCACTGTCGTATCTTCAGTATTGTCGCCGTTGATGCGGCGCTTATGCTTGTTGCGACATGACCTGCCATTGTTGTCCTTGGTATCCGAATTGCCGGGGCTCTTGGTTATGTTATTGCTACGAGCTAGCCAGCTGTCTTCACCCGCACAAAAGCGGGTCATGAGTGTCGTGAGGGCTGCCATAGATTTGGGCTTTTCCTGTCCTAGGTGCCGGGCAAGCCATTTGTCTCGGATGTTGTGCCTAAAGGCTGCAAGGGCCTCGGCGTCCGGACTGTCGACTATTTGGTTTTTCTTGGTTAGGAACCGTGTCCAGAATTGTCTGGCCGATTCCTCTGGCTGCTGGATTATGTGGCTTAGGTCATCGGCGTCTGGTGGTCACACATAAGTGCCCTGGAAGTTGTCAAGGAATGCTGATTCCAGGTCCTCCCAACAACTAATTGACTCTGCTGGTAGGCTGTTAACCCAATGTCGAGCTGGTCCTTGAAGCTTGAGCAGGAGGTATTTGATGGCGTGTAGATCATCACCACGGGCCATGTGGATATGAAGGAGATAATCCTTGATCCATACCGCGGGATCTGTTGTGCCATCGTATGATTCGATGTTTACGGGTTTGAAGCCCTCGGGGATTTGATGGTCCATTACTTCGTCTATGAAGCATAGTGGGTGTGTGGTGCCCCTGTACTGGGCTATATCACGACGCAGATCGGATGAGCTTGGTCTGTTGTATTCGGCCGGGCCGTACTTATTATGTCCGGCGTGACGGTTAGCGTCACGTGAAGCGGGGCGCCCATGTGATCCGTAGATCAATCTTGTTTGCCTTGCCTTATTCTCCAAGATGTCTCGCAGGTCTGTTGCATCTCCCCGTACTCTGGTATGTTTTGAGCGGTGCCGGGGTGCGGCTTGGGTCGGGGGCCTGAAAGCCTCTCTATCGCGGCTACGGGGTGGCCGATCAGGCGCATCATACGCTGGTGATGTAGGTTTAGTTGCTTCCTCCTCAAGTTGGGGTGGCAGCCTGCGCTTTGGGTAGCTCTTGGAGGGGCGTTCTAGTTTATACTCTTCGGCCGCCAGGACTTCGGTCCATCTGTCGGCTAGCAAGTCTTGGTCAGCTCTAAGCTGCTGCTGTTTCTTCTTGAGGCTGCTTGTCGTGGCCACAAGCCTGCGTTTGAAATGCTCTTGTTCGACGGGATCCTCTGGCACGACGAATTCGTCGTCGTCGAGGCTTGCCTCGTCTTCGGAGGGAGGCATATAATTGTCGTCCTCAACCTCTCTGTCGGCCGCTCTCTCATGAGGGCTGGCTCCTTCGTCCTCCTGCACGGAATCCTGCTGGAGGGGGTTATCTTTGGCACTGTCCAGCGTGTTGTTATCTCCGGTGTCGGCATCGCCGTTTTTGCTTTGGCGGGACCTAGAGCGGCGCTGCTGACGTCGGTGCTTGCGTTGCTTCTTGGAGGGATCATCCTCCGTTTTTTTTGCTCGCCATCCCCCGCTTTAGGGGTGTCCACCATGTATATGTCATATGACGAGGTGGCTTTCCAGTTCCCTATAGGTGCTGGTTCTTGATCGTCTCCTTCATCGGCGTCCATGTTGTCGATGTCTTCAGAGTCAAAGTTGAGCATGTCGGTTAAATCGTTGACAGTGGCTACGAAGGGGTGGTGGGTGGGCCTCAAATTTCTTTGTCGTCCGTATCCCAACCATGCTGGTCGTAGTTCGGCCAGGGCTCTCCTGACAAAGAGAGAGACTTTAGTGAATTCAGGATATCGCCAAAAGGCGAGTGCTGAAAGACGTCCGCGGCGGTGAACTCCATGACTGGAGCCCAATCGGGCTTGATCGGAAGAGGTGCGGGATATACGGAGTCCGGCACCTTGGAGTCACGGGCCTTGCGAAGGACCAGGCTGGTATCCGGCTCTATCGCCGTAGAGATTGCAGCTTCCGGGGCGGCGTCCAACCGTCCATCCCCGACTAGCGCAGTGGGCTCCAAGCTAATGGTCGGAGCGGACACCTGAGCGACGCTCTGAGCGTTGTCCTGCGGGAGAGTTAAATCATGCCCATCGTGATAGTGCGGTGCGCCCGGTCGTGGCTTGAATCCATCGAAGATCAAGTCCCCGCGGATGTCGGTCGTGTAGTTTAAGCTTCCAAACCTGACCTGATGGCCAGGGGCGTAGCTTTCGATCTGCTCCAGATGACCAAACGAGTTGGCCCGCAGTGCGAAGCCACCGAATACGAAGATCTGTCCGGGAAGAAAAGGCTCATCCTGGACCGCATCGCGATTGATGAGCGAAGAAGCCATCGGGCCTAAAGGCGACGACACAGAGGAACTCTCAATGAAAGCACCAATGTCAGTGTCAAAACCGGCGAATCTCGGGTAGGGGGTCCCGAACTGTGCGTCTAGGCGGATGGTAACAGGAGACAAGGGACACGATGTTTTTACGCAGGTTCGGGCCCTCTCGATGGAGGTAAAACCCTACTCCTGCTTGATTAATATTGATGATATGGGTAGTACAAGAGTAGATCTACCATGAGATCAGAGAGGCTAAACCCTAGAAGCTAGCCTATGGTATGATTGTTGTTCGTCCTATGGACTAAAACTCTCCGGTTTATATAGACACCGGAGAGGGCTAGGGTTACACAGAGTCGGTTACAATGGGAGGAGATCTTCATATCGTATCGCCAAGCTTGCCTTCCATGCCAAGGAAAGTCCCATCCGGACACGGGACGGAGTCTTCAATCTTGTATCTTCATAGTTCGGGAGTCCGGCCAAAGGTCTTAGTCCGGCCATTCGGACACCCCCTAATCCAGGACTCCCTCAGTTGTCATCGCCCCGTGGATAGAACCCTTCTTAGCCTACCTAAATAGGCAAGAACTCCCTAAGGACCAAAATGAGGCGCGTTGCATTGTGCGGTGCTCTAAAGCCTACAAGGTTCACGAGGGAGAGCTTTATAAGAAAAGCACGACCGGAGTGCTCCAAAGATGCATCTCCGAAGAGGAGGGACGGCAGCTACTGGCCAAAATTCATGCCGGACTCGGCGGCCATCACACCGCAGCTTGGGCCCTTGTAAGCAAGGCCTTCCGTATAGGTTTCTACTAGCCGACAGCCCGAGAAGATGCACAGGACCTTGTCCAACATTGCGTCGGTAGCCAGCTTTTTGCAAATCAAAGCCATATGCCACCTACTGCTCTCCAAACAATCCCCATAACTTGGCCCTTTGCGGTCTGGGGGCTCGATATGGTTGGACCCCTTAAAGGAGGAAGCCATAAGAAAAAAATATTTGTTGGTCATGGTAGATAAATTCACCAAATGGATAGAGGCCAAACCAGTTAAGACGGCCAAACCGGACCAGTGATAGACTTCATATCCGGGGTCGTACACCATTATGGTGTCCCCCATAGCATCATCACTGATAACGGCTCCAACTTCACAGCCAATAAGGGGAAACTTGGTGCGGCAACATGGGCATTAAGCTCGATTATGCCTCTGTCTATCATCCCCAAACAAACGGTCAAGTCGAACGAGCAAATGGTCTTATTATGAGCGGCATTAAACCCAGACTAGTGCGATCCTTGAAGGAATTAGATACGCACTGGGTCGAGGACCTCGACTTCGTACAATGGGGGCTGCGGACCATGCCGAATCGCACCACCGGATACACACCATTATTTATGGTGTACGGCGCAGAGGCGGTGCTACCCTGTGATATCATCCATGACTCACCTCGAGTGCGCATGTACGAAGAGAGAGAAGTCGAGCTTGATCGGTAGGATAGTTTAGATGCCCTGGAGGAGGAGCATGACGTCGCAAAGGCCCGTTTTGCATTCTATCAGCAATAGGCTCGAAGGTATCAAAGCAGAGAAGTAGGGGCCAAAACTTATAACGTTGGCGACTCGTTCTACGCCTACCAGAGAAGAAAAAGGACAAGCTCAAGCCCAAGTGGGAGGGTCCCTTCATCATTGATAAAGTTCTCACCGGAGGAGCGTACCGTCTGCGTGATGCATCAGATAATCGACTCGAGCCGAACCCATGGAAGGCGGCCAGACTCCGAAGATTCTATGCCTAGTGCCGAACTCTGTGTTCGTCTCCTTATCTCTGTCTTTCTTTTTTAAGTTATATCCTCTTTATCTCTTTCTTCTTTTTATATATATAGCCTTAAAAGCTTCAAGTGTGCTTCGACCGCACACTCCTGCCACACTATACGCGCTCAATATACCTGGGGGCTTCTTGAACAGAAGCTTAATATAATTATCTTCTGGGCTTCATGCCCACCACATATGCGTCACTTCTCCATATGTACCTTTTTCGCCATTATATGCATCGATATGACTTAAGTTTTGGCCAAGCTGGGTTGCCTGGCTCTTGTGTTTATGCCCTACGTCCCCATTAATTCGGCTAGGGCATAAGGGGAGCACCTCTGCGATTGTTACTGTCGGGTCAGCCGGATGTGTACGTCAGACTGGGTATAGCCGAAAGCTAGCGTTCTTAAGGGAATATTCGATCGGTGAACAAAAGATGTTTCTTACCTACTTACAATATAAACCCCCAGATGTTTTATATCATGTGTCTCTATGCGCAGCTCGGACATGCACATTAATGCATGCGTACCCAGGGAAAGGAACCCTTAACGGAACTATTCCCCCTGGAAGATATTTCTTACTATCCTTGTAATATAACATAGCTAGTTGGGTACTTGTCTGTTCAAGCACTTATGACCCCTACACCTGGTTTCCACGCGTACCCCGGTTTTACATAACTGAGTGGGTATTCGAATACACTCCAGACTATCGGGTCCAGAGGCTGAAGCGAAAAGGTCCGCCATGACAACTGATTTACAATCCGGCTAGGGACAAAATATGTCATCTGAAGTACACAATCACTTTGACTGACTAAATTCTTATTCTATACTATCCAACAGGCTGTCTAGCCTACAAACCTATTGGGAATACTTTGCGGCTAATGCTACCAGGTTATATACCAGACTAACGGGGATCTCTTTCCAATCTGACCCTACGGGCCCGACCTCGGCCATGTGGTTCGGGTCAGCCTTGGTGTATCGTGTCTTCACCATGGCCCAGGCTACCCTTGCACCTTGTCGGCAGGCCGATATCTTCCATAATAAAAAGCACCGCCGCGCTCCCTTGAGCATCTCTACAAGCTCCCCCATGCCTCCTGGCAGGGAGGCGGATGGCCACAAGGCCTGGGTGATACCCTGCATCACCTGCCGAACTTGTTCGTGCAGCTGTGAGAGTTCTTGCAGAAGACCGCGTGCAGATTCGGGCATCTCCTCTTTGGGATGACCTATCAGCATACCTACAGACATAACTCTGTTAGCCTGTTACTTTGCCGAACTGTATAAAGGTCCGTTCGAGCACTTACTAAAAATGCCACGTCGAAGCCTCTTATTCTCCTTCATGGAGTCTGCAAGCTGGCCCCAAACATGCTTTAATTCAACGTCCAACCGGGTCTTGGCGTCCTCGAGATCATTATTCTCTTGAATAACCCATGTAAGCATGCTCTCACCAGCCTCTCGCTGTTGTTGAGCATGTTGCTCATCCACCGATACGATCTCCGGATTGCCTCCGGGATTGTCTGCAGAATCTATTATTAGATTTGCATGCATGCCGAATACTAGCTGGTACAGGTCATTACATTCTATTTTTGATTCAGACAAGTATTCCCAGACGGGGCCTTCTTGGACTCCTCCATTTCGGCAACTGCGGCCCGTAGCTGGGCTTTGCACTCCTCCAGCTCTTTAGACAACTGGGTATTTTTCTCCGTAAGAACCTATGCATACAAAGATCCTTAAATCAGTTGTGCCAACTGTTTCAAGTCTCAGGGGCTACTGATATACATAATTATCAGATTTTCTTACCCGTATATCCTTTACATACTGGTCCGTGGCTCTGGCAAGTCCATCTTGAGCGGCTCGGATGTATGCTTCTCCTGAGTTGAAGGCATTGAACGCCTCTTCGTAGAAACTAGGATCGCGGAGTAGGGCCCGGCGACGCCTGTGATTCATGGCGTTCTCCACTTCGGAATTCATAGCAGACAGTCTATCCGCATCGTCTGTAGGAGGACCATCCGGCGTTGTCCCCACGTTAGCCTCTGCCCCTAAGTCCGGCTTTGGAGTCCGGCTAGTGGAGGCATGGCCGGTAGGCTCTCCGGACACTATCGGGCGAGTGTTTTTTCTGCCAGGAACCAAGGACATTATTATATTTTAAAGACGATAATCACGGAGCAGGTTTTTAATCGTACCTCTGTGACGGCGTCTCAGTCCTGACCGCTTTCCTTTTGAGCCTACCTGGCTTCGGTGCTCCTTGTTGACGAGTCACTGCGGGTTCGGCACGGCGCCCCGTTGGCCTTCCCTGTAAGACGCAACATGTGTGCAGTGGGTAAGGTGCAAAGAAGGGATCCTTCTCAGAAGTTGGGACTCTGGTTTTACTTACATGTGATGTAGGGAGTAGGCCTGGGTAATCGGCTATGATGGCCACCAAGGCACCATCACAGCTCAGCTGATAGAATGTCCTGTCAACGAGCTCCACAAATACATCCGGATCCTCTTCGAGTCTGGGGTCGAGGGCCCGGTCAGGGTCCTCCAGCTGTGGAGACGGGCTGTGGACCTCCTTCACAGCTTTTCGCAGCTCCTGCTATGAATTAGAAAGGTAAATATTTATGATGAAAAGTGCGGGAATGACTGGAGTAAAGGATAGTAGCTCACCCAGCTTGGAGGGTTATACATGGAGAATCCATCTCGTGGCTTAATACAGATGAAGTCCTCTTCTTCTCCTTTGTACAAATCGGATGGAATTTTCGCCAGAGCCACGACGGAGTCTGGACCTTTACGACCGCAGCGGGTGGCATCGTCTTCTCCATTGAAGTGTCACATTGGTTTCCCCTGATACTGAAGTGGTTGCACCCCCCCCCCCCCCGCATTATACAAATTGACATAACCTCGATTATAGTCAGTCCTGATCTGGCCAGCGTCTTTATCCTGCCCATCAGGTAAAGGACCTGTCTGTTGTCTTCCTCCTGGGGGCTCCGAGGGCGCCAGCTGTGGCGTTTCTTCAATGGGGCATTTTCAAACTCAGGAAGGCCCATCCGAATAGGGTCCAGAAGGGGGACGTCCTCCATGTAAAACCACTCCGAAGGCCAGTCTTCGGATGTCTTCTTCGGAGTACCGGACATGTATCCGGTCCCGGCGATGTGCCTTATTTCGGCTCCGCCCACTTGATATATCGAACCCTCCTGAGTATGGGGTACGAGGCATAATAGCCTCTTCCATAGCTCGAAATGAGCTTCACAGCCCAGAAATAGCTCACAGAACGCAACGTAGCCTGTGATGTGTAGTATGGAGGCAGGAGTGAAGTTATGCAGCTGGAGGCCATAGAACTCCAGGAGCCCGCGGAGGAATGAATGGATTGGAAATCCGAGTCCCCTCAGCAAGTAAGGGACAAGGCATACCCACTCCCCCTTGGACGGGTTGGGAAAACTCTCCACTTGCTCCCCGCCATTGTTAGTGGCTAGTACGGCTCGGGTGGGGACCATGTACGCAGGCAGGAGAAACCCCTGGGTCTGCAGCTCTACCAATCGGCTATGGGGGACGGAACACTTCTCCCAATCGCCTGGCTTAGTGCTACGGGAGCGAGAGGAGGAGCCACGACGGCCGGCCATGATGGGATGGATCTTTCTGGGCGCGCTCTGATGGATACTCGCTGGGGGGAAGATGGTGTGATTTGGATCTGAGGATCCCCGTCTCTTTAAATAGACGATTTACTTACATGGTCAGGGTGGCAAATGTAAAAATGCCCCGACTTCTCACATTCGCTCGACGCGTGGAGGTAGCCATATTAAGGCACAGAAGCCGAGGAGTGCAACATTAATGGGAAGCCGGACACTACTCGTTACAACAGGTACTCTGGATTTGGAGAAGAACCCGCCTTGCAATGCCGAAGACAATTTGCGCACCAGACTTATCGTCATTGAAGCCTGGTTCAGGGGCCACTGAGGGAGTCCTGGATTAGTGGGTCCTCGGACAGCCGAACTATATACTTTGGCCGGACTGTTGGACTATGAAGATACAAGATTGAAGACTTCGTCCTGTGTCTGGGTGGGACTCTCCTTTGCATGGAAGGCAAGCTTGGCAATTCAGATATGTAGATTTCCTTCTCTATAACCGACTCTGTGTAACCCTAGCCCCCTCCGGTGTCTATATAAACCAGAGGGTTTAGTCCGTAGGATAACAACAATCATAATCATAGGCTATCTTCTAGGGTTTAGCCTCTACGGTCTCGTGGTAGATCAATTCTTGTAATACTCATATCATCAAGATCAATCAAGCACGAAGTAGGGTATTACCTCCATCGAGAGGGCCCAAACCTGGGTAAACATCGTGTCCCCCGCCTCTTGTTACCATTAGCATTAGACGCACAGTTCGGGACCCCCTACCCGAGATCCGCCGGTTTTGACACCGACACCCAACCATTCTTCAAGCTGATGAAGAAAAAGGGCCCATTTGAGTGGATCCTGGAGGCTGACCAAGCGTTTCAAGACCTCAAGAGATACCTGACCAGCCCTCCAGTGATGGTGGCGCCCCACCCTCTCGAGCCCCTGGTGCTCTACCTTGCCTCCACTCCTTACTCAGCCAGTGCAGCTCTGGTGGCGGTTTAGGAAGGGCACGGTACCCCATGCCTCAGAAGCTCTTGTTCACGCTCTTGGTGGCCTCGCATAAGCTATGACACTACTTTCAAGGTCATCCAATCAAGGTCGTCTCTGCCTACCCGCTGGAGAGGGTACTCAGGAGCCCCAACGCTACTGGAAGGGTCGCCGAATGGAACATCGAGCTGTAGGCATTCCAGCTGGAGTTCAGCACAACCAGGGTCATCAAGGGAGCTGCGCTCGCCGATTTCATGGCAGAATGGACTGATGCCCCGAGGCTTGAAGCAGGCGAGGACCGAGCCCTCTCGCCGGGAAGTGAAGCGCTTGACGACTGGGCTATGTATTTCGATGGCACGTTTGCACGCTAGGGCGTGGGGGCTGGAGCGATGCTCATCTCGCCCACTTAAGACAAGCTCTACTACGCCGTGCAGCTATGCTTCCAGTAGGGTGAGAAGGTCTCCAACAACATCATGGAGTACGAAGGCCTCATAGTTGGCCTTAAGGTTGCGGTGTCCCTAGGGGTAAAGCGCCTCACCATCAGGGGTGACTCGCAGCTCCTCATCAACTTCTCCAATAAGGTATACGAACCGAGGGACAAGCACATGGAGGCATACCTCGCGAAGGTACGCAAAATGGAAAAGCAGTTCCTGGGTCTAGAATTGTAGCACGTGCCCCGTGGCACCAACAAGGAGGCCGATGACATCGCAAAAAGAGCATCCAAGCGACTACCCCAAGAGCCTGGCATCTTCGAGGAGCGTCTCTTCAAATCGTCGGCAGCACCTTCGCTTTCGGGGTCGGCGCCGCCTCGGGAGGAGCTCTCCCAACCACCTACCTCGGGAGCCCCGTCCTGCGGCCTGACCTCTGAAGCACGCCTACTCTTGGCGCTCGAGCCTCGGGAGGGGTGCTGGACCAAGGAGTTCAAGGAATACCTGACGCAAGGGACGCTGCCAGAGAAAGAGGAGGACGCAAAGCGCGTGGCCCAACAGGCCACGATGTACTGCATCCAGGACGGTGAGTTATACAGGAAGCGGCCGAATGACGTTTCCTTGCGTTGTATTTCCAGGGAACAGGGGAACGAGTTGCTAGCTGACATACACGATGGAGACTGCGGACACCACTCGCCTTCACGAACCCTCGTCGGCAAGGCATTCCGCAGTGGGTTCTACTGGCCTCCGGCGCTCAACGACGCGACTAAGCTGGTGAAGTACTGCGAGGCCTGTCAGTTCCTCGCCAAGCAGTTCCATCAGCTAGCTCAGGGCCTCCAGACCATCCTGCTCTCGTGGCCATTTGCAGTCTGGGGGCTTGATATCTTAGGCCTGTTCCCTCGAGCTCCTGGGGGCTACCGCTACCTTTACATCGCCATCGACAAGTTCACCAAATGGGCGGAGGTAGAAGCTATCCCCACCATCCTACCCGGATCTGTGGTCAAGTTCATCAAGGGTCTCCTGAGCCAATTCGGGGTCCCTAATCGCATCATCACCAACAACGGCTCGCAATTCACTAGCAATATCTTCAAGACATATTGTGCTAACCTTGGAACGCAGACCTGCTATGCCTCGGTGGCACACCCCAGGAGCAATAGTCAGGCCAAACGCGCCAACGCGGAGGTCCTGAGAGGCCTCAAGACCAGGACCTTCAAGAAGAAGCTTGAGGCCTGCGGCAGGGGATGGCATGATGAGCTCCAGTCTGTGCTGTGGTCCATCCGCACCACCGCCACCAAGCCAACAGGCTAGACCTCGTTCTTCCTCGTCTATGGAACAGAAGCAGTTCTCCCTCACGAGGTCAAGCTTCGCTCTGTGCGGGTCCTGGCGTTTGATGAGGTGCAACAGGACAACGTGCGGGGGATGGACCTCGTGCCGGGGGAGGAACGCCGCCGCGAAGCCACGCTTCGGGCGGCAAGATACCAGCAGGCGTTGCGACGGTATCACTGTCGCAGCGTCCGCTCCAGGATGCTTGAGGTGGGTGACCTCGTCCTAAGGCGGGTGCTCTCTAGGGAAGGGGTGCATAAGCTTTCACCCATGTGGGAGGGCCCGTTTAGGGTCGCCCACGTCTCCAGGACTAGTGCCGTGCGCTTGGAGACGCAGGACAGAGTCCCCATCTAGAACGCCTGGAACATCCAGCTCCGCCGGAAGTTCTACCCATGAATCAAGGCCCGGCGCCTTTGAAGCAAGGCCCAGTGCCTGTGAAGGTCTCAGCTCGTGACACTCTCACATAATAATGAGTGGGGCTGTACACGCCCCAGAGTTTCAGGAGTGCCGCCCTCGGGCCTCGGGGACTCCCTCCCACGTCCTAGTGGCAGCACTTAGCTCCGCGCTGGTGGGAAGACTAGACTAGGTGCCAGACGTGGCTTTTCATTTGCTTTCCGTAGTTGGCTTGCCCCTCTTTAGTGAAAATTTGCTTTCTAGTGTTCATTGCCGGCTTGGTTCCACCTCCTTTCGCCTCCATTTTTGCCCTTGGTTCCTTGTTTTGACCCGTACTCTCCCTCGCATGCCTCGCGAGGGGCTGGACAGGTGCCCTCGGGAGCGTTTTTCCTGTTCTTCGTGAGGCACCCTTGCTCGAGCTCGCAAGCTGGCGCACCTCTCTCAATCCGTGCCCCTCGGGTACCGTGATGCAAAGCGCTGGATCATGGCCGGTTGTGCTTGCGACCAAGGCTCGGAAGGGCTCGGAAGAATAAGAGTTTCCTAACAAATTTTTGCAGTTCCTAGGTGCCTCCCAAGCCAAGGAGGCCTTGCCAGGTACTGGGAAGTGCGTGCCTCACGAGGCGGAAACTACTCCGAGCACGTCAAGCTAAGTTAATCCTAAGCATCTACATAAAATGCCGATGCTGCAACACAACACAGGAATGATAAACATAGCATAGCAACTTGGAAATCATGGTTCGTTGCACGCCCCTGCGGGGCCCCATACTTGTATCTCTCTTAATGCAGGAAGAAAAGGAAGAACGAAACAAAAGTGGCGCGCGCTCCCGCAAAAGTTTGCGAGGATGGGACCATGGCGCTCTCCTGGGCTCAGCCAGACCCCTCTCGCACTTTGCTAGGGCACGGCAACGAGACGACCCGCTGCCACCCTCGACGCAGGCGTGGCGGCGTGGTGGCGAGTCGTAGCCACCGCTGCTGGAGCTGTCGCTAAAAGAAGAGTCACTATAGCTGGACGAGCCATGGCCGGTGCTGAGGACAAGCCCGCCTTCACCCTCGTCGTGGATATCCCCGAGGTTGAGCACCTCACCACCGTCGTTGTCCTTAGTGCAGCACCTGACGCGGCGACCATCTTCCCCAAACACCCTCACATAGAGGGTCGCGTCACCATCGTACTTGAAGTAGAGGGTGCACCGCCGGCCCAGGCCGCGCGCGCGGGCAAACGTCTGCCAGCCGCAGGCCAAGGTTGTGTTGCCTGCGATGGAGACCTCGACCGCGACCCATGAATTCTTGCTGCAGCAGCCGTCCGCCTGCAGCCAGAGACCGCCTAGACCCGTGCTGGCAGCTCGCCGACAAAGAAGTGCGGGAGCTGAAGCCAGGTGCCAGCCGGGTTCTCTGACCACACGACGAACTCCGGCAGCACCTCCACCGAGAGGAAGCACGGCCGGGAGGCCGACCGACCATGGCGAGCCTTCCCTCATCGATGGGGCTGCCACGACCTGGATGACTCGCACCGCGTGAAGAGGCACTGCCGTGGCCCCGAAGGGCCACGGTGGGGGCCGCGATGTGCTTGCGGAGACGGGCGCGCTCCCTCTTAGGCGGCGGTGAGCCGGGGCCTTCCTGGCAGGCCTTCCCCTTTTCTGCATCCGAGAACATCTTCGCGGGCGCCATGGGTGCCACTACTAGTAATGAAGCAAGGGAGAAGAAGCGAGCGGAGCAGGAAGACATGAGCGACGGGGGCTCCACCCCCCCCCCCTCCTTATTTATTGCGGAAGAAGGCCAACCGGCGATCCCCACGATCACAGGTAATGATGATTTTTCTCTACATGCCGCAGGGACTCGTCAAGTCGGGCAGTTGCCGAGGCAGCATGGCGAAGCGGAGACGCCCACATCCAATCAATTGCCACACGTCAAGCGAGGTCGCAGGCTGTTGGGGCCCGCGGCGCTCCGCACTTGCCCCTTGGCTTCGCCTTGAAGCCAAGCCCGAGCGCGCCTTGGGCTCGAGGGCTAGTGTCGGCGTCCTGGGAACAGGGGTCCCTAGACTTGCCTACCTGCGGTCCACAGCATGGCTCCACCAGCGGCCCTGTACGGCCCATCTTCACCAGCAAACACTCAAGACCCTCGCGAGGGGCCAAGCCTCGCGAGGGGCCAAGCCTCGCGAGGCGGACGATGCAAGACCTCCTCGGGGGCGGCCTCACTAGGCTGGCTCGTGAGGGGCAGAGAGATCAAGGCAAGGGGCACCTTGCGAGGCTCCTGTGACGCAAGCTATGACGATCGGGGCCAGGCAGGCGCCAGTGCGTGTAGTGTCCTCATTTCCTCTTTGGTGCTAAAAAGGCGAGCGCAGGCGAGGAGTCCCAAGGCATTAGGTAAAGGTTTCCATATCAGTGCAACAAGACCAGGACCAGTGGGACGCTAGGACGGAGGTCATCATGGAGCCCAAGACAGCGTCACCACCAGAGCCTTTGGCAGGCGAAGACTACTTTTGTCAGGATCGCTTGTACTAGCTGTCCCCCTTCAAACATGGCCATTGTGGGATCCCTTCCCGCTCAATATTTGGGAAGAAAACCAAGGCCTCTATAAATAGGACTAGCCACCACCATAGCCAGGGACGGAGGGATTCAGATCATCCTCATCCCCTCACCAGCTCACCGAGCACAAGAGCACCTCTCCTCAGGAGGCTGTTCTTCCCTTGTACTAGTTCTTCCTTAGCCCAAGAGGCAATCCACAACACCACACTAGAGTAGGGTATTACACCACATCTGTCACATCCCTAATTGTGGTCTGACCTATGCTAGCTTCTATGTGGGCATCATGTTTAGATTCAAATGAAATTTGAATTGAGGAATTTTCAAAAGCCTTAGAAAACCTCTAAAAATAATCAACATTTAAATCTCATCAAATGAGTCCAAGAAAATGTTCCTGTTATTCTGTGAAAATATTGGCATGATGTAAAATTCAAACCAATATTTTTGGAGTCAGAGAAATAATTTATTCTGGGCCTTTGATTTAGATCAATAATATATTTGGGTTGGAATTATTTCTGCTATATAAGAAATAATGTTCAAATATTTTGTAAGTTTGCATGTGACCTTGGACTAGCTCTCTGAGCTCACATGAAAATTTACAGAAAGTTTTAAAATGGTTTAGTTTTCAGACTAAATCAAAACAAAATAACAGAAATAGAAAAGGGAAATAAAAGGGAGAGAGAGAGAGCGACTTACCTGGGCCTCACCTGTGCTGGCCCAGCCCACCTGGCCTGGTGCCAGTCATCCCTAACCTCTGCCAGTAGGCACAGGTGGGATAGCGCACACGCGTGCGAGGCGCCACGCCTCCTCCTGCTTGCCGCCAAGCCTCTGGACGCGCGGGTGAACGCCCCAGAGCCATCCCGATCCAGCCGGCCCTCGTTTTTTCTCCCCTGCTCTCTCCTCCCCCCTAACGCCATGGCCGACGCGTGCTTCAACTCGCCATCGCCATAGCCGCGTCACCATGCTCCCCTCGCTCTGCCGCTGATCCCTGAAGCACAGCCGCGTCTCCCTCATCCTCCCCGGCGGCCCACGCGACCAAAAGAGCCCTGACGCGTCGTCCCCGACCCCTTCTTCCTCCTCCGGCCACGGAGATCGCTGGTCACCCCACGCCGTTCCAAGCCCTCTCCGAGCTCGCAGAGACCGGAGCTGCAACCGCGGTGAGCTCTGCCACTGTTTCTCCCTGACCCTGCAGTTTATCTCTCGATGTAGTCGTGGCTTTGAAGCTCGCGGACGCCGTGCCTCATCGCCGCCGTGGCTACAGCCGGTGCAGCTTGCCGCCGAGCACGCTACCACACTCACCGCATCCCCAGGAGCCCGTAGCACCACTCCACGCACCTCACCGTGGCCCCTAGCGATGAGCCTGAGCTCGCCCGAGCTCTGGCGTCCGCCAAGGTCATCGCCGGGGTCGTTTCCGGCGACCCTGAGCTCCACCTCCACCACCAATCGACGCGGCTTGTTCCCAGCTGCTCGTAGATGCCCTCCGCTATCCATTTGGTTGCCGGAGGAGGAAACACGCACCTCTCCGCCATCCCTGGCCTTGCCGGTGACGAGCCCCGGGTCAACTCCGGCGAGTTTGACCTGGGTTTGACCCCAGTTTGACCCCCCTGGGTCACTGACGTGTGGGCCCCATGCCACTAACTAAACTAGATTAGTGTTAGTTTAACTCTAACTAAATTAGATTAGTTAGGTTATTCACTGACAGACGGGACCCACATGTTAGGTTTGACCTGGACCGTCTCTGTTGACTGCTGACGTCATAGTGACGACATGCTGACGCAGTAATTCTTCTAGAATTTAAATAAATCTTAAATGGTTTATTTATTTCAAAAAATGTTATAAACTTCTAAAAATCATATAAAATCAACTAAACTCAGAATGAAATAAATTATATTTGAAAAATGATTAGAAAAATCCAAAGAATCTGTTTATGGCATTATCATGCATGTTTGAACAACTTAAAGCTGTTGTATACAACAATTTGTATTAATGGCATTTGAAATATCATATATATGGAGTTTGAATTTGAATCTTAGATTCAAACCAACTTCATTTAACCCGCTGCTAGTTGCATTAGCTCAAACCACAGCATATTGCCATGTCATGATCATGCATCATATTGTGCATTGCATTGATTGTGTTCTTCCTTGTTTCCCGGTGTTCGTCCCCTCTCGATAGACGTGGTTCCGATGATGAGTTCGATGACACCGATGAAGAACTATACTATCTTCAGAAGTGCCAGGCAAGCAAAACCCCCTTCTTCATTCCGATACAATCCCACTCTCTCGCTTCTGCTCTCTTTTACTGCATTCGGACAACAATGATACAACTGTTACATGCTACGGTAGCTGAACCCCTTTTCCTCTGCATGACCTGTCATTGCCACAGTAAATAGATGAAACCCACTAGCATGAGTAGGAGTTGTTTGAGCCCTGATGTGCCTACTCATTCATGCTTGTTTGTCATGCCTGCTATTGCTTAGAGTTATGTCAGGTCTGATTCATCGGGGATGAATTGGAATGTGATGAACATGTCCTACCATGTGTGAGCTAAGTGTGTGAACACGATTTGGTAAAGGTAGCGGTGAGAGGCCATGTAGGAGTACATGGTGGGTTGTCTCATTAAAGCCGTCCTCAGGAACTGAGTTTTGTGTTTGTGATCCATGAAACAGCTACTACCATGCATTGGGCCCTAAAATATGACCCCGCTCGACTTCTTAATCACCCTAGTCCTCTCTCCAGGAGTTGCAAGTAGTTTCTGGTGTTTGTAGTATGCTGGAGGCCGTGCGCAGTGCTGACCCGAAGGGTGGGCTGTGATGCGGTAGGCACGTGGCCGGGTATACCGAGCGCCCATTTGGTGTCGCGTGACCTTGTACACATCGTTCGGGGCCGTATGTGGAAACCTCGGCCAGACTCCCTGTGGATAGAACCTGAATAGGCGATAAACCTAGACTAGAGACTTGAGTGTTTAGGTAGGTCATGCTCTACACCCACGTCGGCTTTCGCTTGAAGTCTGCTGAGCACATGTCGTGTGCAGACGCTAAGTGGTGGAAACATGTATGAAGAAGTACACCCCTGTAGGGTTAACATCATCTATTCGAATAGCCGCGTCCACGATAAAGGACCTCTGGGTTGCCTATACAGTTCATAGACAAGTGAAAGTGGATACTCTAAAATACGCAAGATAAGCGTGAGTGCTATGGATGGCGTTCTCGTAGGGAGACGGGAGCGGATCCATAGTGGTGTATTGATCTGGTGAATATGTGGATTCGTGTGCGCCACCGCAAAGAGTTAGTTGCAGTCGTAGTTCAGGATAGCCACCAAGTAAAAGCTAGCTTGCTGCAGTTAAACCCCACCATCCCCTTTATTGATAATGATGCATATGTAGTTAGTTCTGATGTAAGTCTTGTTGGGTACATTTGTACTCACGTTTGCCTATTTTATGCTTTTGCAGTGAGACTTTAGTCTCGCTAGTAGTTCCGCTTGGACTTCGAAGCTTAGATTGCTATCTCAGCTACGATCTTGTGCCCTCGGCAGGATGTGGTAGATAGTCAGGCTTCTCAGCCTTTTTCAGTTGTAGATGTCTGTATTCAGACATGTTGAGCTTCCGCATGTGCTTTGACTTGTATGCTCTAAATGTTGGGTCATGAGACCCATGTTTGTAATATCTCGCTCCTCGGAGCCTATTGAATAAAATACTTGAGTTGTAGAGTCATGTTGTGATGCCATGTTGTATTTGCACATATCAATGATATTGTGTGTATGTTATTGAAATACTTGGTATGTGTGGGATCTGACTATCTAGTTGTTTATCCTTGGTATCCTCTCCTACCGGGAAATGTCTCCTAGTGTTTCCATCGGGCCTTGGTAGCTTGCTACTGCTCCAGAACACTTAGGTTGGCCGGCATGTGTCCTTCTTCGTTCCTGTCTCTGTCCCTTCGGGGAAATGTCACGCGGTGTCTACCGGAGTCCTGTTAGCCTGCTACAGCCCGATTTACCGGAGTCCTACTAGCCTAGTTGCTACAGCCCGGATTCACTCACTGAAGACCGACACGTTCGTTGCTGGGTCATGTATGCCTGTCCCTGTAAGTTAGTGCCACTTTGGGTTCACGACTAGCCATGTCAGCCCGGGCTCCTTGTCATATGGATGCTAGCGACACTATCATATACGTGTGCCAAAAGGCGCAAACGGTCACGGGCCTGGTAAGGCGACACCCGTGGGAATACTGTGCGTGAGGCCGCAAAGTGATATGAGGTGTTACATGCTAGATCGGTGTGGCATTGAGTCGGGGTCCTAACAGCTTTGGTATCAGAGCCTGACTGCCTGTAGGATTACCAAGCCAAACTGGTCGAAGTTGAGTCTAGAAATGCTTTAGTTATATGTCGGGGAATTGATTGTGGGATGGAACATAAGGCTCTTTTTACTCCTTTACCTCATGCCCTTATGATTCGGGTCATCTTATCTTTCCTACGGGGTTAAGGAACTAGGCTTTCTCTTCTCTCTATCAGGTTCACATGTTACTAATCCGTAGACTTGTAGGATTGGTGGTTCTAAGCCCCAGTTCAGTTCCTACTACTTCCGTGTATTCATAGTTGATCCCAGAACCTTGATATTGTGCTTCTGAGTGGTTATGCCACCACTTTTCAAGATGTCTCAAACCTTTTCGAGCATTTACAGCCGTTATGCTGTCCGAGCCATCCCTGGTCTCTAAACAGTCCGATGCATTTGCAAATCCCTTCTTCCCGTTTCTGATGTCCTTTTGGTCAGATTAATCACACAAATCAGTGAGTTGAGGTACTTTATTGCCTCGACATATATGTTGGAGTTATTATTATGACCCTAGGTGTTTTAGGGGATCATCTAGTGATCTAGCCATGATTTGTGTTTCCAGTGTGATGACTCTGGCCATCATTCTCGAAAGCATCCCGTGATGCCATTTAGTATGTAGGTATTCAACTTCTGGGTTTTGAACCCGAGATTCACCCTACTTACTTCATGTTGATAGTAATTGCTAGCTCCCTTAGGTTATTAGTGACCTTTGCGTCAGTCTTCGAGGTCCGTGGTATTTCCTTCTTCCAAATACTATGAACCTTTTATGGCAGAAGTTCTTTGAACCAAAAGATCACAACCAGAGTGCTCTTGACGAGTTCTCAATGCTATGTCGTGACTCTGCTAGTTCTACCTTCTCTGCATGGGTTATCTGGAAGAAACCTGTTGAACTTGGTTCGACATACTAATCTATGCATTCACAACTCAGAAAGTTATATGCTCCTTTGAGTTGTCCCTCTTTAGTCATATTCCGACCCTCGTCTATCAATTGATAGTCAAGAGTATGCGTGCATTCATTCATCGATACCTATTACTCTTGTGGTCCGTCAAGCCATTCTATTCCGGAATGACTAGGGGAAACAAACTCCAGTACCTCATCCATATCTAGGATTGGGTCAAAGTAGTTGTATCTTGCAGATCAAATGCAATCTAGTTTTTGATTCTGTTCTAGCATGGAGTATTACCCCCTTTATGTCAGGATTTTCATGAGAATTGCACCAGCTCTTGTGAATTCTTGACGCAGTGAAACTTCTCGCCATCATTATTCATTTCATGGTTTCCATGTTGTTGCAACCGGAATGCCGACAAGTGAATCATGATGTGTGAAATCTATACTCCTAGCAACTCTGTTGCTTGGTAGTTAAATGGACAATAACCTCATTCTTAGCGTGTTGGTTATTGAATCATCACCCTAAGGTTGATCATGCTATCTAGTCCTTATTTTTGGTACACCCTCTGATCAATGAGTTAGGCTTGTGTCAATCCCTCACTCTTTTGATCATACCGTCTTGTCTCGAAAGCAAGATTGTTCTCAAGCTTAGTAACATATTGGTGGTTCATGATTTTCCGAATATCTTCTCAGAAGTATCACCAGGTCGTCACCTGACCACTATGTTGAGTTCGTGATCAAGTTGGTGTTCTTGTAAACCACCCCTTCTCCAAGAATCTGTGTTGGATACCCCTGAGCTAGTTGGTTAAGCTAAACAACAACTTGGAGAGTTGAAAGATAAAAGCTTGTCTGACTCAGTTCATTCCAAGGGATATCTTTGTATATGTGTATTGAAGGAAGATGGTATTTTCATCGATTGACCCTCATGGTTAGTTAATGGATCTATCATCTTATCCAATCTTTTATTTGGGTACGGGTTATCGCCAAATCAAATCAGAACCAACGATATTCATAATGTTGTCTTACTCGTGGTTGTTTCCTCGGGCATACACCATTACATCCTTTGGTCTGACCAATGCTATCACCATGTTCACTTAATTGTGGAATCCCGTTTATATGGAAACCTGGATGAATTGTTGTTGAGCCCATCAACAACATCCTGATCTCCTCCATGATTTCATTGAACATTAAGCTAGTGCTGGAAACTTTTGAAAGCGTCTCTTCATGCTAGCTCATGAAGCATATGTTCGGATGTAAGAAGTGACTTTCTCCAGTTCATGTGCATCTGATGCAAGTTGCTGCCGTGACCTCGAGAAGTCAATGTTGCCTCCTCTGGAATCATCCCAAGTTAGTCATGCATGTGCGAAGTATACATTGGTTTGTGAGACTAGCTACCTTCATTCCATATGTATCCCTAGCATACTAAGCCACTGATTGATTTCTTTAGGGAGAAGAAGTTCCTTCTTAAGAGCATGCCTTATGTAAGGACTTTGATATCCTCGATGATGGTTCCCCACCTAAACTCGGTAGTATGTTATTATAAGACTACTACGTGGCCATGCTTGTCTGGGACAACGTGTTCACATGTTTGTAGCAGAACCAGCTCATGTTTTGGAGCTTACTACTGTAGTTCATTCCCCGAGAATCTCGCAACCTCATCTCATCGATTTGTGTTTCAAACTTTCATTTTTCTTTCTAGACTTGATGAGTCTGGAATATCCTGACACCAACCAGATCTGAATCTCACGTAGATATGATGGTTGGAACGTTTCCCAAGAACTATAATATTGGCCTCTCTGTAACCCGGTAAAGTGGATATCATGGCCAACACACCCAGCCGGAAGACCCATTATTGTAGTATCTTGATTGAGGAAGTTGTCCACCTCCCCATAAGGATTTCGTAGGATTTACTCCCTAGTTGTTCCTTATGGATTTCTGTGTCCCCGAAGTCCGACCTTTTACTTGATATTTTGGATATCAAACCATATTTATGAATGGATTACGCTAGCACATCAAGGAGAACATTAGAAGCAGAGTGCTAAATGTCTCTCGGTCGATCATCCAGATTTTGTTCCCTTGGCCCCGCCAAGGTGAAATCTGAGAAGGTGTTATCTTCTTTTGCATCTGCATCTTCCACCGGTATTCCTCATGGTAGTATGTTATGTTGCCAGGATCCTTGACACAGATATTGGTAAAACCTTGATGAATATGGAGATGCTCAAGTTCTTGAGAGCACGCACAAGCGCTAGGTGTTAGCACCGGCACTAACTGGGATTACTCCCAGTTTTCTTTGGTTATGCTATAACTTTTCAACAATGGGCTCACTCTCTACTGTTAAGCTTCTCCCTAGTTACCAGAATCATTCCCAGCATTTGCATTTTGTTCCCAGCTTGCACCGCTAATGTGCCATTCTTCCATGGGTCCCATCCATTTCTGATGATAAGCAAAATCATCCATTGCATTTTGTTCAACAAGGTAATCCACATCATCCATTCCAGTCCGAGTATGCCATTCTACCGAACTCCGCCAAACGATTGTTGGTGATTTGCCTTAAGCTGGTATAAAGAGTTTCAATGATCTTTGAATCAAAGGTAATTATTTTTTCCACTTAAGGGATGATTCCACGAGTCACCTCCTCTAAGATGTCTCGTTATGGTATCATGGCAATTCAACTCCTCGCTACGTTGACAACTGTTCACCACCTTCTTAAGCGTGAAATTGTTGTTTACCTACTGAACCCTCGTCATTTGTCTCACTCCATTCCTTTAGATGCATGCTTCGTGTCTCAGCTCGAAGGATGTGTCAATGTCTCATCCCATGAGTTGATCCTGAGTTGTTCGATCTTCGAGAAGATCGATTCTTTTAGAGTTTTCCCTTTCCTCTCATTGTCATGTTAGTTGGAGTTCTCAGAGCAAGACATCGAGACAATGATGGTGATCGAATCAACGTTCTTATGAAGTGCACCCTGGATCGTGAAGATTGTGTTTGTTTGTGTTCCCCCTTCATCTTACCCTACGCTTGAATCTCGGGACGAGATTCTTTTTTAGTGGGGTGAGTTGTCACATCCCTAATTGTGGTCTAACCTATGTTAGCTTCTATGTGGGCATCATGTTTAGATTCAAATGAAATTTGAATTGAGGAATTTTCAAAAGCCTCGGAAAACCTCTAAAAATAATCAACATTTAAATCTCATCAAATGAGTCCAAGAAAATGTTCCTATTATTCTGTGAAAATATTGGCATGATGTAAAATTCTAACCAATATATTTGGAGTCACAAAAATAATTTATTCTGGGCCTTTGATTTAAATCAATAATATATTTGGGTTGGAATTATTTCTGCTATATAAGAAATAATGTTCAAATATTGTGTAAGTTTGCATGTGACCTTGGACTAGCTCTCTGAGCTCACATGAAAATTTACAGAAAGTTTTAAAATGGTTTAGTTTTAAGACTAAATCAAAACAAAATAACAGTAATAGAAAAGAGAAATAAAAGGGAGAGAGAGAGAGACTTACCTGGGCCTCACATGTGTTGGCCCAGCCCACCTGGCCTGGTGCCAGTCATCCCTAGCCTCTGCTAGTAGGCAGAGGTGGGATAGCGCACATGCGCGCGAGGCGCCACGCCTCCTCCTGCTTGCCGCCAAGCCTTTGGACGTGTGGGTGAACGCCCCAGAGCCGTCCCGATCCAGGCGGCCCTCTTTTTTCCTCCCTTGCTCTCTCCTCCCCCCTGACGCCATGGCCGACGCATGCTTCAGCTCGTCGTCGCCATAGCCGCGCCATTGTGCTCCCCTCGCTCTGCCGCTGATCCCAGAAGCACCGCCGCATCTCCCTCGTCCTCCCCAATGGCCCACGTGATCGGAAGAGCCCCGACGCGTCGTCCCCGACCCCTTCTTCCTCCTCCGACCGCGGAGATCACCGGCGACCCCACGTTGTTCCCAGCCCTTCCCAAGCTCGCAGAGACCGGCGCTGCAACCGCGGTGAGCTTTGCCACCGTTTCCCCTGACCCTGTGGTTTATCTCTCGCCGTAGACGTCGTCTCCATGAGCTTTGAAGCTCGCTGGCGCCGTGCCTCATCGCCACCGTGGCTACAGCATGTGCAGCTTGCCGCCGAGCACGCCATCGCACTCACAGCATCCCCAGGAGCCCGTAGCACCACTCCACGCACCTCGTCGTGCCCCCTAGTGACGAACCCGAGCTCACCAGAGCTCCGGCATCCACCAAGGTCGTCGTCGGCGTTGTTTCCAGTGACCCCGAGCTCCACCTCCACCACCAATCGATGCAGCTTGTTCAGAGCTGCTCGTAGATGCCCTCCGCCGTCCATTTGGTCGCCGGAGGAGGAAACCCGCACCTCTCCGCCGTCCCTGGCCTTGCCGGCGACGAGCCCCGAGTCAACTCCGGCGAGTTTGACCTGGGTTTGACCCTAGTTTGACCCCCTGGGTCACTGGCGTGTGGGCCCCAGGCTACTAACTAAACTAGATTAGTGTTAGTTTAACGCTAACTAAATTAGATTACTTAGGTTAGTCATTGACAGACGAGACCCACAGGTCAGGTTTGACCTGGACCGTCTCCGTTGACTGCTGACGTCATAGTGACGTCATGCTGACACGGTAATTCTTCTAGAATTTAAATAAATCTTAAATGGTTTATTATTTCAGAAAATGTTATACACTTGTAAAAATCATATAAAATCAACTTTAACTCAGAATGAAATAAATTATATATGAAAAATGATCAGAAAAATCCAAAGAATCAGTTTATGGCATTATCATGCATGTTTGAATAACTTAAAGCTGATGTATACAACAATTTGTATTAACTGCATTTGAAATGTCATATATGGAGTTTGAGTTTGAATCTTAGATTCAAACCAACTTCATTTCACTCGCTGCTAGTTGCATTAGCTCAAACCACAGCATATCTCCATGTCATGATGATGCATCATATTGTGCATTGCATTGATTATGTTCTTCCTTGTTTGCCGGTGTTTGTCCCCTCTTGATAGACGTGGTTCCGATGATGAGTTCGATGACACCGATGAAGAACAATACTATCGTCAGAAGTGCCAAGCAAGAAAAAACCCCTTGTTCATTCC
This sequence comes from Triticum aestivum, assembly GCF_018294505.1. Classification (NCBI taxonomy): domain Eukaryota; kingdom Viridiplantae; phylum Streptophyta; class Magnoliopsida; order Poales; family Poaceae; genus Triticum; species Triticum aestivum. The sequence continues at coordinate 496,411,574 of NC_057813.1, forward strand.
GATACAATCCCACTCTCTAGCTTCTTCTCTCTTTTACTGCATTAGGACAACAATGATACAACTATTCCATGCTACGGTAGCTGAACCCCTTTTCCTCTGCATGACTTGTCATTGCCACAGTAAATAGATGAAACCCACTAGCATGAGTAGGAGTGGTTTGAGCCCTGATGTGCCTACTCATTCATGCTTGTTTGTCATGCCTGCTATTGCTTAGAGTTGTGTCAGGTCTGATTCATCGAGGATGAATTGGAATGTGATGAACATGTCCTACCGTGTGTGAGCTAATTGTGTGAACACGATTTGGTAAAGGTAGCGATGAGAGGCCATGTAGGAGTACATGGTGGGTTGTGTCATTGAAGCGGTCCTCGGGAACTGAGTTCTGTGTTTGTGATCCATGAAACAACTACTACCATGCATTGGGCCCTGAAATATGACCCCGCTCGACTTCTTAATCACCCCAGTCCTCTCTCCAGGAGTTGCAAGTAGTTTCTGGTGTTTGTAGTATGCTAGAGGCCGTGCGCAGCACTGACCCGAGGGGTGGGCTGTGATGCGGTAGGCACGTGGCCGGGTAGACCGAGCGCCCGTTTGGTGTCGCGGAACCCTGTACACATTGTTCGGGGCCGTATGTGGAAACCTCGGCCGGACTTCCTGCGGATGGAACCTGGATAGGCGATAAACCTGGACTAGAGACTTGAGTGTTTAGGTAGGTCGTGCTCTACACCCACGTCGGCTTTCGCTTGAAGTCTGCCAAGCACATGTCGTGTGCAGACGCTAAGTGGTGGAAACATGTATGAAGAAGTACACCCCTGCAAGGTTAACATCATCTATTCGAATAGCCGCGTCCACGGTAAAGGACCTCTGGGTTGCCTATACAGTTCATAGACAAGTGAAAGTGGATACTCTAAAATACGCAAGATAAGCGAGAGTGCTATGGATGGCGTTCTTGTAGGGAGACGGGAGCGGATCCATAGTGGTGTATTGATATGGTGAATATGTGGACTCGTCTGCGCCACCTCAAAGAGTTACTTGCAGTCGTAGTTCAGGATAGCCACCGAGTCAAAGCTGGCTTGCTGCAGTTAAACCCCACCATCCCCTTTGTTGATAATGATGCATATGTAGTTAGTTTTTATGTAAGTCTTGTTGGGTACATTTGTACTCACGTTTGCCTATTTTATGTTTTTGCAGAGAGACTTTTAGTTCCGCTTGGACTTCGACGTTTGGCTTGCTACCTCAGCTACGATCTTGTGCCCTCGGCAGGATCTGGTAGATAGTCTGGCTTCTCAGCCTTTTTCATTTGTAGATGTCTGTACCCAGACATGTTAAGCTTCCGCATGTGCTTTGACTTGCATGCTCTGAATGTTGGGTCGTGAGACCCATGTTTGTAATATCTCACTCCTCGGAGCCTACTGAATAAAATACTTGAGTTGTAGAGTCATGTTGTGATGCCATGTTGTATTTGCACATATCGAGCATATTGTGTGTATGTTATTGAAATGCTTGGTATGTGTGGGATCTGACTATCTAGTTGTTTATCCTTGGTAGCCTCTCTTACCGGGAAATGTCTCCTAGTGTTTCCACTGAGCCTTGGTAGCTTGCTACTGCTCCAGAACACTTAGGCTGGCCGGCATGGGTCCTTCTTCGTTCCTGTGTCTGTCCCTTTAGGGAAATGTCACGCGGTGTCTACCGGAGTCCTGTTAGCCTGCTACAGCCCGGTTTACCAGAGTCCTGCTAGCCCAATTGCTACAGCCCGGATTCACTCGCTGAAGACCGACACGTTCGTTGCTGGGTCATGAATGCTGGTTCCTGTAAGTTAGTGCCACTTTGGGTTCACGACTAGCCATGTCAGCCCGGGCTCCTTTTCATATGGATGCTAGCGACACTATCATATACGTGTGCCAAAAGGCGCAAACAGTCCCGGGCCTGGTAAGGCAACACCCGTGGGAATATCATGCGTGAGGCCACAAAGTGATATGAGGTGTTACATGCTAGATCGGTGTGGCATTGAGTCGGGGTCCTAACAACATCGGTGGCCCGAACCAGTATAAATCTTGTGTCCCTTTGTCCTGCGAGTTCGACGCGCTGAGCCTTGAGATCGTGGCGAGGGAGAGCGCTAAGGGAGGAGAGATCTTCGTGCGCACCCCAGTGTTCGAACCCCAAGGGTTTTGCCGGAACCCGAAATCCGACATAAAGTACTACTGGTAATTTGCTCTAATACTACAAACTTAAAGTACTTCTCACATGATGCCACTAGGGCATGCTAGCCAGACGTTGTCGTTCTCCCTCCCGGCCTTGTAGGTGGCAGCCCACCGTGCTTAGATCTCTGCCAAGCTCTCCTCACCATGGCATGCGGCCTCTTTTTCTTGCGATGGCGGGACTCTCTTTTCTTGACTGCTTTCTGCCTTTTCCGCTCCTTCTGTGCGACTTTGGCCGCCTGGCTTAGAACCAAGACTTCAAAAACGTTTTGAATGCCACGGAAGATATGAGATGTTCCAAGAGTTGAAACTTTTATTTCAGACTCATGCCCATGTTGAGAGGTATGAGACATCTGACAATTACTTTGCCTACAAGATGGAGGAGAATAGCTCAGCCAGTGAGCATGTACTCAGAATGTATGGGTACTACAATCGCTTGAATCAAGTGGAGTTAATCTTCCAGATAAGATAGTGATTGACAGAGTTCTCTAGTCACCATCACCAAGCTACTAGAACTTCGTGATGAACTATAATATGCAAGGGATGACGAAAGCGATTCCCAAGCTCTTCGCGGTGCTGAAATCGGTGAAGGTAGAAATCAAGAAAGAGCATCAAGTGTTGATGGTTGACAAGACCACTAGTTTCAAGTAAAAGGGCAAGGTAAAAGAAAGGGAAATTCAAGAAGAATGGCAAGCAAGTTGCCACTCCCATGAAGAAGCCCAAAAGCTAGACCCAAGCCTGAAACTGGGTGCTTCTACTGCAAAGGAAATGGTCACTTGAAGCGAAACTGCCCCAAATACTTGGCGGATAAGAAGGATGGCGAAGTGTAGGGCTGGGCGTTCAGTTCCCCAGAACCGAACGGTTCGGTGCTTCGGGTTTTAATGAATTTCGGTTTCTAGATTTGGTAGACCGATCAGTTTGCTATAAAAATAGGAACCGAGAGTTCGGTGCAGCGATGCTTCGGTTCGGGTCTCGGTTCAGACCGAACTACTGAGTAACTGACGAAAATAAAACTGAGCAGGCAAGGAAGATCGAGGAAATATGACAGCAACGAAGATTAGTTGTGGCAAAAATCGAATCAAAAATCAAATCCTCAGATCCGTGCACAAAAATTGAATCAAAAATCGAAGATCAGCAGCACGGATCTGTGCTCGGTAGGGGGAAGAGATGGTCGCGCCTCGCTGGTCATCTTCAGCCTCCACAAGCAGCACCCCTAACACCGTCACCCCGGGGATGGATATAAGCAGAGGGACATGGCTGAGAGGTGGAAGTGGATCCGCCGCTGCCGGACGCGGGGATGGATAGAAGTCAAAGGTAGTGGGCGGCTAGGTTGCGGTGGTCGAGGTTGAGGCACAGACACGCGCGAGCGGCCGCTAGGGTGCGGTCAAGCGTTATGCTGCTGATGTGGATGCGATTCGCTCTATCCAGGTTCTGTAGTTGGGTTGTGGGTTGTGGGCCGTGGGCTACGTACGTAGATTTCTCGTGACTTGACAATTACTTCGGTACTTCGATGTGTTCGGTTACTTGATACGTGCACCCGAATCAATCGAAGAAATTTTGGTTCTCCAAATTGGCTGACCGAAGTTACGAGCGAATGAATCGGTTTCGGTGCATTCAGGTCCGGTCCGGTTAGTTCGGATCGGTACTTCGGTCATTGGTTTATATGCCCACCCCTAGCGAAGTGAACAAAGGTATATATAATATACATGTTATTGATGTGTAATTTACTAGTGTTCATAGCAACCCCTGGTTATGTGATACCGGTTCAGTTACTGAGATTAGTAACTCGAAACAGGAGTTGCAGAATGAACAGAGACTAGTTAGGAGCAAAGTGACGATGTGTGTTGGAAGTGATTCCAAGGTTGATACGATCACCATCGTACACTCCCTCTACCTTCGGGAGTAGTGTTGAACCTAAAATAAATGTTATTTGGTGTTTGTGTTAAGCATGAATATGATTAGATCATGTTTATTGCAATACGGTTATTCATTTAAGTCAGAGAATAATTGTTGTTCTGTTTACATGAATAAAACCTTCTATGGTCATACACCCAAGGTGAATGCTTTATTGGATCTCGATCGTAGTGATACACATATTCATAATATTGATGCCAAAAGATGCAAAGTTAATAATGATAGTGCAACATACTTGTGGCACTGCCGTTTAGGTCATATTGGTGTAAAGCGCATGAAGAAACTCCATGCAGATGGATTTTTGGAATCACTTGATTATGAATCATTTGATACTTGTGAACCATGACTCATGGGCAAGATGACTAAAACTCCGTTCTCCGGAACAATGGAGCAAGCCAATGACTTATTGGAAATAATACATACCGATGTATGCGGTCCGATGAGTGTTGAGGCACGCGGCGGGTATCGTTATTTTCTGACCTTCGCAGATGATTTGAGCAGATATGGGTATATCTACTTAATGAAACACAAGTCTGAAACATTTGAAAAGTTCAAAGAATTTCAGAGTGAAGTGGAGAATCATCGTAACAAGAAAATAAAGTTTCTACGATCTGATCGCGGAGGCGAATATTTGAGTTACAAGTTTGGCCTTCATTTAAACAATGTGGAATAATTTCACAACTCACGCCACCTGGAACACCACAGTGTAATGGTGTGTCCGAACATCATAACCGTACTTTATTAGATATGGTGCGATCTATGATGTCTCTTACCGATTTACCACTATCGTTTTGGGGTTATGCATTAGAGACAACTGCATTCACGTTAAATAGGGCACCATCTAAATCCGTTGAGACAACACCTTATGAACTATGGTTTGGCAAGAAACCTAAGCTGTTGTTTCTTAAACTTTGGGGGTTGCGATGCTTATATGAAAAAGCTTCAGCCTGATAAGCTCGAACCCAAATTGGAGAAGTGTGTCTTCATAGGATACCCAAAAGAAACTGTTGGGTACACCTTCTATCACAAATCCAAAGGAAAGATATTTGTTGCTAAGAATGGATCCTTTCTAGAGAAGAAGTTTCTCTCGAAAGAAGTGAGTGGGAGGAAAGTAGAACTTGATGAGGTAATTGTACCTTCTCTCAATTTGGAAAGAAGCACATCAGAGAAATCCATTCCTGTGATGCATTCACCAACTAGAGAGGAAGTTAATGATGATGATCATGAAACTTCAGATCAAGTTACTATTGGACCTCGTAGGTCGAACAGATCACGTTCCACACCAGAGTGGTACGGTAAACCTGTCCTAGAAGTCATGTTATTAGACCATGGCAAACCTACGAACTATGAAGAAGTTGTGATGAGCCCAGATTCCGACAGATAGCTTGAGGCCATGAAATCTGAGATAGGATCCATGTATGAGAACAAAGTGTGAACTTTGGTGGACTTTCCCAATCATCGACAAGCCATTGAGAATAAATGGATCTTCATGAGGAAGACGGACACTGATGATAGTGTTTCTATCTACAAAGCTTGACTTGTTGCAAAAGGTTTTTGACAAGTTCAAGGAGTGGACTACGATGAGACTTTCTCACCTGTAGCGATGCTTAAGTTTGTCCGAATCATGTTAGCAATTGCCGCATTTTATGATTATGAAATCTAGCAAATGGACGTCAAAACTGCATTCCTTAATGGATTTCTTAAAGAAGAGTTGTATATGATGCAACCAGAAGGTTTTGTCAATCCTAAAGGTGCTAACAAAGTGTGCAAGCTCAAGCGGTCCATATATGGACTGGTGCAAGCTTCTCAGAGTTGGAATATACGCTTTGATGAGGTGATCAGAGTATATGGTTTTATACAGACTTTCGGAGAAGCCTGTATTTACAAGAAAGTGAGCGGGAGCTTTGTAGCATTTCTAATATTATATGTGGATGACATATTATTTATTAGAAATGATGTAGAATTGCTGGATAGCATAAAAGGATACTTGAATAAAAGTTTTTCGTTGAAATACCTCAGTAAAACTACTTATATATTGGGCATCAAGATCTATGTTGGCACCCCGGCTCAGAGAAACCGAAACGCCCCGTATTCCAGCCGAGAGATCAAGGAGAAGTCTTTTGGAATACGACACTACTTAGCATAGAACAAATCAGCTATTTATTACAATCTATATGGGTACAAGGGGATTACATCAGCACGGTGACACTATGCCTGCCACAGTTGCTCTATGCAAGCAGCAGAACAATACGAAGCAACGGAATAACTCTAGCAGCGGAACAACGACGATGGTGATGAACTCCACTCTGCAGGGACTCTAGCTGGAACGCTTATCCTAGCTTGCAAACAAGGAATCCACGGCAAACAAGCAATCAAATCTGGCATGACCTGCAAACTGGCATGACACGCCAGGTCAGTACATGGAATGTACTTGCAAGCTCACAACAACCAGAAGCAATCAAGACAAACAACAACATGGCATTTACAGGTTTCTTAGCAATGATGAACATCATACTATTAGAACAACATGGCATGTACAACATGATACAACTAGAACAATACGAGCATGGCATGAACATATGAACATGATGATACTAGCATGCAACATGATAACGCTATCATGCACCAACTTATGCTACTCAGGTTACCTCATAACCATCACATGCATAAGCTTACCATCACAGACATCATACGATCATCTCAGGATCCAATCAAGCTTGGTATTACCATACCGTAGTAATCATTAATGACCACAAGGAGCTTGACCTTAACCCTTGACTATCGCATAACACCACAAATATCCAACGACTCGGTATCCTCGATACCACGGAAATAATCTCACGATCACAATCAACCTCTTTCTCATCATCGAACCAGGGTTGTTATTAAGCACATTATTATTACTGTTGACCCATAGTGTGACCAACTACGAACTGGGCCCTTATCCATGGGCGTGGCTATCGATAGATTTAACACACACTCTGCAGAGGTAGCGCACTTTACCCACACCACGAAACCCATGGCCTCACACACCCATTCGTGTGGACCAACGGCGTTCCGACAAAACCGATCTATCGCCATGCCACTCTCCCGGCCACTCCGACCAACTCCCCTTTGGGCTAAGTCATGGGTGTCCCCGTGCCTACCAAAGGCGTCAACGGCCACCGTCGTGGCAAAACTAACAACGGTCCCAAACGGGGACAATGGTATACCAATCACAACAACGTGCACACAGGCTTATGCTGTCCTACCCGGCCAAGGTAGCGCCCGCGCATAACCTTCCCTCGTTGGAGGCACTAGCGAGAGGCATGACAATACACCCAGTTAGGACCCCCCCCCATAAAAGCACATGTGGTTGCACTGGTCAGCTCGATTTGGTGGCACCATTACTCAGCCAACAGTTGTTCAAGTTCATTTAAGTCCGGTTAAACTTGGATGCAAATGATGTTGAGTCATACAATATAACATGATGCAACTAGGCATGATATCAACATAAGCATGGGGGTACAACATAATCATCAAGCATATCAACAACAATAAGGCATATATCCGAATGAGCATGTCATACTGACCAGCATGAACATCACAAGTATAACACTACTCATAGCATAACATCACCCCTAGCATCAACAATAAATACTGAGCAAGAACATATCAAGAATACTACCAAGTAAGCATATAACTAGCTACATGCAAAGGAACATGCATAATCATGGTACTCGGCAGCAGACGATAGTCATGATCCGAAGAACATGACCAACACCAACATGTAATACTACCAAGCATGACATACGACAGAAATATTAGCAACTAGTACATGATAACTAGGTGCATAAAAACATAGCATGAAAGTGAACACAAATCCATAAGCACCACCAAAACAACGATAACCGTATTAAAACAAGCAGGCATTTACTAAATATTCAAGTTGAAAACCATGGCTACTGCATGGCCATTATGCAAGTGGGTGTTGTGGCTTGCCTGGGGATGAAGAAACCACCGGGGAGAAGTGCAGGAAGCTCGCGGAACGAATCGCCGTAAAAGTTTCTCTCTTGAAGGGGGGCGATTAGGGGCAAGGGTAGAATGGTCATTTTCATAGTGGTACCACCTAGTGATAATGATACTAACATATAGAACTCGACGAGACAAAGATGTGGGCGTTGGATTCACCTCAAACGGAGTTACGGGTGAAAAGATATAGCCACATGAAGTTCAGGGACCAATCTGTAAAAATAAACTCTACAAACAGGCCCCTGGCTGAAAAAAACAGAAAGCGTCTTCTGTGGAAATCGTTTTCCTGCAGACAAAGCGAGTCTCCGGTATAAACAGTGAGGAAATACACTTTGAACTATAGAAAACGTAAACAGAGAAGTGCGCTTTCACTTAGCTGACGAGATCTGGACATGTCGGCTGACAGGCGGGGTCCGCGGGATGTGGGGCCCACCTTGCAGGTCCTTCTTCTTCGGCCCCGCGCTCGCCCGACGGCAGAGGTAGCGGCGTATTGCGGGCGCCCGTTCCGCGACCTGGGTCGTCTCCGGCGACGCCCAGCACACCGGCGAGATCGGGAAGACGAGGCGCTTCCGTCTGGACTCCTCACGCTCGCCGATATGCGCCGGAGGGAGCGTAACCATGACTGCAGCGAACGGCGGCTATGGGTAGCGACGGGCATGGCCCCCTGGTGCGCCGGAGGGAGGGATGAAGAGTGGAGGAGGATCGACGGAGTCTAGGAGGTCTCCTAGTGGTGGAATGAGGGGGAGGGAAGGCCGGCAGCGAGCCAATTTAGGCGGAGCCGAACTGTGGCCATGGCGGCAGCGGGTGAGGAGGGGAGCTCCTGGAGGCTAGTGGAGGGGCTGGGGAGGGTGGGAAGAAGCTGGGTGAGGTCGAGTGGCCTTGGGGTGGCTATTTAAAGGCGGGGCGAGGGAGGCCGAGCCGAGTGCCGCCACAGGCGTCCGGCCGAGGTCCTGGTGACGGGCAGCGATCACGGGAGGGTGCGGGAACGCGACGGGGCACCGATGCAGAGGTTACGGAGCGGAGCAAGCCAAGGGGGGCACGGGGAGGAAGAGGACACAGCTGAGGAAGACGACGCGGTCACGGGCAGGCACTGTTCGGCGACGGGGATAGCTCGCCGAGGAAGCAAACGGAGGGGGCACAGGCTCCAGAGGGACGGCGACGACACGAGGAAGACGCTGGACATGGCTAGGGGACGAGAGATTGAGTGCACAGGCGGGGAGGAGGAGATAGAGGCGCCAGAGCGCGCGTTTGGCTGGCATGACCCGTGGTCACCGCGTGAACTGGCATGCGCGGCGTGTTTTGGGCAGCCCGATCATGTCTAGTAGATAGGATATCCAATGGAGAGTGCCAAAGTGCAAGAAAACAAGCATAGGGACTTAATTGGTGAATATCGCTTGTAGTGTATCAGTCGCGCAGAAGGTGTTTCTTGTTTGCTGTGACTCACATGCTTGGCCATCACAGCTGAGCTTTGACTGGGGTTGATCACTCACTAAGGTGATTAAGATGGCAAGGTTTCAGCTCAAGAGGAGGAGTTTAGCTATTACTTGATGTACAAACCACCAAACTGGACAAAAATACAAACTATGAAGTAGCACTCACATGGAGAAGCCACTTGAGCTGAAATGTGGCAAGGCAGGTGATTTGGACATATAAGAGTGCCATAAAAATTTCATGCCATTTGGCCAAGCCAAAATGGTACTTCCTTCATACAGCACCTCTTTGGATAGAAACTTAGGAAAAATCCTGAGGGGAAATGGATGAATGAAATGAGCCCAAATCTTGTGGTGATAGGTTATATGGGTAGGAGAAGGTCCTGGAAAAGTTCCATCAATAATAGAGCAATATAAAATATACTTGCTTCACTAACTGAAAATTTGGACAGAAACAAAGACTTGAAGGTATGCTCACATGGATGCATTGCACGAGCTCAAATCTTGTGGAGCGATTTGATTTGATGATATGAAGGACCATGCAAAAATTCAACTCATTTGGACCATCCTAGCTAGTACTTCCTTCACAAACAATTCCCTCAGACAGGAAGTTTGAAAAATTGCTCAGGAATATTCACTAGGCAAATTAAGTTGAATTTTGGCATGAGGCAATGATATGGACATGAGAAGATGTCCAAAAAGTTTAGGGTCAATTGGGTAAAGGTAATGGCACTTGCTTCACAAACTCCCATTCAGGATAGAATATGAAAGGAATTTGTCGGGGGAAACGACACCTATGGGATCACAAAGATCCCTTCTACAGTTGGCGGGCGCGGGGTTGTGCAAAGAGCGGGTCTAGAAGTCAGCACAAGGATATTTTACCCAGGTTCGGGCCGCGTAGATGCGTAATACCCTAGTCCTGCTTTGGTGTATATTTTAGTGTTATTGATTTCTTGAACTAACTACGGTGCGTGCATATTCCGAAAAGACCGAATCCTTCCTCAGTACACCTTGGGCCTCCTTTTATAAGAAAAGGGGTCGCCACAATGGCACACAGGAGGTGGAAAGGATGTACCGTGTACAAGCTTATCGCATGTCATTACAGGATAAAACACATTAAATGCGCTACTTATGTGTCCTCTTGCTTTATCGGGGATGATAACGAGGCCCGTTCCTTCCGTCGCCGCTCCGCCTTGCTCCGACACGCATCCAGGCCAACGAGGCATGCAACGCCATGTCGGCTGGCAGGCTGTTGAGCTGGCGTGGTGGTAGGGTCTTCACGAAGATCTGCATGCCACCAGGCAGGTGCTTGACTAGTTGGATTAGGTGCCACGTACTGCCATGTGGGTACTTGCTTTAGTTGGTGGGTTGGCCGCTGAGCTGAGGCGGCGATGGGGCGGCAAGGTCTTCCCGCGGTCTTGTGTATATTCCCGGCAAGGGTCTTGCTGGGGCCTTGAGAGCGCCCTCGTCAAGATTCTTGCCGGGGCCTTGCGGGTGTCTTCAGCATGGAGCCCTGCCGGGGCCTCGTGGGCATCCTCGACAAGGAGCCTTGCGGTTGTCCTGTCTTCTGGTTCCCATCTAGGCTTTGTAGGCTCTCTGTCTTCACAAAGATCTGCATGCCACCATGCAGGCGCTTCCCGAACCTTGGTTCCAACGTTGTCGATGGTGTCAGAACTCTCAGGCTCAAGGGTGGCTGCGATGCTGGCGTTGGGTGAGCTGCCCCGACAAGGCTCTTGTCGGGGCTGCGTAGGCTGCCCCGGCAAGGGTCTTGCCGGGGGAAAGCCCATCTTGTTGCTTGACCTTCTTGCGCCTCTGTCTTGGCGCCGCTCTATTAGTCTTGTGTTTCGGCTTCCTTCCTCTGCCTTGCTAAGTGTGGCTGTAGGTGTGGCTTTGACTGCCCATGCACAAGTAAAGGGGTACAAAGAGGGCCCCTACTTTCGTACACCGACAGGAGCCCCCGGGCCTGGGCCACACATAAGCGCGACGCGTTGTTGGGCTAGGCCCAGAACGGTGCGCGGGCATGCGGGGTCGTGTTTTCACCGCAGTAACTTCCTTGCCTGTTGTGCTTCCCCATGACCCGTGTTGAACGCGTGACGTGGGTTTCATGCGGAGGGCGGTTGCTGCACGCCTATGTCACATCGCAGTAAATGGTATAGAGGAAGCCCACGCCTTCCCCATAAAAATAGGGAAAACCGCGGGCACGCTGCTCATTTACCCTCTGTGCCTCTTCCAATCTCGGAAATGCCGTTCCTCTCTTCTTCCCTAAGCGAAAAACCGAAGCTCTCGCCTTCGCTCGCCGCCGCCATGCTTCCATTGCCTTCGATCCCCCACCTCTTCTCGGTCACCATGGTGCCCAAGTCAAGCAAGGGCAAGGGAGTGGCCAAGGATGTCGGGGAGAAGGAGGCGTCGGAGAGCGAGTTGGCGGTGCTCCGGACGCAGCACGCCTACTTCCCCTCTACGGTCGATGCGGTCCATCTCAGGGACAACTTCAAGCCCTTGTGGGGGTGCAAGACGCCGGGGAACCCTGCCACGCGCATCGTCCCCGCTGATTTTGCCAAGGCCGGCCCGAATTGGTATCCCTTCTTTGTTGACTACTTTTCTTGCGGACTCTGCCCCCCTTTCTCTGATTTCTTCAACAACGTAATGCACACCTATGGCTTCCACCTTATGGATTTCACGCCGAATGCTGTGGCATGCATGGACATCTTTGCCCATCTTTGTTAGGGCTTCGCCGGGGTGCACCCCAGCACGGCGCTCTTCCGTCACTACTTCTATCCTCGCATCCAGCCAGGAGGCGCCATCTCCGGATGTATCGCCTGGATCCCAAGGAGCCAGGAGAAGGGCACATATCCGGAGGGGACTCAGAAGGAGAGGTGAGAAGAGTGGCGGAGCCGGTGGTGCTAGAATGAAGAAAAGGATCTGCAGGAGTTCTGCCGGGTCCGTCAGGCACCGCCGGTCCGCAGAAATCACTGGGGTGATGTCAACGCCCACAACGAGAAGCTCATGGTCGCCACCACCAGGATCAATCGCCTCACCGCGGCCGGGCTCACCCTCAAAATGATTGGGGATGATTTTATCCGCCGCCGGATTGCCCCATTGCACAACAAGGGGAGGCCGGCCTGGGATTACAGGAACGCGGCTGACATCATGAGGCTCCGCCCTGGCTTGAATCACAATTTCACGGTGATGGGGCATGCCCATTTTTGCCATAGGCTCTTCCAGCTCAATGTGGACGATGGCGGCATGGCTGAGGGGTCCGGGAGGGCCGCGAAGGCCAGCAAGGCTGTCAAGGGGCCCCTGTTTGGGTTGCCGGCAGGAGTGGTCCCGCTGAGCAACAATTCTCGCCAGACCAACATCATTGCCATGATGCCGGACTTCAACGCGCACGACCTCGACCCAAGCTGGGCCCAGCCAGAAGCGGAGCGAGTGCATGAGTTTTTCGACAACCTATCGGAGAAGTACATGCGTGAAGAGCCACTGCTTATCCAGGACACCACCAAGGAGGAGCTGGATTACATCGCTGCCAGGGCAGCGGAAGCGGCACTCGCCAAGAAGGCTGGCAGCGCTGGCACAATGGAGGACGAGGCCGGCGCGGCCGTAGAGGAAAAAGAGCTCGCCGGATGGGCGGAGTCTGCTGAGGAGGCCAGCAGTGCCGGCGCTGGGGCTCCTCTCATTGAAGACGTGGTCCAGGAGTCGACCGAAGAAGAGGCCGAGGCCGTCGACCCTCCTGCCAAAGGGAAGAGATGCGTACAGTGCCGGGCGGGCTCCGGCGAGCCGGTCTGGCCCGGCTGGGCCGCGCCGCGGCAACAGGTCCAAGAGCAGTCCGTGCGCCAGACGAGGGCCGCGACAGCGAAGAAGGCGGTGAAGGCCGTTGTAGTGAAGAAAACGGCGACTGCCTCTTCTTCGTCCAAGCATCGCCCGGCCCCATCCCCTTCTCCTCTTCCCTCAGATATCGACTTAGAGGCCGACTTTGACCTCGAGTCTTTCAGCCCGAAGAGGAGGAGGAGGACAGTGGAAGAGGAGGTGGAGGACGAGTAAGCTTTTCGCCCCCCATCATCTCTTGACCTCACGCTTGTGTTATCCTCTTTTGACTTAATGGTGTCTTCACAGGGACACGGAGATGGTGGCTCAGAGGGTGGCGAAAGGATCAAAGCCCCGACAGGCGACAAGCCCCCGACGGGCACTCCGTATACGCCGGTGTTGGTGGAGAGCGGCTCGGACACCAGCCCCCAGCGCAGCCCCCGCTCCAGCCCCCAGCGTGAGTCCATTACTCACTTCTCGTTGATGGGTGCTGGGGTACGATTTCTCGGTGCTGACCTTCCTGTGGTTGCCGCCGAGGGCCACCCCGAACATGTCGCCCCCATCGACCACGCCGCCTCGAGGGGCGTCCCCGGCAAGGGCACCAACCACCGAACCCACGCGCATGGAGGAGGAGGAGGTGAACCTGGGTTGCTCCATCCCGGCAATGAACCTTGGCGGGGAGGGGAACACTTCTTCCCAGCTTGGCACGGCTAAGTGGCCGACCTTCGGTCCCTGTCTTTTCTTCTTTCTCTCTATTTGTATTTTGACCTTGACCTCGTCATGTTCTTTCTTCTGGTTTTCAGATCCTCCCTCGATGGACGAGGAAGATATCGACCTCGTTATCAAGGGGGTTGCTAAGGACGCCGAGGCCGACAGGATCGTTGCCGAGGAGGCCACCAAGACTACTACTGAGGAGGCCGCCAGGGGGTCTACCGGGGAGGCTGGCAAGGCTGCTACCGAAGGGGCCGACGAGGCCGCCACTTGGGAGGCTGTCAAGGCTGCCGCTAAGGAGGAGGTAGCCAACGACCAACCTCCCTCCCCTCCAGCTCCCGCCCCGGGCAGGTACTTGAAGGTGGGCGATGACCTGTTCGTCCACCTCCCAGGGGAGGGGGGCACCAGGGCGCCGGCCGAGGGGGAGGTGTTCGACGACGAGGTGCGCGCCACCGCTGGGCTCCAAGTTGTTGATGAGACGAGCCCTGGCAACGACGGTTCCCAAGAGGAGCAACTTCTCCGGGCCATGAGCGCCAACTTATAGAAGCTCCAGACGCTCCGCTGTGCCCGCTCCGACAAGGCGAAATCCAAGATGGCAGTGGTGGACAAAGTGGAAGTAGATTTCAAGGAGCGCGTCACTGAGACGCAAGCCTGGTTCTGCGATGCCCACCAAGAGTTGAAGGCTAACCAAGGCGAGCTGGCCGATCACAAACAAGAACTCATCCTGAAACAAGCTGTATTAGGAAGGCTCAGGAGCTGGCAAAGGAGCAGGCCGCCAAGGATGAGGCCGCTCGACAACAGCACCAGGCTCTGCTGAACTCTCTGGAGGAGGACCTTGCTGCCCATGAGGAGGCGCTTGCCGCCACACTCCACGACAAGGATGAGGAGATCGAGAAGCTCGTTGCACAGCGGACCCAAGAGCTGCAGCAGAGGCACAAGGAGGCACTCAATGCGCAGGCCCTGGTCCATGCCGACAAGGTGAATGAGCTGGAGCTGGAATGGGAGGAGCTGAAGAAAAGGGTCTTGGAGCTGACGAAGGAGAGGGACTCGATCAACGGTGCTCTGGTGGAGGCGCAGGCCGCAGTCTTCGGTAAGGACGAGCTACTCTTCAAGGCCAACGACTCCACCAATGACCTGAAGCTGAAGCTGGATGGCTTGGAGGGGATGCTTTCGGAGGTCAGGGCCCGGGAGGAGAACCTGACCAAGGACCTGGAGGAGGAGAAACGGCTGCGGAGGGACGGCGCCACCGAGTACGAGGAGTACGCGAAGGGCATGAACCTCTAGATCAGCCACCTCGTCAACGTCGCATGGAGGCTCACCGCACAGCTAGCCACCATGGGCCTGCCGGACATCGTGTACTCAAGGAGCCAAACGTGAGCCCCAATGACAGGCTGATGATGTCTACTACACAACCTTCTTCTTGTAGACGTTGTTGGGCCTGCAAGTGCACAGGTTAGTAGGACAGTGGCAAATTTCCCTCAAGTGGATGACCTAAGGTTTATCAACCCGTAGGAGGCGTAGGATGAAGATGGTCTCTCTCAAACAATCCTGCAACCAAATAACAAAGAGTCTCTTGTGTCCCCAACACACCCAATACAATGGTAGATTGTATAGGTGCACTAGTCCGACGAAGAGATGGTGATACAAGTGCAAAATAGATAGTAGATATAGGTTTTTGTAATCTGAAATTATAAAAACAGCAAGGTAACAAGTGGTAAAAGTGAGCGTAAACGGTATTTCAATGATAGGAAACAAGGCCTAGGGTTCATACTTTCACTAGTGCAAGTTCTCTCAACAATAATAACATAGATAGATCATATAACAATCCCTCAACATGCAACAAAGAGTCACTCCAAAGCCACTAATAGCGGAGAACAAACGAAGAGATTATGGTAGGGTACGAAACCACCTCAAAGTTATTCTTTCAGATCAATCTATTCAAGAGTTCGTACTAGAATAACACCTTAAGACACAAATCAACCAAAACCCTAATGTCACCTAGATACTCCATTGTCACCTCAAGTATCCGTGGGCATGATTATACGATATGCATCACACAATCTCAGATTCATCCAACCAACACAAAGTATTTCAAAGAGTGCCCCAAAGTTTCTACCGGAGAGTCAAGAACGTGTGCCAACCCCTATGCATAGGTTCATGGGCGGAACCCGCAAGTTGGTCACCAAAACATACATCAAGTGGCACATGATATCCCATTGTCACCACAGATAAGCACGACAAGACATACATCAAGTGTTCTCACAAAAGACTCAATCTGATAAGATAACTTCAAAGGGGAAACTCAATTTATCACAAGAGAGTAGAGGGGGAGAAACATCATAAGATCCAACTACAATAGCAAAGCTCGGGATACATCAAGATCGTGCTATAGAGGGAACGCGAGAGAGAACACGAGAGAGAGAGAGAGAGAGAGAGAGAGAGAGATCAAACACATAGCTACTAGTACATACCCTCAGCCCCGAGGGTGAACTACTCCCTCCTCGTCATGGAGAGCGCCGGGATGATGAAGATGGCCACCGGTCATGGATCCCCCCTCCGGCAGGGTGTCGGAACGGGCTCCCGAGAGGTTTTTGGTGGCTATAGAGGCTTGCGGTGGAGGAACTCCCGATCTATCTTGATATTCGATGGTTTTAGGGTACGTAGGCTTATATAGGCGAAAGAAGTCGGTCGGAGGGTGCTCGAGGGGTCCACGAGACAGGGGGCACGCCCAGTGGGGGGGCTATCTCCTGGGCTCGTCGAGTATCTTCTGACGTGAACTCCAAGTCTCCAGGATGATAATCTTCCAAAAAATCACGTTGCCGAAGGTTTCATTCCGTTTGGACTCCGTTTGATATTCCTTTTCTTTGAAATACTGAAACAGACAATAAAACAACAAGATGGGCTGGGCCTCCGGTTAATAGGTTAGTCCCAAAAGTAATATAAAAGTGTATAATAGAGCCCATAATTATTCAAAATAGATAATAAAATAGCATGAATGCTTCATAAATTATATATACGTTGGAGACGTATCAGCATCCCCAAGCTTAATTCCTACTCGTCCTCGAGTAGGTAAATGATAAAAGAAAGAATTTATGAAGTGTGAATGCTAGAAGGTGCACAAGTTTGATCAATGATAATTTCAATCACCTTTACTAGCATCATTATATGTCATAACAGTAGTTCATCTCATAAAACTTTTCATAATCAAGTAACAAGCAATTCACATGTCAAAGCATAGACCATAAACTTTCTTGAAAACTAGCAAACTTCATTCTTAGTCATGAAACAATTGCAATTCATCTTACTTCCAGGAAGAGTCTATGTCAGAGATTTGATTTAGCAAACTTCACATACTCAACTATCATATAGTCTTCTACAATTGCTAACACTCACGCAATACTTGTGGTTATGAAGTTTTAATCACACACAGAGAAAGATTGGGGCTTATAATGTTGCCTCCAAACGTATTCACCTTTGGGTGATGTCAACAATAATAGTTCATGCTAACGTACATCCAATTGGATATATATATCAGGATCACCCTAACACAAAGTGCTTGACAAAGGATAAAATGAAAAAAAAGGAAAAGGTGAAGATCACCTTGACTCTTGCATAAAGTAAAAGACATAAAGTAAAAGATAGGCCCTTCGCAGAGGGAAGTAGAGGTTGTCATGCGCTTTTAGGGTTGGATACACAAAATCTTAATGTGAAAGAACGTCACTTTATATTGCCCCTTGTATATGGACCTTTATTATGCAGTCCGTCGCTTTTATTGCTTCCATAACAAGATCGTACAAAGCTTATTTTCTCCGCACTAATAAGTCATGCATATTTAGAGAGCAATTTTTATTGCTTGCATCGATGACAACTTACTTGAAGGATCTTACTCAATCCATAGGTAGATATGGTGGACTCTCATGGCAAAACTGGGTTTAAGTATATTTGGAAGCACGAGTAGTATCTCTACTTGGTGCTAGGAATTTATGGCTAGCATGAGGGGGAAAGGCAAGCTCAACATGTTTGAATGATACATGACAATATACTTTAACTGAGATGTGAGAAAACATAACCCATTTAGTTGTCTTCCTTGTCCAACATCAACTCTTTAGCATGTCATACTTAATGAGTGCTCACAATTATAAAACATGTCTATGATAATATATTTATATGTGAAATCTCTCTTCCTTCAATATTCTTTCATGAATTGTTCAAATGACTAATACAATGCTTGCTAACCGTCAATGAATTTGCAACCTCTACTTCTTAGATGTGAAGTCATTACTCCCCATGGGATAAGCAAATGAAACATATATAATTTCAGATTTATGACATTCAACTCATTCAACAATTTACTCATAGGATATAGCACACGAGTAAATGAAAAACTACTCCAAAAAGATATAAGTGAAGATCAATGAGTAGCTAAATAATTATGCAACTATGCAAAGACTCTCTCTCATTAAAGGATTTCAGATCTTGGTATTTTATTTAAACAGCAAGCAAAGCAAAATAAAATGACATTGCAAGGATATCACAACTCATGTGAAGAAGCAAAAACTTAGGCTCAACCGATACTAACCGATGATTGCCGAAGAAGAAAGGTGGGATGCCTACCGGGGCATCCCCAAGCTTAGATGCTTGAGACTTCTTGAAATATTATTTTGGGGTGCCTTGGGCATCCCCAAGCTTGAACTTTTGTGTCTCCTTAATTCCTCTCATATCATGGTTTCTCTTTTTATCAAAAGCTTCATTCACAACAAACTCAACAAGAACTCGTGAGATAGGTTAGTATAAACCAATGCAAAACCTTATAATATTCTACTATAACAAATCAATAAAATTATTATTCAACATTGAATACTAAATGCCTCTGCATATTTAATACTCCTATCCTTAAATAGAATCATTAAACAAGCAAACATATGCAAACAATGCAAACATAACAGCAATCTGCTAAAGCAGTACAGTCTGTAAAGAATGCAAGAGTATCAATACTTCCCTGACTCCAAAAATTATGAACTAAAATTCCCACTGTAATAAATTTATCAGAGATTAATATTCAAAAAGATTAAACGTTATACCATTCTCTGACTTTTCTAGGGAATTTTTGCAACAGCGGTAAACTTTCTGTTTTCAAACAGCGACATGTATACTAGCAAAATAATCATGGCAAAGGCTATCCTTGACATTTTTATTGAAACTAAAGATTAAAAACATTATTATAAATAACAGAAATAAAATACTAACAAAATAAAATGACGCTCCAAGCAAAACACATATCATGTGGTGAATAAAAATATAGCTCCAAGTAAAGTTACCGATGAACGAAGACGAAAGAGGGGATGCCATCCGGGGCATCCCCAAGCTTAGGCTCTTGGTTATCCTTGAATATTACCTTGGGGTGCCTTGGGCATCCCCAAGATTAGGCTCTTTCCAATCCTTATTCCATAGTTCATCGAATCTTTACCCAAAACTTGAAAACTTCAACCACACAAAACTCAAAACAAAACTGGTAAGCTCCGTTAGTATAAGAAAATAAATCCACCACTTAGGTACTGTAATGAACTCATTCTAAATTAATATTTGTGTTAAACCTACTGTATTCCAACTTCTCTATGGTTCATACCACTTAATACTAGCCATAGATGCATCAAAATAAGCAAACAACACATAGAAAACATAATCTGTCAAAAACAGAACAGTCTGTAGTAATCTGTATCAAACGTATACTTCTGGAACTCAAAAAATTCTGAAATTAAATTTCTGGACCTGAGTAATTTGTCTATTAATTATCTGCAAAAATAATAAACCTGAAATCACTCTTCAGTAAAAATGGCATCTATTCTCGTGAGCGCTAAAGTTTCTGTTTTTTACAGCAAGATCACATAAACTTCACCCAAGTCTTCCCAAAGGTTCTACTTGGCACTTTATTGAAAAAAAAGCTATAAACCATGATTACTATAGTAGAATAATCATGTGGACACACAAAAACAGTAAGGGTAAATATTGGGTTGTCTCCCAACAAGCGCTTTTCTTTAATGCCTTTTTAGCTAGGCATGAAGATGGCAATGATGCTCACATAAAAGATAAGAATTGAAACATAACGGGAGCATCATGAAGCATATGACTAGCACATTTAAGTCTAACCCACTTACTATGCATATGGATGTTGTGAGCAAACAACTTATGGGAACAATAATCAACTAGCATAGGAAGGTAAAAGAAGCATAACTTTAAAATTTTAAGCACATAGAGAGGAAACTTGACATTATTGCAACTCCTACAAGCATATGTTCCTCCCTCATAATAATTTTCAGTAGCATCATGAATGAATTCAACAATATAACCAGCACCTAAAGCATTCTTTTCATGATCTACAAGCATAGAAAATTTACTACTCTCCACACAAGCAAAATTCTTCTCATTCGGAATAGTGGGAGTATCATAAGAGACTTGAACACTAAAAATTGTTTCCACATTAAAAGAGTAATGTTCAGAAAAAGGGTAATCATAATCATGACAAGATTTATAAATATAATCATCACTACTTTTTACAGTAATCATCATAAGTAGCAACTTTGTTCTCATCATAATCGATTGAAACCTCTTCCAAGATAGTGGAATCATCACTAAACAAAGTTGACACTCTTCCAAATCCACTTTCATATTCATCACAATAAGATTCAACATCCTCCAAAATAGTGGGATCACTACTTCCTAAAGTTGACACTCTTCCAAACCCACTTTCATCAATATAATCATCATAAATAGGAGGCATGCTTTCATCATAATAAATATTCTCATCAAAACATGGGGGACAAAAAATATCATATTCATCAAACATAGCTTCCCCAAGCTTGTGGCTTTGCATATCATTAGCATCATGGATATTCAAGGAATTCATACTAACAACATTGCAATCATGCTCATCATTCAAAGATTTAGTATCAAACATTCTATAGATTTCTTCTTCTAGCACTTGAGCAAGATTTTCCTTTTCATCATACTCACGAAAGATCTTAAAAAGACGAAGCGTAT
The DNA here is from genome assembly GCF_018294505.1 of Triticum aestivum. Classification (NCBI taxonomy): domain Eukaryota; kingdom Viridiplantae; phylum Streptophyta; class Magnoliopsida; order Poales; family Poaceae; genus Triticum; species Triticum aestivum. The sequence continues at coordinate 496,432,671 of NC_057813.1, forward strand.
GAGACAAACTCAATTCCATTTTTTGGTAGTTTTCTTTCATAAAATAAACTAGTGATAAAACAAGAAACAAAAAGATTCGATTGCAAGATGTAAAGATATACCTTCAAGCACTCACCTCCCCGGTAACGGCGCCAAAAAAGAGCTTAGTTGACGGGGTGTGAGTGCCGTTTATCTAGCCTCCCCGGCAACAGCGCCAGAAAAGAGCCTGATGTCTACTACAAAACCTTCTTCTTGTAGATGTTGTTGGGCCTGCAGGTGCACATGTTTGTAGGAAAGTGGCAAATTTCGCTCAAGTGGATGACCTAAGGTTTATCAATCCGTAGGAGGCGTAGGATGAAGATGGTCTCTCTCAAACAACCCTGCAACCAAATAACAAAGAGTCTCTTGTGTCCCCAACACACCCAATACAATGGTAGATTGTATAGGTGCACTAGTAAGGTGAAGAGATGGTGATACAAGTGCAAAATAGATAGTAGATATAGGTTTTTGTAATGTGAAATTATAAAAACAGCAAGGTAACAAGTGGTAAAAGTGAGCGTAAACGGTATTGCAATGATAGGAAACAAGGCCTAGGGTTCATACTTTCACTAGTGCAAGTTCTCTCAACAATAATAACATAGATAGATCATATAACAATCCCTCAACATGCAACAAAGAGTCACTCCAAAGCCACTAATAGCGGAGAACAAACGAAGAGATTATGGTAGGGTACGAAACCACCTCAAAGTTATTCTTTCAGATCAATCTATTCAAGAGTTCGTACTAGAATAACACCTTAAGACACAAATCAACCAAAACCCTAATGTCACCTAGATACTCCATTGTCACCTCAAGTATCCGTGGGCATGATTATACGATATGCATCACACAACCTCAGATTCATCCAACCAACACAAAGTACTTCAAAGAGTGCCCCAAAGTTTCTACCGGAGAGTCAAGAACGTGTGCCAACCCCTATGCATAGGTTCATGGGCGGAACCCGCAAGTTGGTCACCAAAACATACATCAAGTGGCACATGATATCCCATTGTCACCACAGATAAGCACTGCAAGACATACATCAAGTGTTCTCACAAAAGACTCAATCCGATAAGATAACTTCAAAGGGGAAACTCAATTTATCACAAGAGAGTAGAGGGGGAGAAACATCATAAGATCCAACTACAATAGCAAAGCTCGGGATACATCAAGATCGTGCCATAGAGGGAACACGAGAGAGAACACGAGAGAGAGAGATCAAACACATAGCTACTGGTACATACCCTCATCCCCGAGGGTGAACTACTCCCTCCTCATCATGAAGAGCGCCGGGATGATGAATATGGCCACCGGTGATGGATCCCCCTCCGACAGGGTGCCGAAACGGGCTCCCGAGAGGATTTTGGTGGCTACAGAGGCTTGCGGCGGCGGAACTCCCGATCTATCTTGATATTCGATGGTTTTAGGGTACGTAGGCTTATATAGGCGAAAGAAGTCGGTCGGGGGCTGCTCGAGGGGTCCATGAGATAGGGGGCGCGCCTAGTAGGGGGGCGCCCTCTATCTCCTGGGCTCCTCGAGTATCTTCTGATGTGAACTCCAAGTCTCCAGGATGATAATCTTCCAAAAAATCACGTTGCCGAAGGTTTCATTCCGTTTGGACTCCGTTTGATATTCCTTTTCTTTGAAAAACTGAAACATGCAATAAAATAGCAATATGGGTTGGGCCTCCGGTTAATAGGTTAGTCCCAAAAGTAATATAGAAGTGTATAATAAAGCCCATAATCATTCAAAACAGATAATAAAATAGCATGAATGCTTCATAAATTATAGATACGTTGGAGACGTATCAGCTGACCCTGTTCTTTAAGGGCGTCCTTGGAGCCCTGGAGCGGCTTCGGGCCAACAGAGCGACCTCTCTGGCCAATGAGGCCCGGAAGCTTTGCCGGGGTGCCCTGACCAAGGTCACACCAAGGTGGCATACTGGAACCCCAACATCAACTTTGACGTCACGCTGGAGAGCTTTCCAGAGGGTGTGGACCTCGCGGCGCTCGAGGAGCGTATCGAGCCCATCATCAGTCATGTTGACGGAGTTCGGAGGATAGAGGGACAACGACGGGACTAGGCACCCCGTTTCCCATCGCCGTTGCAGGTTCATGACCAAGACAATTTTTATCTTTAGTTAGAACCGCAATGATAATTGGTGTAATATAACTCTGCAGTACTTTGAGATGATGCATGTTATTTTCCTTTTTGATCTCTCTTTGTATGTCCACCCTACGTTTAATTGGATAGGCTTGTCGGCGCATAAACCCAAGCCGCGGCGCCTTGAGGAAGGATCCTCAATAGCCTGTTGGGTGCACTTGCTGCCAGGCAAACCACCTTACCGCTCTCAGCGCGGCCGCTTGAACTATTGAATGGACTCGAAATAGAACAAGGGTGTTGCCAATAGCAGAAGGGCCCCATCACGTGCAGGTTTCCCATACAAAGAGCAAGATCTCCGAGGAAAATAACCTTATATAAAAAGGAATTGCTCAAAGTTTTGCATGACTTAGCTTTTCTATCGTCGCGCGGATAGTCACTGCATCTGCAGATGATGCCGCTCCCTCGATCGTCTTCTTCTTTGGAGCGACAACGATGATGAAGCCGCTGCGCCAACTAGAGAAGATTTACATAGCTGCACCCCCTACCTGGCGGGCCAAGGATGTCGAGGGAAACGACACCTATGGAATCATGAAAATCCCTTCTACGGTTGGCGGGCGCGGGATTGTGCAAAGAGCGGGTCTAGAAGTCAGCACAAGGACATTTTACCCAGGTTCGGGCCGCGTAGATGCGTAATACCCTAGTCCTGCTTTGGTGTATATTTGAGTGTTCTTGAGTTCTTGAACTAGCTACCGTGCGTGCATAGTCCGAAAAGACCGAATCCTTCCTCGGTACGCCTCGGTCCTCCTTTTATAGGAAAAGGGGTCGCCAAAGTGGCACACAGGAGGTGGAAAGCATGTACAGTGTACAAGTTTATCTCCTGTCATTACAGGACAAAACACATTAAATGCGCTATTTAGGTGTCCTCTTGCTTTACCGGGGATGGTAACGAGGCCCGTCCTGTCCGTCGCCGCTCCGCCTTGCTCCGACACACGTCTAGGCCAACGAGGTGTGCAGCACCATGTAGGCTGGCAGGCTGCTGAGCTGGCGTGGTGGTAGGGTCCTCATGAAGATCTGCATGCCACCACGCAGGTGCTTGACTAGTTGGATGAGGAGCCACATACTGCCACGTGGGTACTTTGTTTAGTTGGTGGGTCAGCCGCTGAGCTGGGGCGGCAAGGCCTTGCCGCGGTCTTGCGTATATTCCTGGCAAGGGTCTTGCCGGGGCCTTGTGAGCGCCCTCGGCAAGAGTCTTGCTGGGGCCTTGCGGGTGTCTTCGGCATGGAACCTTGCCGGGGCCTCGTGGGCATCCTCGGCAAGGAGCCTTGCGGTTGTCCTGTCTTTTGGTTCTCATCTAGGCTTTGTAGGCTCTCTGTCTTCACAAAGATCTACATGCCACCATGCAAGAGCTTCCCGAACCTTGGTTCCAACGTTGTCGATGGTGTCGGAACTCTCGGGCTCAAGGGTGGCTGTGATGCCGGCGTTGGGTGAGCTGCCTCGACAAGGCTCTTGTCGGGGCTGCGTAGGCCGCCTCGGCAAGGGTCTTGCCGGGGGAAAGCCCATCTTGTTGCTTGACCTTCTTGCGCCTCTGTCTTGGCGCCGCTCTGGTAGTCTTGTGTTTCGCCTTCCTTCCTCTGCCCCGCTAAGTGTGGCTGCAGGTGTGGCTTTGACTGCCCGTGCACAAGTAAAGGGGTACAAAGAGGGCCCCTACTTTCGTACACTGACAGAATTAATTGAGCATGATGAGGAACATGGCAAATGAAATATTTTGCCACATTTGAGGAACATATGACCCAAACAATTTATGAGAATTATTTGGGAATTTTAGGAGTGATGGAAAGATAGGTTGCTTCACAACTTAGGGCATACATGGTTATTCCTTTAATAGAAAAAATGAATATTCCCAAGGAAGAGAATATTGGGGTTAGTCCAAGATGGAAATGGCAAGGTCTTGGGATGGATTTGAGGATGACAAGCCACTCTAGATAGAAAGAAGAGATCATCTTCTCCAGTTTCCAGACCACATAGCCACAGAAAAGGAAAGCTCAAGCAAAAATCTTAGAAAATCAAAAGAAAAAGAAAGGGCAAAAAATCAGGGTGTGACAAAACTTCCCCCCATAAAGAAATCTTGTCCTCGAGATTTGGTTGCTCAGGGAACAAGTATGAATATACTGACTCAAGGAAACCGTTTCCAACTTAGGTATCCTTTTTCCTTTATTGATTGTTCCCCACTGAATTTCATATGACGAGACTACCCGGCTCTCGGGTGGTTTGTTTCACTGTATCGATATCCTGATAGAACTTACCTTACATGTTCATTGCTTATACTGGCTCCAATTCTTTACATATCTACTGACTCAGCTGAGTGTGATGGATCATCATGACTGAAACATATGTCTGTCTCATAAGTCCAAGAGTGATTTCCGATGGATGCATCATCCAACACTGACAATATTTCATGAAGCTGTGAAATAATTTTCCTGGCGGACACCCAATCTCTTTACTCCCTGCATTGGGGTTCTCAACTAACTGTAGGTCCTCCAGGTTTAAAACATTGATGTGGATCATAACTGTTCTTCTGGCCGATAATGATTTCTTGCGGAATTTCTGAATCGTCTTGACTAGCTCCACTGTCTTGAGTGTTAGATCCGTACCAAATATCTGACTGCCTCCTATCATGGCCAGCATAAAGGGGTATGGCCTTATATGATAGCATCCGCAGTCTTGGCTGACGGTGGTTCTCGCGGAAGAGTTTTGTTCACGACAGGCTACCCTTTGATGCTCCTCACACTGGTGCACGTCGGTCCTAAATAAACGGTTTAAAACTCCTTTCCGCGACGACATTTGGAACCGTTGCCAAGTGAGTGTGGGCGATAGGGGTGAGGGATTCCTGGATTAAGGGGTCCTCAGGCGTCCGGCCTATTATCCATGGGCCGGACTGATTGGCTGTGAAGACGTGAAGGCTGAAGACTGTACCCGTGTCCGGATTGGACTCTCCTTGGCGTGGAAGGCAAGCTTGGCGACCGACTATGAAGATTCCCTCCTATGTAACCGACTCTATGTAACCCTAGATCCCCGGTGTCTATATAAACCGGAGGGGTTAGTCCGGAAAGGATATACTCATTACCATAGTCATACATGCTAGGCTTCTAGGGTTTAGCCATTACGATCTCGTGGTAGATCAACTCTTGTAATACTCATATTCATCAAGATCAATCAAGCAGGAAGTAGGGTATTACCTCCATAGAGAGGGCCCGAACCTGTGTAAACATCGTGTCCCCCGTCTCCTGTTACCATCGATCCTAGACGCACAGTTTGGGACCCCCTACCCGAGATCCGCCGGTTTTGACACCGACATTGGTGCTTTCATTGAGAGTTCCATTGTGACGTCGATGAAAGGTTCGATGACTCGCCTTGTCCTTAAAGACAACATCACCTCCGGGGGAGTCCTAGCCCTAGGCCAAACCCTCTGGCTGGGCGGCTTTACCATGATCGCCCGTTCGGCCATTAAGCCAACGATGACCTCTCAAGCCATCGAAAATCCCCTTCACATCAACTCCGAACATTCCAAGCAGATGAATCCGGCAGAGTTTTCATCCCTAAACGAGCTCTTAGAGTGCATCGCCGCTTTGGGAATCGCCACATATTACGATCAGATCGGGCCTAAACCCGATCAGGGAGAAACCGAAACTCCGCCGGTCACCCACCAGATAGCAGTGGTCGAGGAGCAGGACGACCAGTCTTCTTCGATATCGAAGAAGGACTATGTCCGGACCACCGATTAGGAGGAACCAGATGCCCACCGGCGAAAGGATGCGACCAACCCTCCGAACATAGAATCAGATGGCGGTCCCAAACAATCAGAAGATACTCAGGAGCCCGGACTGTTAAGCCCGGAAGGTCTTCAGACTCCGGATAAGCGGTCAGGTCGGCGTTCAGATTTAATTCCACCCACCCACCCAGACATAGATGCTCTCATGAGCATAAAACATCAATCTCGGGAAACGGTCCACCACTTCTGGGCCAGATTCCTCCTTGTCAAGGACAAGATAAAATATTGCCGTGATGAGGATGCAATATCAGTGTTCTGCAACAATTGCACGGACGAAGGAATCCTCAATGCCATCAATCGCCGCAGCATACTGAAATTCACTGACTTAGCAACCATCATACAAAAGTACAGCGCGATGGAGAGCGTTTGGAAAATTCAGGCAACTCGATGGGAACCGTCGGTCCCAACTCAACCCCCCCTACAGGCGAAGAGGGTGCACCCCCATGGCACGCCCAGTCCAACGGTCAAGAAACATAAAACCGCTATGCGGCACGACACCGGTCTGGAGGGATGGCTCGATGGCCCATGCAAAATACATACAACATCGGATACCGTGGCAACCCACAGCCTTAGAGCATGTTGGATACTACGACAGGTAGCCAAGAGTGGCAAGGACATCCTTATCAAGGACGCCCCAGAACAGCATCCCCCAGAAGATGATGACTCAAGAGTACTGACGGTCTTTGAGACATTCACTTCCAACAACAAACGCAAAAGGGCACTTCGCGAGCTCGCCGAAGTCTGCCAAATCGTAACAATAAACACTTGGAACAATACGGCTATAACATTTTACGTCGGTGACGAACCAAAGTACAGAACAGTCCGAGTGCCAGCCGTGTTAGTCCTTAGTCCCATCGTGGATGGGTTTCGACTTACCAAGGTCCTCATGGACGACGGCAGCGGGCTAAACCTCATTTACGAGGACACACTCCATAAAATGGAAATAGACAGGAGTCACATCAAGCAAAGTAACACAACCTTCCGAGGAATTATTCCCAGTCGGGAGGCGTGGTGCGCGGGCAAAATCACACTTGACGTAATATTCGGCACGCCGGAGAACTATCGATCCGAAGAAATAACTTTCCAAGTGGCCCCTTTCAGCAACGGATACCATGCCTTGTTGGGGCGGGATGCTTTTACACGCTTCCAAGCTATACCTCATTACGGGTATATGACGCTCAAAATGCCCGGACCAAACGGTATAATCACTCTCGTCAATGATCCGGACATAGCACTCCGTGCTGAAAACAAAACCGCATCCCTGGCCCTGGAGGCGCTATCCTAAGCCCTCATGGCCGAATAATTAACCACACTACACTCCATGATGGACAGGGACGATGTGATCCTCGACAAATGCCCCAAATCCACCTCCTTCAAACTAGCAAAAGAAATAGTCAAATTCCGGGTCCACCCGACGGACCCCAAGAAGACAGCATCTATTGGAGCCCAACTGAACCCAACAGTTGACGCCGCACTACGAGAATTCCTACGTGAAAACTGGGACATATTCGCCTGGGACCCTTCGGATATGCCAGGGATCCCACGCAACTTGGCCGAGCATAGCCTCAATATGTTAAAGGGATTTAAATCGGTCAAGCAAACAATGCGGCGCTTTTCCGAACCCAAGTGACAAGCCATGGGGGAGGAGCTGGCCAAGCTCATCGAGGCCGGATTCATTAGAGAAATCAAACATCCGGACTGGCTGGCAAACCTGGTGATGGTACCAAAGAAGGATAAATCCTGGCACCTGTGCATCGATTTTAAGGACCTCAACAAGGCTTGTCCTAAGGATCCCTTACCCCTCCCCCACATCGATCAAATCATTGATGCCACCGCAGGACACGACTCACTGTGTTTCCTTGATGCATACTCCAGATACCATCAAATCAAAATGAAGGAGTCCGATCAAGCTGCAACATCATTTATTACCCCATATGGGCCATTCTGCTTCAACACTATGCCCTTTGGGCTCAAGAATGCCGGTGCCACATACCAATGCATGATTCAATCATGCCTGGAGAAACAGATCGGTAGGACAGTAGAAGCTTACATCAATGATGTTGTCATCAAAACTTAGCACGTCGAAACACTAATAGATGACTTACGTCTTACATTCGACAACCTCCATGCGTATGACATTAAACTCAACTCGGAAGAGTGTGTCTTCGGCATCCCCGCTGGAAAGCTGTTGGGCTTCATTGTTTCCAATAGAGAAATAGAAGCAAACCCAGCTAAAATCCGAGCTTTGTCACAGTTGGCTACGCCAACAGACCTCAAACAAGTCTAGAAACTAGTTGGTTGCGTGGCAGCGTTAAGTCTCTTTATCTCCAGATTAGGAGAAAAGGCACTACCACTCTGTCGCCTCTTATGATGCACCGATAACTTTGAATGGACAGACGCGGCGACCGCCGGACTGGAGGAAATAAAGGCCCTCCTAGCAAGCAACCCAATCCTGGCCGCACCAAATTTTGCCGAACCCATGTTGCTATACATATCGGCAACACATCAGGTGGTGAGCGCCGTACTCATCGTCGAACGAGAATAGGACGGACGCAAATTCCCACTTCAAAAACCAGTATACTACGTATCTACCGTCCTCACACCATGCAAATCGCGGTACCCCCACTACCAAAAGATAGCATACGCGGTCTTCATGGCATCCCGCAAGCTACGACATTACTTCAAGGAGTGTTCAATCACGGTGGCTTCTGAGGTCCCACTCAATGACATAATCAACAACCGCGATGCAACAGGGTGAATCGCCAAATGGGACATAGAGCTACTTCCATTTGACATAACATACAAGCCACGCCAAGCCATCAAATCCCAAGTGCTGGCTGACTTTGTCGCTGAATGGATAGAGGCCGAACTCCCTTAAGAGTACGGCGCATATTCCAATTGGGTTATGTATTTTGACGGCTCCAAAATGTTGGCAGGGATGGGAGCAGGGGTCGTGTTAATGTCCCCCACAAGAGACGTCGTACAATATGTACTCCAGATATTATACACAGACTCCAACAACGCAGCCGAATACGAGGCCTTACTGCATGGTCTTCGAATGGCCGTATCCATGGGCATACATCGCCTGGAGGTGTGCGGGGACTCGAACCTCGCCATATCCCAAATAAACGGCGACTTTGACGCCAAAGATCCAAAGATGGCAGCTTATCGAAACGCCGTATTAAAAATGTCGGCTCAGTTCGAAGGGCTTGAATTTCATCATGTCGCCCGAGAAAGTAATCGAGCGGCAGACGTCCTTGATCGCATCGGTGCTAAGCGCGACCCCGTCCCACCTAACATCTTCCTGGAAAGGCTTTTCAAGCCATCCGTGGTGTGGAAAGGGCAAGGTGGCAACAATAGTCCAGATCCGAATACAACTCCAAATCCCGAACACACCGATAGTATCTGGGGCTGAGCCACCGAAATAACACCGTCGGTCCATCTCATCATGGCAGTCATTGCCTCATGGACCGAACCTTTCTTGGCCTACATCAATAGGAAGGAGCTTCCCGAAGACCAGAATGAGGCTCGCTGCATTGTCCGACGTTCGAAGGCCTACAAGGTTCATGAGGGAGAGCTCTACAAGAAAAGTACTACCGAAGTACTTCAAAGATGTATCTCCGAAGAGGAGGGGTGGCGGCTCTTAATGGAAATTCACGCCGGTCTCGGTGGACACCATGCCACAGCTCGGGCCCTCGTTAGCAAGGCCTTCCATACTGGGTTTTATTGGCCAACAGCCCGAGCAGACGCACAAGACCTCTTCCAACACTGCATCGGATGCCAACTTTTTGCTAACCAAAGCCACATGCCCCCAACTTCCTTACAAACTATCCCCACTACTTGGCCTTTCGTGGTCTGGGGACTAGACATGGTTGGACCCCTTAAAGGGGGAAGCCATAAGAAAAAATATCTACTGGTCATGGTAGACAAATTTACTAAGTGGATAGAGGCTAAACCGGTCAAAACGGCTGAGTCCGGCCCGGTGATAGAATTCATATCCGGTGTGGTGCACCGTTATGGTGTTCCACATAGCATCATCACTGACAATGGCTCTAATTTCACAGACGACGAGGTGAAAACCTGGTGCACTAATCTTGGTATTAAACTCAATTACGCCTCCGTCTACCACCCGCAAACCAATGGTCAAGTCGAACGAGCCAATTGTCTTATTATGAGCGGCATCAAACCCAGACTAGTGCAGTCTTTGAAAGAATTAGACAAGCACTGGGTTGAGGAGCTCGACTCCATACTCTGGGGGCTGCGGACCACGCCCAACCGTACTGCTGGATACACACCTTTCTTCATGGTGTATGGTGCAGAGGCTGTGTTGCCCTGCGATATTATACATGACTCACCTCGAGTGCATATGTACGAAGAGAAAGAGGCCGAGTTGGATCGGCAGGACAGCCTAGATGCCCTCGAGGAGGAGCGTGATGTTGCCAAAGCCCATTCAGCATTTTATCAACAGCAGGCTCGAAGATATCAAAGCAGAGAAGTACGGGCCAAGACTTACAACATTAGCAAACTCGTTCTACGCTTGCCGGAGAAGAAAAAGGACAAACTCAAGCCCAAATGGGAGGGTACCTTCATAATTGATGAAGTTCTTACCAGACGAGCGTACCGTCTTCATGATGCATTATACAATGGCCTAGAGCCGAACCCCTGGAACACAGTCAGACTCTGAAGGTTCTATGCCTAGCGCTGAATTCTTTGTTCGTCTCCTTCTTCCCTGTAGTTTCCATTACTTTTTCTATCTTTTCCACCTTTATTTTTTCGCTTTAAAGCTCTCATACGGCTCGACCGAACACCGCTGACGTACACATCTTTATATATGTACGTCCATTATACCTGGGGGCTTCTTGGACAGAAGCTTTTTCATTATTCACTGAGCATCAAGCTCTTCACATATGCGTTTTCTTCCATATGTACCTTTTCTTCGCCATTATATGCATCGATATGACTTAAGTTTTGGCCAAGCTGGGTTGCCTGGCTCCTATGTTTATGCCCTACATTCCCGTTAGTTCGACTAGGGCATAAAGGGAGCACCTCTGTGATTGTTACTGTCGGGTCATCCGGATGTGTACCTCAGACTGGGTGAAGTCGAAAGCTAGCGTTCTTAAGGGAATATTTGGTCGGTGAATTAAAGAGTCTTTTCACTTATTCCATCGCGAACCCCCAGAAGTTACATACATTGTGATTTTTTCAATCACAATTCAGACATGTACATTAAATGCATGCACACCCAGGGAAAGGAACCCTTAACGGAACTATTCTCTTTGGAAGATGTTTCTTACAATCTCAATGTAATATAACATAGCTAGCCGGATACAACTTGTCTGTTCAAGAAACTATGACCCCTACGCCAGGTTTTCCATGCATACCCCGGCCTATTCGGCCACGACGGTATTCAGAAACACTCTGCACCTTCGGGTCCGGGGGTTGAAGCGAAAAGGTCTGCCATGACAAATGATATACAATTCAGCTAGAGTTCCACATGGTGAGGAAAAGTACATAGTCACTTGGACTCGAACACTTCCTCCTCTGTACCATCCAACAGCAGTCTAACTCACAATCCTGTTGGCAATATTTGGCGGCCACCTCTACTTGGTCATATACTAAACTAATGGGAATTTCTTCCCCATTTGACCCTAGTGGTCCAACTCGGGCCATGTGATTAGGATCCAGCTTGGTATATCGCGTTTTCACCATGGCCCAGGCCTCTCGCGCACCCTCTTGGCAGGCCAATATCTTCCATAGTCGGATACAACGCCGCGCTCCCTTGAACAGCTCTACAAGCTCCTCTATACTTCCTGGAGGGGAGGCAGATGGCCATAAGGCCTTGGCAACACTCCGCATGGCCAGCCGAACATGCTCATGCACTTTCCACAGTCTTTGCAGCAGATCACTTGATGATCCGGACACCTCCTATTCAGGACGGCCCGTCAATATACCTGCAATCATAACTATATCAGTTCCATTTATCTCCAAACTACTATAAAAATAGTTCGGATACATATGCCGCCCCGCAGCTTTTTGTTCTCCTTCACAGAGTCGGCTAGTTGGGCCCGCACATCTTTCAACTCTTCACCCAATGTAGTGTTGGATTCCCGTAGCTTGTTTTTCCCGTCCCTGACACGGGTCAGCACCCGCTCGCCGGTGACATGCTGCCTTTTCGCCTCTCTTTCTCCCTCTTGGGCGATCTTCAACTTCTCTTCAAGTTGATCAGGCGACCCTATTATGCGTTCAGTAGCAGTATTAGCACAGTTGATATGCAATCATTGTTCCACGATGGAGGGGAACTTTACCAGAAGACGACTTCTTGAAGTTTTCCAGTTCGGCGGTAGCAGCATTTAGCTGCGCCCGACACTGCTCCAGCTCTTGAGCTAGCAGGCCATTCTTCTCTGTAAGAACCTGGTCGTACAACGATCCTTAAATCAGTTGGGCCAACTGCTTTCAGTCTCGGGGGCTACGGGCATATGGTCATCCTTTTTCGAACAAAGAAAACTTACCTGCACATCCGCCAAATATTGCTTCGTGGCTCTTCTAAGCCCATCTAGAGAAGCTCGGATGTATGCGTCACCCGAGCTAAAGGCATTGAATGCCTCTTCCGAGAACTCAGGTTCCCGTAAGACTGCCCTACAACACCGATGATTCATGGCGCTCTCTACCTCCGAGTTGGTAACGGACATATTTTCTGAACCCTCGGCCGATAGACAATCTGGCATTGTTCCCACACTGGCTGCCGTCTCTCTGACTGGATCTGAATCTCGGTTATCGGGAGCATGACCGACCGGGCCTTCGGACACAGTTGGCGAACCTTTTTCCTGTAATCAAACAAACGCAAAGGTCACAGTTGGATGCGGCCACTGACAAAACATATTTATCCATACCTCCTCGATGAAAGCCTGGTTGTGTCCTCGCCGGCCTTCATATTCGAAGGCTTGCCCGGTGTGGGAGCCGATCTCCTCGGAAGCGCCGAAGGCCTGCTCTTTGGAGCACAAGACAGTACGGTGGGTAAGGTAGAATAAGTGCACTCTTTTAAAAGGAGGTGTCTCTTGATTACTTATGCGCGAAACGGGAAGAAGGCCATGGTAGTCGGCGGTGATGGCCACTTCTGTGCCATCATAGCTCGTCTGATAAAACACTCCCTCGGCGAGCACCATGAATATATCCGGATCCTCCTCAAATCCAGGATCAAGCTCCCGTTTGTGGTTCTCTGGCTGAGGGCGGGACTATGAAGTCCTTCGGTGACCTTTCGCCAGTGCTGTCATAACAAACGGATTTGAAACTTATCAAAAGTAACCCGGCAAGGGAAGGAGTGAAACAGAGGGGTGGAAGCTTACCCAACTGGGAGGATCATACATAGAATACCCGTCTCTGCGCTTAATGCAAAGAAATTCCTCTTCCTCCCCTTTAAACAGCTCGACCAATATATTGGTCAGAGCGGCGGGGGTATCCAGACCTTTCCCGCCACAGCGGGAGGCGTCATCCTCTCCATTGTACTGCCACATTGGCAGCCCTCTGTATTGTAGCGGCTGAACCCCTCACACTATGGAGATCGCCATTACCTCGATTATTGTGAGTCCGAACTGAGCGAGCATCTTTATCTTGCTCATGAGCTGACGAACTTCTGCACTGTCATCCTCTTCATGACTCCGGGGACGCCAACTGTGGCATTTCTTCAGCGGAACGTTCGCGAACTCCGGAAGACCCTTTCGAAATGGGTCAGGAAGTGCGACATCCTCAATATAGAACCATTCGGAAGGCCATTCATCGGACGCCTTCCTTGTTATGCCGGACAAATATCCGGTATCGGCAATGCGCCATACTTCGGCTCCACCCACTTCAAATATTGACCCCTCATGATTGCACGGGACAAGGCAGAACAACTTCCTCCACTGCTCAAAATGGGCCTCAATGCCCAGGAATAATTCGCATAAAGCAACATAACCTGCAATGTGCAGAACGGAGGCAGGGGTGAAGTTATGCAACTGGAGGCCATAGTACTCCAGAAGCCCTCGGAGGAACGAATGGATGGGAAATCCAAGGCCTCTTAGCAGGTAGGGGAGGAAACATACTCGCTCACCCCAGATGGATTGGGAAAGTCCTCTGCCTGAGTCTCGCCATTGAAGGAGTCTAGCCCCGCTCAAACAGGGACTAGATCTGCAGGGGGAAGAAATCTCTGCGTCTGTAACTTCGTCAGTTGACTGTAGGATACTGAACACTTCTCCCACTCGCCTTTGTCTGGGCCGGAACGGGTGGGGGAAATGTGGACGCTAGCCATGCTGGGATGGTTTCTCCTAAGCAGTCTCCGGGGATTTTTCTCTGTGTGGTGCCAAATGGATCTAGGATCCAATCTCTTTAATAGGCGCTCTTCCTTGCATGAGCGGGGTGTTATTTGCAAAAATACCCTGACCTTCCACCTTCGCTCGACACGTGGAAAACAAAGTTATTTAACGCGCAGAAGCCGAGGGGAATGACATTGGATCAATGGCCGAATACATTACTTTGGAAATCATTAAAGGAGGAACCCGCCTTGCAATGCCGAAGACAATTTGTGTGCTGAACACCTTGCTATTGAAGACTGGTTCGGGGGCTACTGAGGGAGTCCTAGATTAAGGGGTCCTCAGGCGTCCGGCCTATTATCCATGGGCCGGACTGATGGGCCGTGAAGACGTGAAGGCCGAAGCCTGTACTCGTGTCCAAATTGGACTCTCCTTGGCGTGGAAGGCAAGCTTGGCGACCGACTATGAAGATTCCCTCCTATGTAACCGACTCTATGTAACCCTAGATCCCCTTGGTGTCTATATAAACCAGAGGGGTTAGTCCGGAAAGGATATACTCATTACCATAGTCATACAAGCTAGGCTTCTAGGGTTTAGCCATTATGATCTCATGGTAGATAAACTCTTGTAGTACTCATATTCATCAAGATCAATCAAGCAGGAAGTAGGGTATTACCTCCATAGAGAGGGCCCGGACCTGGGTAAACATCGTGTCCCCCGTATCCTGTTACTATCAATCCTAGACGCATAGTTCAGGACCCCCTACCCAAGATCCGCCGGTTTTGACACCGACAAGGGGGGGTCCATCCCACACAACCCACAAACCATTGGGGATAGGGCCCATACAGTACTCCTACTCATTTCTGCTCGCATTGCCATCGCAGTTGGTATTCTGTGGTTCTACGTTTACGACGCGCGGCCCATCACAAACGGTTCACTATTATAGAACATGTATGATGCATGGCCCATCACAAATGGTTCACCGCTAAGAAGATTAGCTAATCATCGTACGAGTGTCAGACAGGATTACAAAACGTCGGACCATCGTAACATCGTCGTACACGACAACTATCACACACGCTATTCTGTGGTGCAACATTTACGATGCAGAGTTCATCAGAAACAGTTCATGGTTGTGAATCGTGTACGATAAGGCAACTAACACAAACGTTTAGTTTGCCCGCACCATTTGTGATATTGTCTGACATCGCACACGCTTTGCAAACGGCAACTGTGTGCATGCTTGCACACGTTTCCTCTCTGTGAACCGTCTCAGATTATGGTGCATTCGCAAATGTTTGTGTTTTACCAACCGTGTGTGCCATAACAACCTAGAGAGCGTAATTTCACCGTAATTTAATTGCTGCTTTTCCAAATTGTACTGGATTTGGATTTGAATTTGAATGTATGCTACAACTTTATTCATATCCATCAACTAAGTTCAAATAACCAATGCATTATTCGGTTCATAGGTACATATGTTCAAGAATTACATAAGAACCAAATAAAGAATGATAAACCACAGATGTATACTTGTACTATTAAAGACGATAAAGAAAGAGGTGAAATATATTTTGGTTGCTGAACAAGGTGAAGCTGAATGCCCATATTGTGCCCTCCTCCATGCAGAAGGCACGCTGTCACGCCCAATATGTGATACTATCCTAAAGAGACTCGAAGGTCCCACCAAGGATAGAACCGCATATTGAAACACTTTTGCAAGGTGGATATCATTACATCAACATTACATAATAGATGGGGATACATACAAGAGGCATACAATGCCATATGAATACAACATCACAATACATTAGAGCATCATCCGACTACGGATGAAACACAAACAGAAACTCAAACGACATCCACCCTGCTAGCCCAGGCTGCCAACCTGGAACCTATCCCCTGATCGAAGAAGAAGCAGAAGAAGTAACTCCAAGACAAGCAAACATCGCTCTCGCGTCATGATCATCGCATAACCTGTACCTGCAACTGTTGTTGTAGTAATCTGTGAGCCACGAGGACTCAGCAATCTCATTACCATGGGTATCAAGACTAGCAAAGATTAAAGGTAAAGGAAGGAGTAAAGTGGTGAGGTTGCAGCAGCGACTAAGCATATATGGTGGCTAACATACGCAAATAAGAGCGAGAAGAGAGCAAACGGAACGGTCGTGAAGCTAGTAATGATCAAGAAGTGATCCTGAACTCCTACTTACGTCAAACATAACCCAAAAACCGTGTTCACTTCCCGGACTCCGCCGTAAAGAGACCATCACGGCTACACACACGGTTGATGCATTTTAATTCGAATATGGTGTCAAGTTATCTACAACAGGACATTAACAAATTCCCATCTGCCCATAACCGCGGGCACGGCTTTCGAAAGATTATACCCTGCAGGGGTGTCCCAACTTAGCCCATGATAAGCTCTCGCGATCAACGAAGGATATACCTTCTCCCAGGAAGACACGACCAGACTCAGAATCCCGGTTTAGAAGACATTTCGACAATGGTAAAACAAGACCAACAAAGCCGCTCGATGTGCCGACAAATCCCGATAGGAGCTGCACATATCTCGTTCTCAGGGCACAACAGATAAGCGAAGCATACATGAACCGACGAATCCAAGTTGCCAAGGAATGGTCCCGCACGGTGCTCTAGTTTGGACCAACACTCAGAGGAGCACTGGCCCGGGGGGGGGGGGTAAATAAAGATGACCCTCGGGCTCCGGAAACCCAAGGGAAAAAGGGCTAGGTGAGGCAAATGGTAAAACCAATGTTGGGCCTTGCTGGAGGAGTTTTATTCAAAGCGAACTGTCAAGGGGGTCCCATAAATCACCCAACCGTGTAAGGATCGCAAAATCCAGGAAAATAACACCGGTATGACGGAAACTAGGGCGGCAAGAGTGGAACAAAACACCGGGCATAAGGCCGAGTCTTCCACCCTTTACCAAGTATATAGATGCATTAATAATATAAGAGATATTGTGATATCCCAACATAATCCTGTCCATCATGGAGCAATCTTCAACTTCACCTGCAACTAGCAACGCTATAAGAGGGCTGAGCAAAGCGGTAACATAGCCAAGCAATGGTTTGCTAGGAAGGGTGTCAAAGGTTAGATGTTCATGGCAATTTGGGAGGCTTGAAGAGCAAGTGATAGGTAGTGCACCATAGTGATAGAACGAAGCAACTAGCATAGCAATGATAGTAGTGAGATCCAGGGTAGCGGTCATCTTGCCTGAGATCCCGCAAGGAAGAAGAACGAGTCCATGAAGTAGACGAACCAACGTAGTCGAACGAATCCTCACGAACGCAACATTACCGGAACTAAGAAGCAACACCGGAAAGAAGCAAGCAACATAGTAAACAACCATCACATAACCATGGCATGATGTGCAACCAAGTATGATGCATGTCGGGTTTAATGAAGCATGGCATGGCAAAGTGCAACAAACAATTCTACAAGTTAAGTGGAGCTCAATATGCAATGAAACACCACATCAATTATTTAGTTCTCTCTCGTTTATGTACCCAACAATATTAAATGTTGTTAAACATGGCAAGAGGTGAAGCAAAAGTAAACTAACTATTTAGGCAAGTTTAAATGAGGTCGGAAACAACAACCAATAATTCCGGAAAAATCCCCATGTGCATATTTTAGATTTGGTACTGTTCTGCCCTAAACACAATTTTAATGATGTCAAACAGCAAAATGAAGTGCACCATGTTATTCTATGCATTTTTCCACCTCATTTACATATAAAGTTTATTTAAAACAGAGTTACGGTTATTTAGTTATGAAATAAAGCATTTTAACATGGCATTTGAGCAAATTTAATCAAACATCATTTTAAACATTTTAAACATGGATGAAAGTGGCATATTATGAAACTAGATGAAAAACTAATTATTTTACATATATAAATTTTTTACATATGATGCACCACTTATGAGTTATTAAATGCATGAACGATAGGGGTTTTTCTACAATTCTACCAATTCCTTGGAAATTAGGAAATTCACAGAACAGGAAAAAAAACGTAGCAGGCCGAAACTGATTTGAACTGGGCTGGGGAGCTGCTCACATTGGGCCTAGTCTGGCCGGGCCGGCTGGACGCAGGCGCTGGGCCTTGGCGATCTGGAGGCAGGGGTGCGGTCAACGACGAAGCGGGACTTGGCGCTCATCTGACTCTGACGAGAGGAAGCAGGGGCAGCGGCTGGCGATGTGGGCGCAGGTGGGACTTCGGCGAGCAGCGGGGTGAGGAGAGGTTGGCGCGGGAGCTCGGTGGCGTCCATGGCAGCAGGGGCTCGGGACAGCAAAATCGAGCGCGGAGGAGTCTAGGAGGCGCGGGGACGGCAGATCCAGGCAGCGGCGCAAGGACGACGGTAGCGGTGCGGTCAACGGGCGGAGGCGACCCGATCCGGCGGCGGGGACCTCCTGCGCGGCACAACGAATGGAGAAGGCGACGGCCTCAGCTCCAGCGGGTGGCTCCGGCAAACTGGTGACGAGCGTCGGGGCGCTCTACTCCTGGCGCCATGGATGGGAACTCCTACGGGACAGAGACAAAAGAAAGAGAGAAGTGAGGGGGAGAGAGAGCTAGAGGAAAGCGGGGATGGAAGGAGAGGCAACGGCCATGACGTGCGGATCCTGGTTGCCGGCGGCTGGCGAAGGGCAGAGCTGCTCCCGATCCACCCTGGATCGAGGCACGGGACGAGGGGACGAGGCGCTCGGGCCTTGCGGTGCTGCACGGGGCTGCTAGATCCAGAGCCTCTGCAGGATGAACTGGGTCGACAGGGGCCTCTCGATCTGGTGGGGAGCTGCACTAGTTAGTTGGCTGTGGTGTGGTGGATCTGGTGGTGCGAGGTGGCGGTTGTGGGCTGGCCCGGTGCAGAAAACAAGGAGCGGCGGCGGCTGCACGGGAATGAAGGGCTAGGGCTAGGTTTAGTCCAAATTAGGTATGAGGTTAGAGACTATATATGGGGGAAGGGAAGGAATTTGGATCACCCAATTGAGATCGGACGCCCGAGAAAGAATAGACTAGGGGAGTCCAAATAATAAAACGAAGATGTTAAATAGATGTTTGGGGATGATCCGGACCAATCGGTCACGACAGCCCGGGTCGGGTTCGGGAAAGGTTTTGGACGCACGCGAGGGGTTGCGAGCTGGCAAGAGAGGTTAGGTGGTCACGGTCAAGAGGGAAGCGAAACCCTGATTGGTCTGGAACGGCCAACAAAAGCAAGGGGGGACACGTCAACTACGAGCGGATGCAAGTTTTATGGAAACGATGCCGATGCGACGCGAATGATGACATGAGACGAGATGCATAACAAGAACAAAATGCAAAACAACAGACAAAAACCCAACCACCAAGGAAATAGTAAATCACATAGCCGGAAATGGCAAGAGTCAGAGTTACGAATATGGAAAGTTGTATCCGGGGCGTTACAACACTCCACCACTACGAGAGGATCTCATCCCGAGATCTAGGATGGCACCGGAGAGAAAACGGAAGAGGAAGATAAGAGGTAAACTAAATTGCTTCTTCGACAAACGAGTGAAACCATGAACCTTGAGAGGTTGAGCAAAAAGAAAGAAAGAAAACAACGAAGATGAACAAAGTTGAAAACACTCCGTTAGAAAAGAGGGAGAAGGGATACGACGAGAACCAAGAGGTTTAGTGATAAGATAGATATTGAAACCACTCCGGTTAACACTAGATAGAGAAGGAATAAGATTGATATAATTTGGGCAGCACTCCGACTGAAAGAAGAAGGAAACCTTGATAAGATGAAAAGCACTTGAAGAGATGACACAACACTCCGGTTAAATGGATAAGCATGAAAAGAACACGGTCCTCATAATTCGAGATGATCAGTGAAGAGAGCAACATCACCATGCCTTCGAAAGAAGAAATAGAAGATAGATCATCGGAATAAAAGGATGGAGAAGAAAATGCCAACGTGTGCCACAAATGAGCTTGGAAAGCACCCTTCCAAGAAGGTTAGAACGGAGTTGTTGGAAAACCAACAACGAAAAGAACAAGCTTGTTGTAGGCTTATGGAACACATCTCAAAATTATGGGGTGACAATCGGCCACTAATGGAAACAATTGATTGCTTTAGATCGACGAAGAGATGAACACTTCTTCCACAAAGATGATAAAGAGATAACTTGGATCATTGATAAGCATCGCAAATAGCAACATACCTTAGGGAAGGCTTTAGGTGAAATCTATACCAAGATATCTCCATAGAGGAGATTGATGGATTTAAAACACCTCATTCTTGACAACATGTGAATCACGAAATATGAATGGAAATTGTCAAGAGTGACATAACACCACCTCAAAAGATAAGATAGAAGGAATTGCACTTTGGAATGCAAGATGAAGAATACTTGAATGCCTCAAAATAAAACATGTGTTGAGCACCATGTTTAATTTTGAGTATAGCATGGCGGATCATAACTTCGAGAGAAATCTTGAAGAACAATTGAAGAATGAAAAGAATCCTTGACGAACCATCATGTAGAGCCTCCATGAAGAACTCCGGTAATAAAAGGATGATAAAAAGAAAGAGAAGTTGAAAACACAAGGTGAAGCCTTGCGATGATTTAGATGGAGCTTCGCGACGAGATAATGCAGAAAACCTGGAACTCCGGAAAAGAAAAGATGAAGCATCTCGAACCAAGAAATGTGACATGGTGAACAACTCTGGAGAGAAGAAACTAGATAACTTGGATGACACAATAATAAGAATTACGTTATGCGTATCCTTCACCAATTTTAATTGATGACAAGCAACGGATTTGGCATACTACTTATTCTTCTAGAAAGGATTAAGAGGGATATAGCGTAAACTTGAGAAGGTATTGATGGAACCACCGGTGGGATTTGGAAACAACGAATATTTGATATGATAACGAAGGAAGTGAAATCTTGAACGAACCACCGTAAGAATTGAAAATGAAAGTAGCAAAGGCACAATTCACCGGGAAGAATTGGGGAACGAATGAAGATACTTGAGGGGATATAGATACATGAGAACGCAGAGATCATGAACTGATTAGAGGATATTTGAATGATGCACCGGTAAGATTTGGAGAACGATAGCTACACACTGAGAATGAAGAATTATGACATGATGGCCTTCGGAGGAAAGAAATGGAAACAACTCATGAAATGCTCTAAATGGTAAGAAAAGAAATCTCACAATCAAAACAATTATGAGGATAGCATGAAGCTAGAACCATGAATCTTCAAGAGAATGGACCAAGATTTACGAGAAATCCTTCTTCGGTCTTCAAATGTTGAGAATGATGATGAGAACCACCATGACAATTGTTGAGATACTCCGGAACAAATAAGAATAGAAATGATGAACCAACGATGAAAATATTCTGAAAGCGATCTTGGAGAAGGAATATGACTGATGAAAATTCATTCTTACGTCAAACTTGGAAAAGAATTTGGGAATAGCTCCGGGAAAATTAGAAGAGTCAGGTAAGATCCTGGGAAAAGACCTGTGGGTTAGGGCTCACTCAAAAGAAATACCGTTGAACGATTTCTTAGGAAGACATAATGCACCGGTTGATTTGAACGTCTTGAATGAGGTAACAACCTCAAAATAACTAGAACGGATTGAGAATGGAAACACGAATCTTCCGAGTTATCTTCAACGCTCCGGGTATGAACTGGGAGAGGTGAATAAATAAGACAGCTTTGGATAAGAAATTCACATGGGAAGATATGTGAAACAAAAGGAAGAGATATGATCAACACCGAAACTTGAAATTAAACCACCGGAGAAGAAAAGAGATGAAGAATAATAAACTTGTAGCTCCGTTAGTATCTTCTTGAGAATCACCGGATAAGAGCATTGAAAGAAAAAGAATGGAGAGACTTCACATCAATAAAAGGATACTTGATTAAGAAATCTGAGTCCTTGAAGAAAAAGGGTGGGAGGACGGGAAAACAAAGGCAACTTGGGGCAGATGGAATGGGTACCGTTGAGAAAACTTAGTATTAATCTTGCGGATGTTGAAATGATCGGATTCACTTGAAGAGAAGCACGCTGGTTGGAAAAGAATTAACATGACGACCTCGATGATCAAGAAGGATTAGTATTCACATAGCAATATGAGAACATCATTTAGGAAAGGTATGGATTCAACATTTGACTTCGAAGCAACTCGAATACCACAAATAAAACAAAACAAAGGATTTAGCTTGCAGAATAAGTCGGAACAAATACATATGATAGAGATTTACCCAATCCCATATCATGCATCTGTCGAAAAGATATTATAGGAGCTACTTGAATTCCCACCTATAAAACTCCCGAAACTTTCTGGTTATGCAATCTGGTGTTGGGGATACAGGGGAAGCAATATATCTCACCCAAACTAACAATACCTACATCCAAGCTATATCCATCCGTCAACACATAACCAAGAAACCTTCGGAAATCGTGTACCTCAACCTTCAAAAAGCATCCGTTATACGAGTTATGGCAATACTCCCGAACTCCCGCCCCAGTACTGGGTGGCGTCGAGGTTATCTCACCAACAACTGCATAAAAGAGATTTTCGATGTCGGCAAAACTCAGGTATTCCAGAACTGCAACGATAAAATTGTGATGGCAACACCCCAGAGCTCAACTCCCCGGGTCAATGCCACATAATAGACATGAGGCACCAAGAACAATGTTCTCATCACAAAACCATCGGAACGATTCCAAGATACCCGCGTGATCCTAATTTTTTTAGTGAAATTTGAGGAGAGGAAAGGCAAAACATCTACGTCAAGAGTCCTCACCAGAGCGACGAAGGGGGCTGAGGAGTAAAAAGAATTCCTACTCTCCGATATATATAATCCTAAGACTCAAAATAGTTTTCTTCTAGACTCAACAACGACCAACAATCAAGGGGGCTCCTATGGTCGGTCGAGGCTCTGATTACCAAATTTGTCATGCCCAATATGCGATACTATCCTAAAGAGACTCGAAGGTCCCACCAAGGATAGAACCGCATATTGAAACGCTTTTGCAAGGTGGATATCATTACATCAACATTACATAATAGATGGGGATACATCCGACTACGGATGAAACACAAACAAAAACTCAAACGACATCCACCCTGCTAGCCCAGGCTGCCGACCTGGAACCTGTCCCCTGATCGAAGAAGAAGCAGAAGAAGTAACTCCAAGACAAGCAAACATCGCTCTCATGTCATGATCATCGCATAACCTGTACCTGCAACTGTTGTTGTACTAATCTGTGAGCCACGAGGACTCAGCAAATCCATTACCATGGGTATCAAGACTAGCAAAGCTTAAAGGGAAAGGAAGGAGTAAAGTGGTGAGGTTGCAGCAGCGACTAAGCATATATGGTGGCTAACATACGCAAATAAGAGTGAGAAGAGAGCAAACGGAACGGTCGTGAAGCTAGTAATGATCAAGAAGTGATCCTGAACTCCTACTTACGTCAAACATAACCCAAAAACCGTGTTCACTTCCCGGACTCCGCCGAAAAGAGACCATCACGGCTACACACACGGTTGATGCGTTTTAATTCGAATCTGGTGTCAAGTTATCTACAACCGGACATTAACAAATTCCCATCTGCCCATAACTGCGGGCACGGATTTTGAAAGATTATACCCTGCAGGGGTGTCCCAACTTAGCCCATGATAAGCTCTCGCGATCAACGAAGGATATACCTTCTCCCACGGAGACCCGATCAGACTCAGAATCCTGGTTTACAAGACATTTCGACAATGGTAAAACAAGACCAGCAAAGCCGCCCTATGTGCCGACAAATCCCGATAGGAGCTGCACATATCTCGTTCTCAGGGCACACCGGATAAGCGAAGCGTACAGGAACCGATGAATCCAAGTTGCCAAGGAATGGTCCCGCACGGTGCTCTAGTTTGGACCAACACTCGGAGGAGCACTGGCCCGGGGGGTAAATAAAGATGACCGTCGGGCTCCGGAAACCCAAGGGAAAAAGGGCTAGGTGAGGCAAATGGTAAAAGCAATGTTGGGCCTTGCTGGAGGAGTTTTATTAAAAGTGAACTGTTAAGGGGGTCCCATAAATCACACAACCGCGTAAGGAACACAAAATCCGGGAACATAACACCGGTATGACGGAAACTAGGGCGGCAAGAGTGGAACAAAACACCGGGCATAAGGCCGAGTCTTCCACCCTTTACCAAGTATATAGATGCATTAATAATATAGGAGATATTGTGATATCCCAACATAATCCTGTCCATCATGGAGCAATCTTCAACTTCACCTGCAACTAGCAACGCTATAAGAGGGCTGAGCAAAGCGGAAACATAGCCAAGCAATGGTTTGCTAGGAACGGTGTCAAATTAGAGGTTCATGGCAATTTGGGAGGCTTGAAGAGCAAGTGATAGGTAGCACAACATAGTGATAGAACGAAGCAACTAGCATAGCAATGATAGTAGTGAGATCCAGGGTAGCGGTCATCTTGCCTGAGATCCCGCAAGGAAGAAGAACGAGTCCATGAAGTAGACGAACCAACGAAGTCGAACGAATCCTCACGAACGCAACGTTACCGGAACTAAGAAGCAACACCGGAAAGAAGCAAGCAACATAGTAAACAACCATCACATAACCATGGCATGATGTGCAACCAAGTATGATGCATGTCGGGTTTAATGAGGCATGGCATGGCAAAGTGCAACAAACAATTCTACAAGTTAAGTGGAGCTCAATATGCAACGAGTTGCATATTGACGAAACACCACATCAATTATTTAGTTCTCTCTCGTTTATGTACCCAACAATATTAAATGTTGTTAAACCTGGCAAGAGGTGAAGCAAAAGTAAACTAACTATTTAGGCAAGTTTAAATGAGGCCGGAAACAACAACCAACAATTCCAGAAAAATCCCCATGTGCATATTTTAGATTTGGTACTGTTCTGTAGCGACCTGACCCGAATGGATCACGTCTACTGTGCTATGATGTCATCCCTGGATCAGTAATGCTGACACCACACAGTACATCGAGGATTTATAGCAGAGTTGCAATCACACTCTTATTACATCGATGGCTCAAAAAGAACTTATTACAATAATCATGGCTTAAGGCCATCTAATAACGATAACAGCAGAAGACTTGGAAGATAAGTGAGTCCATCAACTCCAACGGCATCACTGAGTATAGAACCACGACCTAAAACGGCACCTTAATCATCGTCTGAAAAGTCTGCAACATGAAAAGTTGCAGCCCGAAAACGGGTCAGCACATGGAATATGCTGGCAATGTAACACATAGAGAGAGGTAATGAGTATTGACTATACTACATGCATATTTGGCTGGTGGAAAAAGCTCTATGGTTACAGTTTTGCATAAAGCCAGTTTTTCCCTACTGCAAAGGAATAAGTTTGTTTAACTATCATGGTGGTTGTTAAACATTGAGAATGGTTGACAGCATCCTCATTCCCAATTAAAAGTACTCATTAAAAACCCAACAATATTAATTAGAGTAAC
Source organism: Triticum aestivum (assembly GCF_018294505.1). Classification (NCBI taxonomy): domain Eukaryota; kingdom Viridiplantae; phylum Streptophyta; class Magnoliopsida; order Poales; family Poaceae; genus Triticum; species Triticum aestivum. Next base: position 496,458,429 of record NC_057813.1, read on the forward strand.
ATGTTGAGATTCACATGATATTCAAGTACTAGATACTCAAGATGTCCATAACCGGGGACACGGCTAATCATGATTAGTTTGTACACTCTGCAGAGGTTTGCGCACTTTTCCCCACAAGACTCGATCGCCTCCGTTTGCTTTCTCGCACTACATGGTGTTTGAGAAACGGATGACCGAGACACAGTCTTTCAGAAGCGCTAGCACCTTACACGTGGGTAGACCTGTACACCTACATCCCCTACATCTGCTAGCCTACCCATAAGAGTTCGCACAACTTACTCCACTATGCCAGAGCCCATAATGGCTTGTGGCTACACACGTAAGTTACTAGTATGAATTATCTTATGATCCCTTTGAGCCTGGGTGGCGGTCCAGAACAAAACAGGCAAGTCTTGATAGACATCAGGTGCCTCAATCCACCCAGATGTGTATTTAAGTTGCCACCTTAGATAAACCATTAATTAACAACACTCACATCAGTCATGGATGTTCACTCACCCAATCCACGTCTACTAGCATAGCATGGCATAATAAGCAACGTAGAAGTAACTCCCAAAGGTTTCATAAGTAATACAGGTAATAGGTACTACCTCATCTACTTCCCATCCCACAATTTAATTAGATCCTAATCATGCAATGTGTGAGGATTGATCTAATGCATAAAAACTGGGTTGTAGAAAAGGTATGATCAAAGTGTTACTTGCCTTGCTGACGATCCGCGAAACCTAGAGACTCGAAGTAACAAGCGGCGCACTCCGGGTGATCTATCGCAGACAAACAACAAGCATACAATAAGCACTCATCTAATGCACAGGTAAATCTCGAATAAAAGATCCAACCAGAAAGTTCAACTTAAGAACCCTGGTTGCAAAAAGAATCGAATCAAATAAAGCAACGAAAGTCAAACGATGAAAGATAACAACTCGGTTCTAGCAAGTTGAAACTAAGTCAAATTTTACAGTAGAAAAACTTTGTTTAAGTTGATTAGTCGGAACGGCGGTTTCGAAACGAAACTCCAGGCGCTTGAATCATCTGATTCTGATAAACGAGTGGAAATATAGACTAGAAAGAAGATCGGATCTGAAATCACGATCGAAAGAATCGCGGAATAAATCCGACGAGAAAAGAGAACGACGAACGGTTAAACGAACAGACGTTCATTAACCGAGGCGATCCGGTGATCACGTTCGTTAAGACGAACGGTCCGGCGAACGCTCGCTAAACAAAACCGGAAAGAAAAACCGGCGAGAAAAACCGATCTAGGGTTTCGGAAAGAAAACCGAAACGAAAAACCGATCTAGAAAATTCGAACGGAAAACCGGAACGATTTACGAAAAACCGAACCGAGGAAAATAAAAGGTGACGCGGCGCGGGGCTAGTACCTCGGAGAGGCGAGGGGCTCCGGCGGTGGCGTTGGGTGGCGGCGGTGGCAAGCGGCGGCGGCGGCGCTGGTGACGGGCGGCGGCGCTGGGTAGCGGCGGCGCGGTGGTGGTGCTGTGGTGCTGCGCTGCTGCGGAGGAGAGGAGAGGTGAGGTGTTGGTTTGATGTGTTGGAGGGGGGGGGGTGCTTGGGTATTTATATTGGGGAGGGGAGGGTTTTGCTTGGAGTAGAGGGCAAGAAATAGACTAGGAATGGGAAACAAGAGGAAAAGATCTAGAAATAGATAAGGAATAAACGAAAGTAGGAAAAGAGTCCTACTAGGACTAGGCAAAAGAAGCGGCGGCGGCTCCATGGCTCCCTGTGCGCGCGCGATGGCCTTGGCCTCTTGGCCTTGGCCGGCCGGCGGCTAGCGGCTTGGTGGCTTGGGCCTTTGGGCCAAGGCGCTGCAGTTTTTTTTTAAATCGGTTTCGCGCGCAGAAAAAAAATCTATACGAACTCCAAAATTAATAAAGTAAACTTTCCCCGACTCCTAAAAATGAGTCGAACAAAATGAACTTTACTCGGGACCTAAAATGCAATTTTTTTGAAAACACGCATTTTTCCCTAAGGCAAATAAACTCCGAGAAAAATCCAAAATTTGATTTATTTATTAAATCTTCATTTTTCCTAAATTTTGGGAAAGTCATATTATTCCCTCTCTTATTTTTTTTATATTGGAAAAATATTTGAAGATAAAATAAATAAATCCAATGATCCTCTTTTCATAATTTTGAGAGAACTCAAATACGAAAATTTCGAAATCTCCAACTCTCTCCGAAGGTCCTTGAGTTGCGTGAAATTTCTAGGATCAACAAAATGCAAGAAAATATGACATGCATGATGATCTTATGTATAACATTCCAAATTGAAAATTTGGGATGTTACAAACCTACCCCCCTTAAGATGAATCTCGCCCTCGAGATTCGGGTTGGCTAGAAAATAGGTGAGGGTGGTCCTTGAGCAAATCTTCTTCTCTCTCCCAGGTGGCTTCATCCTCTGTGTGGTGGCTCCACTGAACCTTGCAGAACTTGATAACCATGCTGCGAGTAACTCTGCTGGCAAAATCGAGAATCCTGACTGGTTTCTCCTCATATGTTAAATCATCCTTCAACTGAATTGCTTCTAGTGGCACTGTATCTCTTAGCGGTACTTCCGCCATCTCGGCGTGACATTTCTTCAGCTGGGAAACATGGAATACATTATGAACTCCTGACAGTCCCTCTGGCAATTCCAGCTTATAAGCAACTTCTCCCATGCGTTGCAAAATTCTATATGGTCCAACGAAACGTGGTGCTAACTTTCCTTTAACTCCAAATCGCTTAACTCCTCGAAGTGGGGATACTCTGAGATAAACTCTGTCTCCAACTTCGTACTCTATCGCCTTGCGTTTTAAATCCGCATAGCTTTTCTGTCTTGACTGGGCTACCTTGGGCCTATCGCGAATCAACTTAACCTTCTGTTCAGACTCCTTAATCAAATCTGGTCCAAACAACTGATGGTCTCCGGTTTCGTTACTGTTGTCATGGGACGAAACTGTTATCTGATACGATACTCCTCGGAACTCCGTGCAAACACACAATTCTGGTCATGTATATCTTTGCCAACTTAGCACTACTATAGGTAGTCTTAACTGGAATGAAATGCGCTACCTTCGTCAAGCGGTCGACTATAACCCAAATCGAATCATAGCCTGAACGAGTCTTTGGCAAACCTGTGATGAAATCCATGCCTAGTTTATCCCACTTCCATTCGGGTATCGGCAATGGCTGCAACAATCCTGCTGGCTTCTGATGTTCTGCCTTCACTCTCTGACATACATCACAAACTGCTACATACTCCGCGATATCCCTCTTCATTCCGGTCCACCAGAATGTTTCCTTCAAATCCAAATACATCTTGGTATTTCCTGGGTGAATCGAATAGGGTGAATCATGTGCCTCTTGCAGAATCAACTTCCTGATCTCCGGGTCATTTGGCACGTAAATACGGTCCTCAAACCATAGGGTATCGTGCTCATCCTCACGAAATCCCTTAGCTTTTCCTTCGCTCATTTTCTTCTTTATATCTGCAATCTCTTTGTCCTTCTTCTGAGCTTCTCTGATTTTATCCGTCAAGGTAGACTGAATCTCCAATGCTGCTACGTAGCCTCTCGGAACTATTTCCAAACATAGCTCACGAAGATCTTCTGCTAGCTCCTTTGGTATTTCTTCCGTCAATAGCGTATTGACATGACTCTTGCGGCTCAATGCGTCAGCTACTACATTAGCCTTTCCGGGATGATAATGCAATCTCATATCATAATCCTTGATAAGCTCCAACCATCTCCTCTATCTAAGGTTTAACTCCTTCTGCGTGAAAATGTACTTCAAACTCTTGTGATCCGTGTACACCTCACAATGATTTCCAATGAGGAAATTTCTCCATGTCTTCAATGCATGCACTACGGCTGCTAACTCCAAATCATGTGTGGCATAATTTAATTCATGAGGTTTCAGTTGTCGTGAAGCATACGAAACAACTCTTCCTTCCTGCATAAGCACTGCTCCAGGTCCTTGACGTGAAGCGTCGCAATACACCTCATAATCCTTGGTCTGATCTGGCAAAATTAGCACTGGTGAGGTAACCAATCTTTTCTTCAACTCCTGAAAACTTGCCTCACAGTCCTCAGTCCATATGAACTTGGTATCCTTCTTCAACAACTCCGTCATAGGCTTTGCAATCCTTGAGAAATTCTCAATGAATCTCCGGTAGTATCCTGCGAGTCCAAGAAAACTCCGGATCTCTCCAACTGTCATTGGTGCTGCCCAATTGGTTACGGTCTCAACCTTTGTGGGGTCAACTGCTATACCTTCTCCGGATATAACGTGTCCAAGAAATCCAACTTCCTTTAGCCAAAACTCACATTTGCTGAACTTGGCATATAACTGATGTTCCCTTAGTTTCTCCAAAACCAATCGCAAATGTTCCTTATGCTCTTCTTCATTTTTCGAGAAAACCAAAATATCATCAATGAACACCACGACGAACTTATCCAAAAACTCCATAAACACTTTGTTCATCAGGTTCATGAAATAGGCCGGTGCGTTAGTCAGTCCAAATGACATAACTGTATACTCATACAGTCCATATCTTGTGGTGAACGCTGTCTTAGGTATGTCCTGCTCTCGAATCTTCAACTGATGGTACCCTGATTGCAAATCGATCTTGGAAAACACTTTAGCTCCTTGCAAACGGTCAAACAGATCATTTATCATTGGTAGTGGGTACTTGTTCTCGATTGTTACTGCATTCAATCCACGATAATCAACAACCATCCTTAACGATCCATCCTTCTTCTCCACTAACAGTACGGGTGATCCCCAAGGCGAAGAACTTGGGCATATATAACCTTTATCCAATAGCTCATTAATCTGCTTCTTGATTTCCACCAAATCCTGTGCGGGCATCCTGTATGGTCGCTTCGATATCGGGCCTGTTCCTGGCAACAGCTCAATCAAAAACTCAATATCTCTATCTGGTGGCATTCCTGGCAATTCCTCAGGAAATACATCAGGATAATCCTTCACTACTGGCACCTCTTCCTGCACAACTCCTGATAGGAAATTTACATAAGCCCTCCTCGGCTCATGCCGTGATACATACTTGATTCTCCTCCCTTCTGGGGTGGTAAGCAAAATCGTCCTACTTGCGCAATCGATGTTTCCTCCATACATCGACAGCCAATCCATACCTAGAATCACATCCAATCCTTGGGATTCCAGAACGATCAAATCCGTCGGAAACACATGCCTTCCTATACTCAATGGTACTTGAAAACATCCTTGTCTGGCCATATACTCCGCTCCTGGCGAGCTTACTAGCATAGGGGTATTAAGAATCTTAGTGGGCAGACTATACTTCTCTACAAATCCCCTCGATATGTATGAATGCGATGCACTAGTATCGGAAAGAACAAGTGCAGTAAATGACTTAACCAAAAACTTACCGATTACTGCATCGGGCTGATCTTCAACCTCCTCCACATCAATGTGGTTCACCTGTCCTCTGTTGAAAGGGTTTGGCTTCTTTCCAGAGCTTCCATTTCCACCTTGGCCTTCGGGACATTCATTTGCGTAATGTCCAGTCTTGGAACACTTGAAACAGGTGACATTGTTCAGGTCTCTCTTGGCTGGGGTTGTTGGTGGGGTCCGGTTCTGGCCGTTGCTTCCTCCATTCCCATTACCATTCTTGTGGCCATTATGGTTGTGCGAACTACCTCCTCCATCGGTATGCTGAAACTGCACTCCTTGCTTAGGGGTATAACGGGGCTTCTGCTGGGCTCCAGAGTTAAACTTCCCCTGCCCATACTTCCTCTTGCGATTCTCAATTTGCTGCTGCTTTCCTTCAATCATGAGGGCGCGGTCTACCAACTCCTGGTAGTTATTGAATCTTGCTACCATCAACTGCAGGCTTAACTCATCATTCGGTCCTTCCAGAAACTTCTCCTGCTTAGCTGCGTCTGTAGCAACGTCATCTGGGGCATAACGTGCTAACTTACTAAAATCATCCACATACTGGCCAACAGTCCTTCCTCCTCGGCGTAAGTTGCGGAACTCACGCTTCTTCATGGCCATAGCTCCTGCTGAAACATGGGCAGTGCGGAAAGCTTGCTGAAACTGATCCCATGTGACAGTGTCTACAGGGTAAGTGGCTGTGAAATTCTCCCACCATGCTGTTGCGGGTCCGTCAAGCTGATGTGCAGCAAACTTCACCTTCTCACCATTTGTGCATCCTGCAGTGGTCAACTCCCTTCCTATCTTGCGGAGCCAATCATCTGCTACAATCGGCTCGGTGCTACTAGAATACACCGGTGGATGCAGCCTAAGGAAACGAGTCAAGTGATCCCCAGGTGGTGGTGGTGGTGGGTTGTTGTTGTTGTTGGCTTGGTTCTGTACCAATGTCTGAATCAAGGTATTCTGCTGCTGAATCAACTGGGTGATCTCTGGCGGAAAACAAACTCGGGGTCGCGTCTCAGAGGCATCTGAAGGGTTTTAGAAAAGACGAGAAATTAAGAAAAGAGTGGGGTCTAGGGAGAAAACACTACCCGAATGCTCATGAGACAAATGCACACAAAATCACTTCATTCATTCAATCAAAGGGCTTACAACGGTCTAACTATCGCAAAGGTGCGTGTACTATAATGTTACATGGAGGTAATACTACTAATAGGTGGGGGTCATCTATTAATTTGAACCAGTGGAAGATTCCATGATGTCTGCTCCAGCTTCGTCTTCAAAGTCGGGCTCGCTTGGATCCGAATCAGTGTCGTCGATGATGATGTAGTTGCTCGGACAGTCGACGTACTTGTCTTCATTCTTGAGCTCCAATTTCTTCTTGAGTTCTTCAATCTCATACTTAAGATCGTTATTGTGCCTTACGACAGCTACGATCTCGTCCACGTAGTCCTTGCGTAGAGTCTTCATCTCTCCTTCAAGTTCGATGATCCTTCCCTTTGCATTCTTCAACTCTATCATATCATTGCACATCTGATTCTCCTGGCGTCGAATGTGCTGGTTTAACTCCTGGATGAAAGCTGCAATGGATCTGTCCTTCTTGGTGCTGACTATCTCCCATTGTTCATTCCGGCGTCCGCAAATCTGGTAGATAGTGTCCTTGAGGTCTTCTTGATAAACTTCTCCAATGCGTCCCATGGTGATATGGGCTGCCATGCTCTTTCCCAGACTCCAAGTTGGTGCACTGAAAACACTATCTATGGGCTTGGTGATTGGGGCGAATGTCCTTCCCGGAACATGGGCTTGAATCTTCCAGCGCTCCTCTTCAGGCAGAGTGGCGTTGAAAGTCCCGGTGAAGCTTGGTAGTCCAATGCTCAGGTACTTGGTGACTTCCTTCAAGTGAAATCCAAATGGTGTACCTTCATCTGGTTGAGCGTACTTAATCTTCGCGTCCTTCATCCTAAAGGAGTAGAAAAGATGAGGAGTTAGAAAATGAGAAGAGAATGGTGATCTATGGCTTTTTAACTTAGTGGTCGTGTCCTACAGTCAGCGTGTGCTCTGATACCATCTCTGTAGCGACCTGACCCGAATGGATCACGTCTACTGTGCTACGATGTCATCCCTGGATCAGTAATGCTGACACCACACAGTACATCGAGGATTTATAGCAGAGTTGCAATCACACTCTTATTACATCGATGGCTCAAAAAGAACTTATTACAATAATCATGGCTTAAGGCCATCTAATAACGATAACAGCGGAAGACTTGGAAGATAAGTGAGTCCATCAACTCCAACGGCATCACTGAGTATAGAACCACGACCTAAAACGGCACCTTAATCGTCGTCTGAAAAGTCTGCAACATGAAAAGTTGCAGCCCGAAAATGGGTCAGCACATGGAATATGCTGGCAATGTAACACATAGAGAGAGGTAATGAGTATTGACTATACTACATGCATATTTGGCTGGTGGAAAAAGCTCTATGGTTACAGTTTTGCATAAAGCCAGTTTTTCCCTACTGCAAAGGAATAAATTTGTTTAACTATCATGGTGGTTGTTAAACATTGAGAATGGTTGACAGCATCCTCAATCCCAATTAAAAGTACTCATTAAAAACCCAACAATATTAATTAGAGTAACATGTTGAGATTCACATGATATTCAAGTACTAGATACTCAAGATGTCCATAACCGGGGACACGGCTAATCATGATTAGTTTGTACACTCTGCAGAGGTTTGCGCACTTTTCCCCACAAGACTCGATCGCCTCCGTTTGGTTTCTCGCACTACATGGTGTTTGAGAAACGGATGACCGAGACACAGTCTTTCAGAAGCGCTAGCACCTTACATGTGGGTAGACCTGTACACCTACATCCCCTACATCTGCTAGCCTACCCGTAAGAGTTCGCACAACTTACTCCACTATGCCAGAGCCCATAATGGCTTGTGGCTGCACACGTAAGTTACTAGTATGAATTATCTTATGATCCCTTTGAGCCTGGGTGGCGGTCCAGAACAAAACAGGCAAGTCCTGATAGACATCAGGTGCCTCAATCCACCCAGATGTGTATTTAAGTTGCCACCTTAGATAAACCATTAATTAACAACACTCACATCAGTCATGGATGTTCACTCACCAAATCCACGTCTACTAGCATAGCATGGCATAATAAGCAACGTAGAAGTAACTCCCAAAGGTTTCAGAAGTAATACAGGTAATAGGTACTACCTCATCTACTTCCCATCCCACAATTTAATTAGATCCTAATCATGCAATGTGTGAGGATTGATCTAATGCATAAAAACTGGGTTGTAGAAAAGGTATGATCAAAGTGTTACTTGCCTTGCTGACGATCCGTGAAACCTAGAGACTCGAAGTAACAAGCGGCGCACTCCGGGTGATCTATCGCAGACAAACAACAAGAATACAATAAGCACTCATCTAATGCATAGGTAAATCTCGAATAAAAGATCCAACCAGAAAGTTCAACTTAAGAACCCTGGTTGCAAAAAGAATCGAATCAAATAAAGCAACGAAAGTCAAAGGACGAAAGATAACAACTCGGTTCTAGCAAGTTGAAACTAAGTCAATTTTTTACAGTAGCAAAACTTTGTTTAAGTTGATTAGTCGGAACGGCGGTTTTGAAATGAAACTCCAGGCGCTTGAATCACCTGATTCCGATAAACGAGTGGAAAGATAGACTAGAAAGAAGATCGGATCTGAAATCACGATCGGAAGAATCGCAGAATAAATCCGACGAGAAAAGAGAACGACGAACGGTTAAACGAATAGACGTTCATTAACCGAGGCGATCCGGTGATCACGTTCGTTAAGACGAACGGTCCGGCGAACGCTGGCTAAACAAAACCGGAAAGAAAAACCGGCGAGAAAAACCGATCTAGGGTTTCGGAAAGAAAACCGAAACGAAAAACCGATCTAGAAAACCGGAACGGAAAACCGGAACGATTTACGAAAAACCGAACCGAGGAAAAGAAAAGGCGACGCGGCGCGGGGCTAGTACCTCGAAGAGGCGAGGGGCTCCGGCGGCGGCGTTGGGTGGCGGCGGTGGCAAGCGGCGGCGGTGGCACTGGTGACGGGCGGCGGCGCTGGGTGGCGGCGGCGCGGTGGTGGTGCTGTGGTGCTGCGCTGCTGCGGAGGAGAGGAGAGGTGAGGTGTTGGTTTGATGTGTTGGAGGGGGGGTGCTTGGGTATTTATATTGGGGAGGGGAGGGTTTTGCTTGGAGTAGAGGGCAAGAAATAGACTAGGAATAGGAAACAAGAGGAAAAGATCTAGAAATAGATAAGGAATAAACGAAAGTAGGAAAAGAGTCCTACTAGGACTAGGCAAAAGAAGCGGCGGCGGCTCCCTGGCTCCCTGTGCGCGCGCGATGGCCTTGGCCTCTTGGCCTTGGCCGGCCGGCGGCTAGCGGCTTGGTGGCTTGGGCCTTTGGCCCAAGGCGCTGCAGTTTTTTTTAAATCGGTTTCGCGCGCAGAAAAAAAATAATCTATACGAACTCCAAAATTAATAAAGTAAACTTTCCCCGACTCCTAAAAATGAGTCGAACAAAATGAACTTTACTCGGGACCTAAAATGCAATTTTTTTGAAAACACACATTTTTCCCTAAGGCAAATAAACTCCGAGAAAAATCCAAAATTTGATTTATTTATTAAATCTTCATTTTTCCTAAATTTTGGGAAAGTCATATTATTCCCTCTCTTATTTTTTTTACATTGGAAAAATATTTGAAGATAAAATAAATAAATCCAATGATCCTCTTTTCATAATTTTGAGAGAACTCAAATACGAAAATTTCGAAATCTCCAACTCTCTCCGAAGGTCCTTGAGTTGCGTGAAATTTCTAGGATCAACAAAATGCAAGAAAATATGACATGCATGATGATCTTATGTATAACATTCCAAATTGAAAATTTGGGATGTTACATGTTCTGCCCTAAACACAATTTTAATGATGTCAAACAGCAAAATGAAGTGCACCATGTTATTCTATGCATTTTTCCACCCCATTTACATATAAAGTTGATTTAAAACAGAGTTACGGTTATTTAGTTATGAAATAAAGCATTTTAACATGGCATTTGAGCAAATTTAATCAAACATCATTTTAAACATTTTAAACATGGATGAAAGTGGCATATTATGAAACTAGATGAAAAACTAATCATTTTACATATATAAAGTTTTTACATATGATGCACCACTTATGAGTTATTAAATGCATGAACGATAGGGGTTTTTCTGCAATTCTGCCAATTCCTTGGAAATTAGGAAATTCACAAAACAGGAAAATAAACGTAGCAGGCCGAAACTGATTTGAACTGGGCTGGGGAGCTGCTCACATTGGGCCTAGTCTGGCCTGGCCGGCTGGACGCAGGCGCTAGGCCTTGGCGATCTGGAGGCAGGGGCGCGGTCAACGGCGAAGCGGGACTTGGCGCTCATCTGACTCTGACGAGAGGAAGCAGGGGCAGCGGCTGGCGATGCGGGCGCAGGTGGGACTTCGGCGAGCAGCGGGGTGAGGAGAGGTTGGCGCGGGAGCTCGGTGGCATCCATGCCAGCAGGGGGCTCGGGACGGCGAAATTGAGCGCGGAGGAGTCCAGGAGGCGCGGGGACGGCGGATCCAGGCAGCGGCGCAAGGACGATGGTAGTGGTGCGGTCAACGGGCGGAGGCGACCCGATCTGGCGGTGGGGAGCTCCTGCGCGGCAAGACGAACTGAGAAGGCGACGGCCTCGGCTCCAGCGGGTGGCTCCGGTGAACTGGTAATGAGGGTCGGGGCGCTCTACTCCTGGCGCCATGGATGGGAACTCCTATGGGACAGAGACAAAAGAAAGAGAGAAGTGAGGGGGAGAGAGAGCTAGAGAAAAGCGGGGATGGAAGGAGAGGCAACGGCCATGACGTGCGGATCCTGGTTGCCGGCGGCTGGCGAAGGGCAGAGCTGCTCCCGATCCACCCTGGATCGAGGCACGGGACGAGGGGACGAGGCGCTCGGGCCTTGCGGCGCTGCGCGGGGCTGCTGGATCCAGAGGCTCTACAGGATGAACTGGGACGATAGGGGCCTCTCGATCTGGTGGGGAGCTGCATTGGTTAGTTGGCTGTGGTGTGGTGGATCTGGTGGTGCGAGTTGGTGGCTGTGGGCTGGCCCGGTGCGGAAAACAAGGAGCGGCGGCGGCTGCACGGGAATGGAGGGCTAGGGCTAGGTTTAGTCCAAATTAGGTATGAGGTTAGAGACTATATATGGGGTAAGGGAAGGAATTTGGATCACCCAATTGAGATCGGACGCCGGAGAAAGAATAGACTAGGGGAGTCCAAATAATAAAACGAAGATGTTTAATAGATGTTTGGGGATGATCCGGACCAATCGGTCACGACAGCCCGGGTCGGGTTCGGGAAAGGTTTTGGACGCACGCGAGGGGTTGCGAGCTGGCAAGAGAGGTTAGGTGGTCACGGTCAAGAGGGAAGCGAAACCCTGATTGGTCTGGAACGGCCAACAAAAGCAAGGGGGGACACGGCAACTATGAGCGGATGCAAGTTTTATGAAAACAATGCCGATCCAATGCGAATGATTTGAGACGAGATGCATAACAAGAACAAAATGCAAAACAACAGACAAAAACCCAACCACGGAGGAAATAATAAATCACATAGCCGGAAATGGCAAGAGTCAGAGTTACGAATATGGAAAGTTGTATCCGGGGCGTTACACACGCATGACTCTAGTCCAACCCCTTGTGATGGCCGACCGTCCATCCTTCACGGTCTTCATGAAAACATCTAGATAATCATCGTGTTCTGATAGAAATACTTTAACCTTTGCATGCCCACCAATCATGTAGTTTGAGAGGTAATCTTGAGTAAACTGCTTTGGCAACCACTACAAAGGAATAATATTTCAGACATTGTCATCTAATGCAACTCATTATGGGTAGTAAAAAGAAGGTTGCAGAGTTCTTACTTACCATACTACAGTTCACTGTTGTCTTGCATAAAGTGTAAACAAAAAGTTTAATTGCCATCTTTGGACCCATTTTACTAACAATCTTTATCAGCCTCCTCACTTGATGTTGGTTCATCGATATCTCATTGCCCCATACGCAAAAAGGGTCGAAACGCAGATCTTTACCAATGACATATGTACCTAAAAGCACCAAGTTAATATTAGAAGCTAAACAGCAATTGCACAATGATGTAGTACAACACTCTTTTATAATATGTCTATATACATCCGTATGTGGTAGTCCATTTGAAATCTATAAAAAGATAAATATTTAGGAACATAGGGAGTATCTTATAACATCCAATATACTCACATATTAGATTAATTAACATCTTATATTATGGGCCGGAAGGAGTGTAGTTCATTCTTACAAATTATCTGCTGCTGTATCCACGGGTTACAGTTAGTTTGAGCTAGTTCGGGCTCAAATAGACCTAAAGTATATCTAAACATGAAGGCTAGTTTGAGCTAGTTGCATCTATAACCCACCCAAAAAAACTAGTATCCAACCCAAGAGGTGCTAATTGGAGCTAGTTCTCCTAGTGCATTTATTGTCAATCTAACCCTGCCATCCAAAAAACTCTTTGGATGGAGTTAGTTCAGGGTTAGTAATGAGCTAGAAACTAACTCTAACCTCTAGCTAAGTTGAGTATCTAAACAGGGCTGTGTTGTTGTTGTTGCTGCTACTGCTCTGCTACATATACCTAGACATCATTAGAACATTAATGTAACACTCTTCCTTGTTGCTATGTAGCCTAGGATTGCATATTTAGACATTAAGTACAGTGCATGTTGCTATGTAGCCTCAGATATATTACATATGACCCTAGTTAACCTAAGGAAAAATGGGTTGCAGATATATTCAGTTAAAAGTCTGATTCACCGATGAGTACCTTAACAGCCGCGGACCTATATGGTACCAGCTACGGATATCCTGAACAGTGAGCAGATATAAGCCATGGGATGAAACTAACCTCGATGGAAAACATCAGTCATTCCCAAAGTTGTCCTGTGTAGGTACATCAAGAAGCATGTTAAGCACAACAGGCTAAACATCAACCAAAATTACACACGGCAGACAAAATAATCTCCAAAAGATAGCTTCAGTGTGCAGGTTTAAGCATGCTAGTAAAGCAAAACAAGTGGAAAGGTGTGCTAACTGCAACATGCTTCACATTTAACAACAAGCAAACATGGTCATTGAAACTGGTATTGTGCCGGTCTAAGTACACTAGTTATGGTTAAATAAAAATGGAAAGGTGTGTTAACTACAAGATGCAGCAACCAAATGTAGTCATTCATAGTGGTATTGTTGAAACTGGTACTGATGAAATTGAACTGCGTAGTTCATACTTGCACATATAGAACATCACGTTGTGAATAACTGGAATAAACAAGGCATACTACAAACAACCAAGGATAGCATTTGAAACTGAACATATGCTAACTATAAACAACCGAACGATCAAAAAACTTTAAAAGAGGCATATGCTAGCTATAACAGGCTTAACAACAAGCAAATATATGCATTCCTATCAGTATGTTTAAAACTGGATTGATGAAATCACTACAAAAAAAGACACATCCGTGACATTTTGGGTCGAACGAATTTTTTCCTGTCATACTTATGACACTTCTATGACGATAATTGTGACAAAACCCGATATCATCATAGATGTGGTGGGGTCCTACTTCTATGACAAAAAATCATGACAGAAAATGGGCTTTTCGTCCTGGGCGGGCCGGATACGTAGCTGCATGACATTCTTTGGGCCGTCCATGACGGGAAAAACCATGGTAGAAGCGAGGGCGAGGAAAATATCAGGGTGTTCCCGGTTAGGGTGGGTGGGACGAGCGATGCGTGTTTCTCTCGTACACGAACGCGCGTGGGTGCGAGGCGTTGGGCTCTAACTGAACCCGAGCAATTGCACTGCAAGCTACGAGTAACTGAACACGAGCGATCGATCGATGGCTGTTAACTGAACTCGATCGAGTGATTCCTTTGCTACTGTTGCTAACTAAAGCCGACCGATGCTGCCTCTGGATGAACAATGAGCGTTGCTGGCGGGGTTTGGATGAACAGTTCCCGGTGGGGGTGGATGAACAGGACCCCGTGGTGTTGCCTCTGGATGAACAGGACCCCGATCGATCGAGTCGGTTGGGGTTGGATGAATAGGACCCCGTGGAGGGCAGGATGAACAGGACCACCCCGTGGAGGGCAGGATGAACAGTAGATGGTGGAGGGCTGGATGAACAATAGCCCGTGGAGGGGTGGTTGAACAGGAGCCCGTGGAGAGGGCTGGTTCAATAGTAGCCGGTGGAGTAGCGCGTGGTAGAGGCTGGATGAACAGGAGCCCGTGGATGAACAGTCGTAGGTGGAGGCTGGAGGAGGTCAACGGTGGATGAACAGTAGCCCGTGGAGGCTAGAGGGGGTCGACGGTGGAGATGAACAGTATCTCATGGAGTCCCATTTTGCGGTACGCCACACCCCTCCTGATGAACATGACCCCCGTTTTGACCATAACGCTCCAACACAAGTCCGTTTCCTTCGTTTTGCGGTACGCCACACCCCTCCCGATCAACAGGACCCCCATTTCGATCATAGTAGGTCCGTTTCCTGCATTTTGTGGCATGCCAGACCCCTCCCAATGAACAGTGTCCCGTTTTGAACGTGGCCGGTCGAACACAAGGCCGTTTCCTCTGTTCTGCGGTACGCCAGACCTTGTTTCCATCGGCTATTCCGTCCAGGCCGGTTGGCTCCCACGCGTTCCGTTGCCTCCCGATGAACATGACGCATTCCGTTGCCTCCCCATGAACACGACGACGACACGGTTTCTCCGTTCCGACCCAGCCATGTACACGAGCCCTGACCGTACGTACACGCGAGTAGGCGTTCGAGACCCCGCCCGTATGTACGTACATGGCCATATTTACTTTCTTGCACCCTGGCCGCTGTACGTACTTGTACATGCTACGTGCGCGCCTCTACTACGACACGTGCGCGCCTCTACATCGACCAGTATGTACGTACACGTTCGTGACCAGAATGACAACGCTACACACGCTTCGACCAGGTGGGTCCCGACTATCAGGCACTTCCTTGCGTGCGAAGATGTAGCTGGTGGGTCCCAGCTGTACGGGGAGCGAATCATTTTTTTTTGCCCGGATGCACTTGCGTGCGAAGATGTAGCTGGTGGGTCCTAGCAGTCAAGGGGAAATGTTTTTTCGCGAAATACGGTGGCCCATCCGGTGGGTCCCCGCTGTCAGGTGGAGGAATAATTATTTTGCACGTAATAAGGAGGCACTTCCTTGCTGCGGCCGTGGACCCAGCTGTCAGCCTCTCCACGTACAATACTCTTTCGATGGAAGTCGTTCCTTGACCATGTTGACCACGCCGCGCCGAGAGCACCAGGGCGGTGGACAACGGCGAGGCCTAGGAAGGGGGCGACGTGGAGCCGGGGAAGACGAGGAAGTGGAAGCCCACGCGGAGAGGAGTACGAGGGTTCACTGGTTCGGCTGCGCTATGAGGCTGCCGTCGCCGCAGGGCCTGGCCAGCGGTGGGAATAGTAGGGGGTGGTGAGGCCTCCGCGGCAGCACAGCCGGCCACGGGAGGCAGGAGCATGGGACACGACCGGCGCTGCTTTGGGCGGCTGGAGCAAGAAGACCAGAGGTTGAAGAAGCACTACGTCCGTTGGATGGACATCGTACGGTCATTGGAGCTAGAATCATTCATATTGACTAAGTTGACAAAGCACTCCGTCCCCCTCAACTTAGTAGGCCCACAAGTCAGCCACCACCAAGGTGGGTCCCAGCTAGTAGGGGGAGTATTAATTTTTTTGTGCATAATAAGGCTGCACTTCCGGTGGGTCCGAGCTGATAGCGGGGGGGGGGGACATTTTTTTCGTGAAATACGGTGGCCCGTCTGGTGGGTCCCAGCAGTCAGCGGGGAAAGGTTTTTTCGCCAAATACGGTGGCCCGTCCGGTGGGTCCCTACTGTCAGGTGGAGGAATAATTATTTTCCGTGTAATAGGGAGGCACTTCCTTGCGGCTGCCATGGACCCAGCTGTCAGCCTCTCCACGTATAGTACTCTTCCGATGGAAGTCGTTTCCTTGACCATGTTGACCACACCGTGCCGAGAGCACCAGGACGGTGGACGACGGCGAGGCCTAGGAAGGGGACGACACGGAGCCGGGGAAGACGCGACACTGGATGCCCACGCGCAGAGGAGTATGAGGGTTCACTGGTTCGCTGCGGTGTGAGGCTGCCATTGCCGCAGAATAATAGAGGCTGTGGGTGAGTAGAGGGATGGCCTGGCCAGCGGTGGGAGTAGTAGGGGGCGGTGAGGCCTTCGCCGCATCACAGCCGGCCATGGGAGGCAGGAGCACGAGGCACGACCGGCGCTGGTTTGGGCGGCTGGAGCAAGAAGACCAGAGGTTGAAGAAGCACTACATACGGCCATTGGATGGACATCATACGGTCACTGGAGCTAGAATCATGCATATTGACTAAGTTGGCAAAGCCCTCCGTCCCCGTCAACTTAGTAGGCCCACAAGTCAGCCTGCCACTATACTGGGTCCCAGCTAGCAGGGGGAGTATTCATTTTTTTGTGCGTAATAAGGACGCATTTCCTTGCGTGCGAAGATATAGCTGGTGAGTCCGAGCTGTCAGCAGCGGTAACGTTTTTTTTGTGAAATACAGAGGCCCTTTCGGTGGACCCAGCTGTCAGCCTCTCCACGTAGAGTCCACTTCAGATGCATGCATGTCGGTCATTGACCACGTTAACCAGGCCGCGCTGAGTGCACCAGGGCGGTGGATGACGACGAGGCCCAGGAAGGGAACGACACGGAGGCAGGGAAGACTCGACAGTTGTTTCCCACGCGGAGGGGAGTACGACTGTATGAGGGTTTACTGGTTTGTCTGCCGTCGCCGGAGAATAACAGCAGGTGTGGGTGAGTAGAGGGATGGCTAGGCCAGCGATGGGAGTACGGTGGGGTGGTGAGGCCTGTGCGATAGCACAGCTGGCCGCGGGGAGGAGGGAGCAGGCAGTCCCACTGGTGCTTATTTGAGCGGCTGGAGCATGAAGAGCAGAGATTGAAGAAGCACGACGGCCGTTGGATGGACATCCAACAGTCACTGCTTGTGCGTCAACCTTTTTTTATAAAAGCCTCAAATCTGTGGAAAATAGCATACATCCCATTTGCCATTATTTCTAATAATTTACAGCCCATTTGCTATTTCTTAAGGTTTTTTGGAGCCCATATTCTTTTTGTTAGCATTACAGCCCATATTGTGGCCACGGTTAAAAAATTATACGAAATTTTGCATATTTCAGTGCGGTCCGAACTGTTTTTAATCCCGAAATTTCGAGTCACATTCAAACTAATTTTCAAAATAAATGTATATCAATATAAAATCCAACAAATTGTCCACGCATAAAAATTAATGCAATTTAAAATCTTGAAATGAAAAAAAGAAATTTGAAACTAATTGCCGGTTTGATGTGTTTTAAAAATGTACAGCCCATTTCTCATTACTGATATGCCATTTTCTCGTCTAGCCAAATGAAGCTCTCCTTGTCTTGAAAGATTTGCAGCCCAACAGGCCTGACAAAGCGACTTACTTGGAAAATCACAAAAAAACTGGGCTAGCCATTTTCAGAAAGAAAAAAAACTACTCGGCTGGTCTGTGGTAAACATAAAAGAGAAGGCTGTCTAGACAGGCCAGAGTGCTCCGCACAGCCCAGTTGACACCCTGCTTCCGTCTCAAAAACAAATTAGATAAATTCCACTCCAATTATGGCCATTCATAAAATGCCACTGCAATTTCCAAACTTTGAAAAATGGCACTGCAATTTCTGCAAACTTTAGAAAACGCCACTGCAATTTACAAACTTTGAAAAACGCCACTCCAGACTTCGAAAAATGCCACTGGAAATGGCATGGAATGGCATTTTTCAAAGTTTGGAAATTTGAGTGGCATTTCTCAGAAACACCAGATATGGAGTGGCATTTATCAAATTAACCCAAAATTAAAATAACTCGGCGAGCTGCTGGGTCCCTGGTGTCAGCCGCTCGTTGTGCAATTCTCTCGTTTATTGACTACGTTGACAATGGCATGGGACCCAGATGTCAGAAATCCATTAGGAGGAGCCATTTTTTATTGGCTTGAAATAAGGAGGCACTTGCTTGCATACTGCCATGACCTTGGCAGGTCCCTGCTGTCATCCTCTCCACGTACAATCATCTCCTGATTGTGTACGCATCAACTTGGTAGGCCCACAAGTCAGCATCTAAACCCGTGGAGGACAAATACAACCCATTTAAAAAAATAACAGCCCATTCCATATGTTCAAACGGAAAGTTCAACATTCAGAGCAAAGTAACAAGTCTGATCCACATATAGAGTACTGAACTTCGATATTGACAACCATCATAGCCAAGTTAACTATCTACTCCCACTAATATTCTAGTAGCGTACAAGTACTAACTTACTCTTAGCTAACTAGACGATGCTGGGCGCCATCTGTGGTACACGCTAAACGCCGGCACTGGCGTTCTCCGCCTCACCTCGGACTTGCCAGAGGTGCGATAGGGCGCGTTGCTCGCGCGCGTTGGCCCTTTCCATGCCGGCGTGGTCCACCGAAGCTTTGGCTTCTAAGCGGGAAACCCACTTGACGAGCTGGTAGTAAAAAACGGGGTCGCGAATGCGTGCGTGCTCGACAGCCTCCAGGGCTACTTACCGGGGGCCGGCCTCCAAGTAGTCGGCCCAGTTGCGGGCGCTCTGCTCGCGACTCAGAGCGTCGGTGCGCTACTACTTCATGTCCCGCTGGCGGTGCATATCGACGATACGCTGCTCCTCTGCCAAGCGGTCGCGCTCCAACAACTCCTGCTCCTCCGCCAGGCGGTCGCGCTCCAACAAGTCCTCGATCTCCGCATTGCCATCTAAAGACCGATAGAATGCCTCCTCCCTCCGTCTGCCTTCCGGTGAAAAACTGAACACTAGTTCCGGCAGTGACCGCCTCCGGCCTCGCCTATCACGGACGGGCAGGGGCATGGCGGACGTGGCGAGAGTGAGGATAAGTGGCGAGCGACGTCGGACCGGTGGGGGCTTATGAGGATAGGGCGAGTTGGGTCATGGTGCCACCATAGAAGGCCGGGAAACATTACTTATAATTAAGCAGGCATGGCTTAGTGTGCCAGCTTGCCGTGGAAAACTAGAGAAACTGAAATTCTGACTATGCAGTCCCGTCCCATCCGTGCTGGTTCGCACGCCGGTGTGACAGTCAAACGAGTGCACTCAAATCATCTCCCTCCTTGTCAATGATGATTCCACGGATTTAAAAGGCCCGCAACAATTAAAGCTCATCTTTTTTCACATCAGTTAGCTGCCTTAATTACGGCCGGCTGCATGCAGGCACTCAAAATCGCTCGCAACTAGTACGCGGAGCAACATGCAACGAGTCGCAGCCGAGCGCATTAGTTGATGAACTTTAGCTAGGAGATAAGGCATTTGCGAACGTTTTCGCTGGCAGTTTCTTCAGATTCGCATGGCATTTTCTTCGGAGTAGCTTGTCAGTTTCTTTAGAGGTAGGCATTTTTATTCAAAAAACTGCCACTTTGGATCTTGCGTCGCAACTAAAACTGCCAGGAGCGCATTAGTAGGCTAGCTAGTGATCGATCAGTAACTTGTAAACACTAAGCGAATAGATATAAGGAACTGTTAATGCATCTCAATGATTCACAAATCATATACAAATATGTAGCTCCAAAAGCAAAGATCAACCACAATTAAAACCAACTAGTATGATTCCCATACATAAGATCAACATGTTATTGCATCTCAATGATTCACAGATCATATAAAAATATGTAGCTCCAAAAGCAAAGATCTAGAAAAAACATATGTTCTTCCTACTATCATGGATGCTTCTCTTGGCCAACATTCAGTACAGACTGAAAGACAAATTTGTTTGTGAAGTCTACAATTCCTCTTGCAAATATAAGTGGTTTCACCAACAGCTGGAACCATGAGAATGAACCACACATGATGGAGAAACATCCACTGCAATATGATTTGGTCTTCTCTCGATCACACGGCAAGACTATTTTCGGAATACATACTTTAACTTAGGCAAAATGATGCCCATTGTATAATCAGACCAAAGCAATGAAGCACCTAGTGTTGGCCAATAAATAGTACAGTACTACTTTTCTGCAATCCATGAAGTGACTATCCAATCTTTCTGTGTCTATTTTAAAATGGCACTGCATGCAGTGACTATACTATTCTCTTGTGCAGTTCAATCAAAATTGCGGTCACTTTGTGTGTTTGCCAAATAGCAACGGGCAGACATCTCTGTCTGCACAAATATCAAGCAGCTAGTAAACATATACCCCACCTTGTATTTTCGGTTTAAACATGTCTCTTCCGCTTAGCATCTGTCATGTTTTGCACTAGACAATTTGATACAGTCATGTTTTTCCCTAGACAATTTCATAATGAATTGATTTGCTTGTTCAGAGCAGAAATATAGTGCCTATTCTTCATCAGACCAAGGATATCCATGTTCGCAGTGATGGAAGAGGTGAAATTGATACAACTGAAATTGAGCATCCAATCATTGAATCCTGTCCTGCACCTCCAATGTAGGTCCACCCTGCCAATAAATTCACATGCAAACCATTAGTATTACTATCTAATGACAGTACAAAAATAGTAGCAAGATAGTAGCAAACCATGTACCTTCTTAATGAACAGCTCATAGTGCCACCAATTGGATATAAAGGCTTGGAAGAAAACATGCTCCTAATGTTGAACCAGTTGGACTTTTTGTGCAGTTCCAGTAAAATCGAGCATCCCTGTTTGCATAGATATTGAAAGTGTGATTACTATAAAAGTGGCACTAGTTGAAGCATAGACTCACAAATATAAGAATTCCAATTTCTTAATGGGAAAAGGTAGCAAGACTGTTTCTAACCACCTGTTTGAAGGAATAAATAAGGCAACATTGGCTGATGTCAGAAAGGCATATATAGTTCTTTCTGAAAGAATGATCGATTCCTGACCTTTCCTCTTCTTTTAAGCATATTTTGTGTAGTTCAACTAAAATAAAATGCCATCACCGCCTTGACAATTTAGTGACACTATACAAAAGGAAATGACTTAACATTACATCATGATGTCAGGTATGTAGTCGACATGCATTAGAGACAAACTTACAGACCTCCTCCGATAACATAATGAACATTAATTTTAACAAAGGTGTGACTAGCTTTACCGGGATAATTTGAGTGAAATCTACAGCCTCTGTTCCTTAATATAAGAGGTTTTCATGGTTCAATTTAAAGTACCCAAACGTCTAGTATTTAGAAAAAGAGGTAGTAGTTTCCTTGAGCACACATCTGGGAAAGCTTGCCACACTTTATTTATGTCCATACGCTAATGCAACACCATTCAAACACTACAAATATACACTAATCCAGTGGCTAGTGCAACAGTAGAGTAGTTATTTTATTACAGGGTATAGTACAATGGTTTTACTGAACAGATTTTAATAAACTCTAGCACTAGAAGATTTCTATAAGAATTAACAATACAAAATGTAAAGGTAACAAGTTTCAGCATTGGTATACTAGCTGTGCATGAGCATTAAACCAAATACAAAAGTCTAAAGGTAACTAGCATTATTAACTAATGACAGTATAGAAAAATTGCAAACCATGTACCTCCAAGGGTGGCCTCATAATCCGCTGTGTCTGCTATGTCTACAAGAGCCTGAAACTGCTGCCCACCTGCTTACTTGTTGCTATTTTGCGAAGGAAGTTTGGCACCTGACACTTTGCAAGCTGAATATGAGGCCGGCTATGGCGGCAGTTCATGACGATTCCCTAGTTAGCTGGTGGCAGCGAACAAATGCTTCCATGGGAAAGGAAAGAGCGAAATCTTGGGGATCAATTTTGGCCCTGGTTTGGTGGAACCTCTAGAAAGAAAGAAATGATAGAACATTCAATAATATTTCTTGTCACCCCACACAACTGTTTCTGAAGATTCAGGTCGAAGCAAAGGACTGGGTTGACGCTGGGCGTAAGCGTGCAATGGCTCTTGTAGAGCGCCCCTAGAACCAGACTGATGTACTTCTGATGTATCTCTAACCCCAATCCCCTTTCTCTAATCTTGTTTTGGTAACTGTTTATTTCTTCTATACGCAATGAAAAGCAGCGGCCCTGCCTTTTCGCCAAAAAAAAATTATCGGTGGCATTAGACTGAGTGCAACATTAGTTAAATGTGGCATCACTTTAGCAGTAGCATTGCTTGACTTGACTGTTGGCGTTATACTAACAGCAAAAAAGTGACAATAAGGATGTGTTTGGTTTAAGGGACATGTTAGGCCCATTCAAACAGTGGGCGCACCAGTACGATGTACCTCCACGGACGCATAGAGTGGTGAGGGAGGTATGGTTGCCCAGAGCAACAAATATTCAGGCAGCATATGTGGATTACGTCCCATTTTTGTTCTCTTTAGCCACCTTTTTCCTATCTGAGGACAACAAACCGATCAACCTGGTCATTATCTATTGTGTTGTCATGCCTTTCTACCCTTCTTCAACCAAGAGACACGAGACTCGTTCCTTACCTACTGATTTCCCCCTTTTCAACCTAGATGCGGTTCGATGCCTACTCTCTTGGACAGTATAGTCTCCCTTCCTTTCCTTATTCAACCCAGACATGGATTAGTCTACATGAAGTAGGGTTTCCTCTAATAGTGCAAATTAAGGTTTTCGTCTGCGTGACCAGCAGAGCAGAGGACAGGAAATTGGGAAGATGGTGGAGTGGAAAAAGATCCACATGCAGCGACGTGGCAGATGGGGCAATAGAACAAGGGTATGGTTCGAAAAGAGGTAGCATACCTGAGGGTCAGCGGGAAGTGGCTTCGATCGTGGTCGTCGTCCTCCGCACGCACTACGGCAGGGAGCTTGGGGACGGAGGCCATCCCGCGCGGGCGCTAGGTCTGAGAGGACGGCCTTGTCGTCAGTGCGTGACCTCACTCGCCGATGATGAGTGCGTCAATGTTGCACGTGCTTTTCTTCCCCGGTGGATCTGTGACCACCGGTGAGGAGGGAGAGAGAGGACATCTTTTTAGATCTGGAGAGAGGGTGATAGTGTGAGAAGCAAGTGGGCAGCCCTTAGCAAGAAAGCTCTGAAGCTCCAGCCTATATATCTTTTTTATACTACTAGTACTAGAGGTGGAGTAGTGGTAGAGTAGTTTATATTTTCTCTGCAAACAGTACCAGTTAGTCGTGCTTCAAAACTGAACAGCATGCCATTAAAAAAATAAAGTCGAGAAATAATGCGACACTTCGGGCCAATGCGGCCAGATCACATTTTGCACGAGAAATTACACACCATGTTTCGTTGACATGTGGTCCCGTTCCAACATGTCAGTGAGACGACGGCGAGTCCTTTTGTACAATTTCTGAAAGGACGTGTAGGCCGGGGCGCCTCTTCATGTACCGTGGCAAACTGGCAACCGTCCATCGACTCTTCGCCTTTCCCTCTCAATTTGGAACTGTTGTCGCACGCTCTTCCTCCCTCCTCCATTTGCCTTCACCCTTCCTTCTGCCATTGTTCGATTGTCTTCTCCATGGAGGGAAAAAGCCGGAAACGACCCCGTTATTCTTGCCCTGATCTGAAAGATGACGTGGTGGAGGAACTCATTGATCGGTGCGATGTCATCACCTCGGCTAGCATGGCAGGTTCGTTCAAGCCCATTCTCGACTCAACTAAAAACATCATTACAAGGAACCCAAGGGTCCAGGAGCGGTTTGATCTCCCTTATCTTCTTCGCTATAAGCCTGTTCGCATGGGCGCGAATGACGGAGGCCTCGCCTTGTGCAAGTTGATGCCGCTTGATAATGATACGTGTGATGTCAAGATGCCATCACTTAAGGGTAAGACCTGGGCTGGCGCAAATGGAGATTGGGTTGATTATATTGGGTACAATTGCGAGTGGGAACTTGTGAATGTGTACACTCGTCAGCAGATTCCACTTCCAAAAATCTCATAGTGCCCTGAGGTTGAGCACACAAATGATCTACGTATGTTCAAATACGATCATGGTGACTATCGTCTACTGAAGATAGCAATTTGTCGAGTTCCCAACCGCTCTTGGAATTACAAGATCTATGAAGTTTTTGCTATCTTCGAGAAGCTTGTTGCCATCCTTACTCATTCCGTGGTTCATCGTCCATGGATATTGCTCAAAAATTAGTTTCTGTACACGGATGAGTACTGTGATGCAATTGAATACGAGGATCTTGTGTTTGCTGCCACCACTCATGGCAGTGTTTTTGCATGGGATCCTCGTAGTTTCGGTACATTTATCTTCCACCGTAATTATAATTGTTTCATCCACATGCATGCGGGTTAGCAAGTTTCCCTTTACTAATTAACCTTCTTCTTGTGTTTCCAAGGTCCTGTGAACATTCCACCACCTATACTTGAAAAAATTTACATGCAAGGGGGATATGATGATGGTGATGATCACGAGCATGAGGAGGAGAAGAACTTATATACTCAGCGGCGCCTGGCAACTAATTCTGATGGATCACCTCTTCTTGTCTGTATAAAGTGCACTCAGATTGTTACTACTGAGGAAGCAGGTGTTGTCTCCGATGGTCTCCCTCTCCGGACCTATTCCAACACCCGTTGCATGGTATTCAGGATGGATACTAGTGTGCTAGCGCCAACACCTTCTCCCTGGTTCAGTATTGATAGTCTTGGAGAAAACTCGCTCTTCCTTGGACCAAACTATCCAATGATGGTGAAAGGCGATCCAGCTGCTGTTGACACAACGTTACTACCATTTATGAGAAGCAACTGTATCTATACCTCGGACATTTCGGTGGTTCCATACCCTGGTCTGATATATGCCGCTTCAACCTGGATGATCAGTCCTGCGTTGCCCTCGATATTGACAATAGCTGGCCCTTCCCAGAGCACATATGGTTCAAAGCAAGCGCTTCCAACGCAGAGGATTGGTTGAGTTGAAGTTCATTTCATTGCTTGTTATTTGTTGTGTGATGAAAACTTTAGTATTTGCTAGAATGTTTTGTTGGAAATAATCTATAATCCAACATGTATCCTCGTTGTCGTTGTGTGTTGATGACTTGTTGTATGTAATGAATGTTACATTTGCAAATGCATGTCATAGACTTAATTTATGAATGGTTTTCGAGTCACTTCTTGGAGTGTGAGTACCCTAGTAGTATAGCCAGCATCCGGTTAGTATATGAAGTTGCCACATCACATAGAGCCAACCTAATATTGGAGTATGCTAGCCCTCCACCGGCGCGCCGCTTCAAATGGCGGAGGAAGTGAGAGGTCGCGTCACCTTGTGTCCAGATCTGAGATGCCACGTGTACCAGACGAATTACTCCAAGTTCGACCACCGTGATGCTAGGTGTGAGCCAAGGAACACTGTTGGAGAGACCCCCCTCATAATTTTCCTATATTGGTCATTTGATTCATAGGAAGAATGCTATAGGATTTTTTTCCTATGTAATCATGTTTTAATTGGCAATATAGCATTCACTCCAACTTTTGTTTCACTTCCTTTGATCCTACGAAGAGAGTACTTGCTCTAAATGATGTGCCGATGCAAGAGCCGCCTACATTAATTAACCATGCTCTAAAAAGGTGGTCCAACTTTGGCTATAGTAGTACTGTACTAGGTTAGTAGGTGACCTTGCGCTTGGCTCTTCTCCTCTTCCAGAAGTCGAACAATAACGATGGTACTACAGTACTACTTCTGGCAATGTGACACCAAATGAACTGCTGCACGTCCACCGCTTGTAAGCAAAAGTTTCTCCTCGTGTTGCGAGCCACCACGCACGCGTTGGCGAGGGACAAGGCATAGTAAGCAAGCTTCTCGTCATTATGCGAGTTGACGGGACACATCAAAGTTATTTATTAGTACTCTCTTCAAAAAGGGCCGACCATGTCCATGGCTACCATCCCGTGCTCTGTCATTGAGTACATGCACTATTCACATGCCATCGAGGAGAAAAAATATTGCGTAGCAATAGGTGCCATTGAAGTGCATGACTCACTTACGCACTGCATATCTCCATTTTCTTGCATGACACGCCACCTTGATGCTAGATGTCCCGCGTGTCATGGAGGCATATAGTATGATTTTGTAAAATGGAGGTTTATAGATGTCCCGCATGTCGGCAAAAGGATGAACAAAGCTCATGTCTTAAACGAAAGAGTGGAAGAACATAGATTCTCGATGACCAAAAAGGAGCAACAAACCTCGGGGTGGAGCGTCTGCACTCATAATATTTTATATTATTCAGTGATATAAAATCAACCAAATCTCTCCACGTTCCTATACCATTCTATAGTATGAGAATAACTTTGAACGTAAGCCATTGATTCACTCTATTCAATGGTCATAGTTGGAAAATCCAAACAAAACCAAGCATTGGATCAACTCTTTTTTCGAGATCAACTCTTTTAGCACTTACCACCTGCCCACCTAGCCCACCTATATATCCGCTCACGTGTGATGACCACAGGAGCTATCCACTCAGATTGTATGTTAAAAAAATAAAGGTCGATAACTAATGTGGCACCTCGGGCCAATGTGGCAAGATCACATTTTGCACGAGAAATTACACACCATGTTTCGTTGACATGTGGTCCCGTTCCAACATCTCAGTGAGACGACGGCGAGTCCTTTTGTACAATTTCCGAAAGGACATGTAGGTCGGGGCGCCTCTTCGTGTACCGTGGCAAACTAGCAACCGTCCACCGACTCTTCGCCTTTCCCTCTCCATATGGAACTGTTGTCGCACGCTCTTCCTCCCTCCTCCATTTGCCTTCACCCTTCCTTCTGGCATTGTTTGATCGTGTTCTCCATGGAGGGAACAAGTCAGAAACAACCCCATTATTCTTGCCCTGATCTGAAAGATGACGTGGTGGGGGAACTCATTGATCGGTGCGACATCATCACCTCGGCTAGCATGGCAGGTTCATTCAAGAACATTCTCGACTCAAGTAATAACATCATTACAAGGAACCCAAGGGTCCAGGAGCGGTTTGATCTCCCCTATCTTCTTTGCTATGACCCTGCTAACTGGAGCGGGGACGAGGGAAGCCTCGCCTTGTGCAAGGTGATGCCGCTTGTTAATGATACGTATGATGTTAAGATGCCATCGCTTGAGGGAAAGGCTTGTGCAGACGCAAATGGAGATTGGGTTGTTTATATTGGGTACAATTGTGAGTGGGAACTTGTGAATGTGTACACTCGTCAGCGGATTCCACTTCCAAAAATCTCCGAGTGCCCTGAGGTTGAGCACATAGATGATCTACGTACGTTCAAATATGATCATGGTGAATGTCGTCTATGGAAGATAGCAATTTCTTGAGTTCCCAACCGCTCTTGGAATTACAAGAACTATCAAGTTGTTACTATCTTCGACAATTTTGTTGCCGTCCTTCGTGGTTCGACTGGATGGATATTGCTCAAAAATCAGTTTCTATACACGGATGTGTACTGTGATGCAATTGAATACGAGGGTCTTGTGTTTGCTGCCACCACTCGTGGCACTGTTTTTGCATGGGATCCTCGTAGTTTAGGTACATTTGTCTTCCACCGGAATTATAATTGTTTCATCCACATGCATGCGAGTTAGCAAGTTTCCCTTCTCTACTAATTAACCTTCTTCTTGTGTTTCCAAGGTCCTGTGAACATTCCACCACCTATACTTGAAATTTTTTATAACCAAGGGGGAGATGATGATGGTGATGATCACGAGCATGAGGACGAGCAGGGCCCATATGCTCACTAGCGGCTGGCAACTAATTCCAATGGATCACCACTTCTTGTCTGTATATAGCCCACTGCTGATGTTACTACTGAGGGAGCACGTGTTGTCTCCCATGGTAGCACTCTCTAGACCTATTCCAACACCCGTTGCATGGTATTCAGAATGGATACTAGTGTGCTAGCGCCAACACCTTCTCCCTGGTACAGTATTGATAGTCTTCGAGCAAACTCGCTCGTCCTTGGACAAAACTATCCAATGATGGTGAAAGGCAATTCAACTGCTGTTGACACAACATTACTACCATTTATGAGAAGCAACTGTATCTATATGTCGGACATTGTGGTGGTTCCCTACCCTGGTCGTGATATAGTAGGCCGCTTCTGCCTAGATGATCAGTCCTGCGTTGGTCTCGAGATTGACTGTAGCTGGCCCTTCCCAGAGAATCACTTGTGGTTCAAAGCAAGCGTTTCCAACGCCGAGGATTGGTTGAGTTGAAGTTCATTTCATTGCTTGTTATTTGTTGTGTGATGAAAACTTTGGTATTTATAATGTATCCTCGTTGTCGTTGTGGGTTGAGGACTTATTGTAGGTAATAAAATGATATGTCTGTGATAAACTTACTAAATTTATGAATGGCTTTCGAGTCGCTTCTCTGAGTGGGTGCTGCGACGAGGCAAAAAAATATTTTCCGAATACATAATTGTACGTGCATTGCAATAGGTTATCGGATGAGGCCAATCAACAATAGTACACTATTTGTACTAGCTTCACATGCTGCACTATCTCTACGTCTACGTACGTAATACAACAAGTTTTAAACTTGGGACCAGCCACCCATCCTCTCAAAGAACACTTTTTATCCTAGCACAGACTCCAGGAAATTTGGCCATAGTGTGAGGTGGGCCATATGTTAATATGTTCGATGTACGTAACCAGCA
Source organism: Triticum aestivum (assembly GCF_018294505.1). Classification (NCBI taxonomy): domain Eukaryota; kingdom Viridiplantae; phylum Streptophyta; class Magnoliopsida; order Poales; family Poaceae; genus Triticum; species Triticum aestivum. The sequence goes on from NC_057813.1 coordinate 496,487,627, forward strand.
CCTCGAATCCTCGATACTACTACTATAAGTAGTAGGAGTAGTAGGGTGGCATGGGCCAGAACAAGCATTCACGTCCAGGAGTACGGCACACGCCACCAGCACGACTTCCATCTGACACCATATTTCTTGGAGTCCGTGCTACAACAATCTCTTCAACCTCGTCGTTTCTCTAACTCAGCCATCGCGCGGCGGGCGAGGTGGGGGTTTGCCGATAGTCGGTTTCCTCAACTGCGGTCCCACTTGTAAGGCCAACTCCAACGCACGACCCCAAACGGACCTCCGTTTTGCCCGGATTCTGTCCGTTTGGGTAGGGCAATGGGGTCGTGTCCGGGCCATTTCTCGGATGCGGTGGCCGTGCGCCGAACGCGCGGACGCATCCCGTCCGCGTACATTTTTTTTGCAAACACATATCTTTTTTCATCATTGATTTTTTGGTACATGGAAATACATCACCAAAATTTTGACTAGAAAAACAAGAACCACAAGAATACATTTTAGAAGATATCCAACTTCCATAACTGCTCCTGTAAGTTGGATTAGTGCCTTCTCGATACATTCATTGTTGATCTGCGGAGGCTCGATCCTACGTGCTTCTTTCTTCTTCGAGTGTAAAGAAGTAGACGTGTCTAGCCTCTATTCTATAAACAAGTGCACCAGTCTCATCTCTAGCCTCTATGCTAGCTAAAAGTGCTAGAACATCTACTAAATTGCGCTCTATCAATATATCGTTGTACTCTTCTTCCCAATACCAAAACTTGCATCCAATCTACACAATAAAATTTTAAGTTAGCACAACTAGTCTAATCCAAGAGCACAACCGAAGATTTGGTCGAGTTCTTCCTCCTTTTGCCGACACGTGGGACATCCAGCATCCAGGTCATGTCATGCAAGAAAATAGAGTGGTAGTTGAAGCCACGTGATGTGCATCTTGGGTTAAACTGTAAATAGAATCTTACTACTCTTGAGTAACTCCAAAAGCGGCCACCAAAGATCTTTATTGGATTTGTTTTTCATCACCAGCACGCCGAGGTGAAAGATGTGCAGGTTCAGTGGGTCCTCTTGCGTTTTCACTGACATGTGGGACCACATATGAGCAAACAGACGATGGGCTCCGCACATCTGCTGGCTAGCTGCAAATAGAGATAGAGGAGGGTTGAGCACGAACTCCAGGAAATTTGTTCTACCTAATCAGCACCTCGATATAGTGGGGTGGCATGGGCCATAACTAGCATTCATGTCTAGCAGTACAGCACACGCCACCCACACGAGTCCCACCCGACACCAATTTTCTTGGAGTCCATGCTCCAACCATCTCTTCTCCCTCCTGTTTTCTCAGCCATCGCGCGGTGGGCGGGGTGGGGGTTTGCCGATAGTTGGTTTTCTCAATTGCGGTCCCACTTGTAAGTGAAAATGCAACACAGCACGCATTCCCCCTTGAGCGGCGTGCTGGACCAACCGTGTGGGGGTGCGACACGAACACGGCAGGCTTTTCCTTTTGAACTTGTAACTTGTAAAATTTGGTTCTGCTCCATGGCGCGACCGATAGATAGAAATAACGATTTTCCCTAGAGTAATGAGAAGTTTGGTTCTGGCGCGGTTCATGCATGGAGTACATAGGAAAATTATGAAGTTGATGCGAAAGGTAAGATAATTACTAGTAGTACCATATACTACTACATGGATTTGACAGAAAGATAAAGATACATACGGATCCATCAACGACATCCTCACGCCCTAGTGCACCGAGTCACCAACCGACGTGTAAGGAGCAGCGGCATTGGCGGCAAGCTCAACGTGCTTCTGAACAATGTCGTCCAAGGTTGCCCTGCGGTCCAAGAAGGCCAGCGTCCTATCGTCCTCCTCTTGCATGTAGTAGTCCTTGTGGACGATTTGCGCGTAGATGTGGGTGATTATGTCAATGGTGTCTTGCTGCGCCAGGTGCTGCGCGGCGAGCGCGACCTCGAGGTGGACATTCTCCGGCACGACGGCGGGCAGTCGCAAGGCCACCAGTGCATCGAAGAGGTTGTCACCATAGAGGCCGTTGAGGGTGGTAGGCATCGCAGAGCCTGGGCACGTGGGCTAGAGGCGTACGTCAAGGTTGTCCGCGAGCTTCTTAACAATGGTGAACTTGTCGAGGAAGCCGACGAGGACCTCGTCGAATAAGGAGATGAAGCTGTCATCCAAGCGGCCCCTCGCCCTAGCAGCCTCAAGCACTACCTGGAGATGTTCCTCGGTGCCGGGCTGTAGGCCGGTGTCGTGGACCATCTGGCACAGCATGCTGATGCTCATGCTGATCGCCTCCATGGGTCTAGCTTCTAGTCAACTGATCTTGCGATTGGAGTGATCACTCTTGCCCTTGGGTGCGTAGGTACGTAGGATTTCATAGATTGGACTGGCGGGAGCCTTTATATGAGAAGTGCAGACTGCGTTGAATTCACGTGCGTGTTGGCCATCTACTCCTCGCCCCTCTACTGCACCTGCCTTTGGCTGTATGACAGGTTGGCTAGCCACCCGATGGGCCCACGTGTCATACACCCAAAGGCAGGTGCAGAAAGTCAATGAAGTTGCGTCCTCCTCTGTGCCCGTGCATGCTTTCAATGACTTGAGACTACCGAACATCACATGCAGTGGTTAGTTCATTGCATGTAATCCTATTAGGTAGCAAAAAGACATTAAGTTATCTCGCCGATAGGAATAAAACAATACACCATGTATTTATTTACAGAGGGAGTAGTACATTTTTTGTGACATGCATTACTAGATATTGCTAGTAAAATACTAAATCCAGATGGACGTGGTAGTACTACTAAATCCAGACGGTGGTGCTACTACTAGTACTAGTAGTACTACCAATGTAGTAGCACTGTACTACCCGTTGGTCAAATTATTACGTGCTACTCCTCACAGTGAAGTGACAAGACCCTACGCCGGAGATCACACCTGAGTATATGCGTCGTGTTCGGCATACCATAGTCAGCCTCACTGTCTGCAGTCACTATCATCATGGCTGTAGACCTAGCCTGCTTACAACTAGCCGTGTTCGACATAATTTCCCGTGCGTAGATGCCCATGCATTGCACAGAACACCAAGATTGGGGGGGTGGATGGCGCCGGCTGCGGCCATCGCGCCACATTTTTCCATGGCCTTCTAGATGTGGTGGGGAGGAGATAAGGCTGATTGTGAGAGACAAGGAGTTGTTTGTAAATAGGGAACAAGTGTAGGCATCTTTTTGCAAAACTGGAGAAGTTTGGTTTGTATGCATCATATCTAGATCCGATGTCTATTGGTGAAAGATGGCAGGCACAACATCATCACCAACTCAGGACCTGTTTGATTCGCAGGATTTTGAAAACGCAGGAATAGGACAAGGCAATATTACAAGTTTCAAACTGATATTACAAATGTTAGGAGTAATGCTACACCTACGAAGAGGGAATTACTAGGAAGTTTACGTAAGAACTTTGGTTACTTTAGGTGGATGCAGCATTATCATACAAACTAAAATCCACCGCCCTGACAAGTCACTAATGGGCAAATAAGTTTCCAAGTCTCTGGCCACTTGATGTTTCAAAAACAAATTCAGCTTCTGCGGAGACTTTGTCATTTAGTCTTAGACGCTTGCAGTGATTGACACGCCATTCATTGTTGCACCAGAAAACGCCAAACCTCATTACCTTGAGCACACTTGCCTCTAGAACAAAGAACCTAGCCAATTTAATCTCAGATGTGCTGCCTCGATAGTCGATCAAATCAATTTCTGTAAGATGGAGATCAAGGCATTCGATGAGATTGTTATAGTACAACACATTTTTCACTTTCGGGTCTTTTTTATCTGCAAAAGAAGAGAACATATTAGAGCAGCTGGATGTATAAGATTGCCATGTCATCAAGAGGTACCAATATCATTCGTTCATACAATAGGATTGGCTGGCTAGTGATATTCTCTCTCTCTCTCTCTCTCTCTCTCTCTCTCTCTCTTTCCTCTCATTTACCTAGGAGTACGTGAAGAGCTTGGGCATTTGTTGCCTTCCACTATGTGGCCGATGCCATATTTCGCAAAAGTATGCCACATAATACGCATTGATGTCAAATCAAAAGATTTTGGCACCTCTCTCGCGATGTGAGAGAGTTGGCACCGCTGTGCACATAGACCCACATCTATAAACAAATCAATCAAACCAACTACACCAGCCTCTCACTCTCCCATGGCACCAGCCTGCCTAACAAAACGGCCAACCCACACGGTGGCTCACAACTCGTAGTGTACTGCGAGCCACCCGCCACCCCTAGACGCACACACCCACACACACACACACACACCGCGAATCCACTGCAACTAAGATGCACGTTAAATTAATTATCCCGCGGTGAACATACATGCTACCAAAGGAGGGACATTTTAATTTCAAAAAAAATCATAGAGATCATTAAGACGTTTTAGTACATTTATTGATTGATTTTCTATGGGTATAATGTGCAAAAATCAAATTGGAGCTACATGCACATGTGACAGTGCACCTAAATGGATTGCAAAAACACATGTGTCTCACTGGGTGCATGTTTACTCCTCGTGCAACAAATTTCAAACATTGAGAATCTTAATTTTTAAATTCTAGTACATCCAAAACTTATTTGAAGTTCATGATACTTATCGTGTTGTCATATGGACACCAATACAAAGTGGCATTATACTTTTTTGGTCAAATTTGAGACCAGTTTTGATGTAATCTTTATCTAATTACAGACGGGAGATTATTAATAATTGGGAACCAATATCCCAAACGGATTATTTATTCGAACCGTGAGCGTTAGACCAACAATGGATACGTGCCATGCTTCGGTTAAGCAATAAAGCGACAGCATTAATCATCCAAATAGAAAAATAATATACGTGCCGCCGCGCGACCCGTGTGGCATGCGAGCAGGCGTGAGTTGACGGGACGCATGCGACTAGTCCGCCGCGCAGGCAGACAGGGAGGCGTACGTGCAGGTGTGTGAATTGACGGAGGCATGCTCGCTGCATAGTGTCATTGGGAGGCGTGCGAGTAGCTGTGTGAAACTTTGGTAGGCATGACAGTAGTCCGGTGCGCAGGCTCACCGGGAGGCGAGCCATCGGTTTTACCGCTGCTCGCCTCTCTCCCACAACTCCCACTACTCCAAATTAATGGTGCGCCCGAGCGGCTGTACCCCCCATCCTCACTACGCACACACAATCCGCTCTCTCCGCTTGCATCCTCGACGCCTCTCTCAGTCCTCAAAGCCGTCAGTGTATGAGGATGCCGCCGAAGCGCCCCATCGGAGAGAGTGGCGACGTCGGGGCTGCTAAAGCACCGGAGAACGGCGTGGAGATGGAGACAGAGGTTTCCGTCACCGCCGGCAAGTTATCGCTGCACCCTGACATTGTTGACGGTGTCGAGCTTCCACAGCCGGAGGCGGAGTTCCACACCGACTCCGACGACCACTCCGGCGACGACTCCGACGACCACTCCGATGACGACTCCGATGACGGCGGACAGCTGGTTAGTCATCTATACCCATTTATGTGTCAAATAGATCATAGGGTTTCTCTGGTTACTCCTGCCTCCCCCTTTTTGGAACAGAAATCATGTGGTTATGTCCTCCCAATCCATGAAATCCGAGTAAGTTTTGTTAGATCCGTGTAGTGTATTGATTGTTTGAATGGTACAGGTGATAAGTGATTAGTTGTTTCATCTATGCAAATGATTTCTGCTAGTAATCCGACTAGGGTTAGTGTTCGTGCTAATAATTCCTAGCGAGGACTTGACAATTGATTTTGAATGACCTATGTATGTTTGTGCCACTATTTTCATCAAGATTGGTCTGCACATAGATGATTGTGCTTAAAAATCAAACCATAATCTCTGGATATGTATAAATAAATAGCCATAAATTCCTAATCCTACTTCACGGCATGTAATTAGTGATTTGATGCCAAATTTGTTTTACTATTTGTATAGGTGATGTCTGACGATGTGGACAGTGAGGATGAAGATGCCAAGAGGAGGTACAAGAGGCGAATCCCGAGGGAGCTTTATGCGGGAATGCATAACAGGCGTATTAGGACCTGGAACGACGGCTATGGATGCCCATTTTGCAACCACAAGATTCATGACGCGTATCTAAGTATTCTGGCGCATGCGAGAGGACGGGTCGTTGGCTCCTTCAAGCAAAAGTATTCTCGCAGGGTGGCGCACAACGTGTACACCGAGTACCTGGAAAAGCTTCAGGATCATGCCGGCCACATGTGAGATGAGATGTGGGATGGATCGAACTATGTACGCTTGAGTATGCTTAATGACGGTTGAACTATGCTTATGTACGTGTACGCTTATTATCTATGTCTGAGTATGTTAAATATTTCGCCAAATTTCGCTAAAAATTACAACGGGGGACCAATAAACCAGGACGGAGGTAGTACGTCAATCACACACGGTTCCCAAAATTGGAACCGTGTGCAATGGCTATCATTTTGCCTGCTGCGTCAATCACACACGGTTCGCTCTAGCAAACCGTCGCCCCCAAAATTCTTTGTGGGACAGAAAACCCTAACCACCCAATTCAAAAAAGAAAAAAGAAAACCCTCACCATCCACACGTCACCCCCTCGGCCCCTCCAGTATGTTCCCCATTCACACCTGCACAAGCTCCTCCGCGTCTATGCCATGGCACCGCCTATCACGGTGGTAAACACTTAGCTCGCCGCTTGCCGCCGCCACCAGGCTGCCGGCAAAGCCCACCGCATTTTGCCACTTCCGCTTGCCGCCGCCTATCGCCATCGACTTTCTCGATGCTGCCCGCGGTCGACCCAGCTCTGCTCGGTTGGGGAATCTGCCGTACTGAGGGTTCTTTCTCATGGATGACAAAGTAACTAATTTAATGAGATATTATCTCATCTCTTATCCCAGTTCATCTGCCTCCTTTAATCACCCGGCGGAAATCGCTGTGAATTCATTTTTATTCGAGCTGATTTGAGGGTCTTCTTTCATTCATAGAATGTACAGTGCGCCGACACTTCAGGACTTGGTGACCGCCGCCAGAGATTCCATCTCATCATACCAGATAACTTGAGGACGCGCGCGGTATGTTCAATCTCACCCTAAATCGGTTGGCATGGCCTACTTTCCTGAACATATTCTAAATATTGCTACATTTGGATAAAAGGTGCCACATGCACCATATACGTGAAAGGGGATTTTCCCCCTCTTCTTTCTATATTAGGCAAATTAATAATGTATTGTTCTTTCGATTATTCTCATATTTCCATGTCATCATGTTTACCTTATCTATTCAATTATAGATTTTTGTCCTTCGATTTCAACTGTTGTACAATTCTTTCAATTTGGGCCCATATTTGCATGTTACCATATTTCCTTTAACAATCCTACCATTTTCTGCAGGACATCCCTCGCTATGCAACAGATTATGTAGTGCACAATTTTTCCCTTTACATACATCAAGGTTCCACGAATGTCATAATGCACACAAACCATGGATTTACAATCGTTGCTACTGTAAGACTTCATGAACATGGTGACTCCTATTTTGGCACTGGCTTTTGGAATGAAATTGCAAAGTTTTATGTACTGAAAGCTAGCACTAAAATTGCACTGCACATAGAAGGGCCTGGTCATGAGATATATGCTAACTTCCCCGACAAAATCATCCGTCCAGACTTTGTTCGAAGTAAGTTTTCTTTTCAACTATCTGCATATGTTGACTTACCCAGCAATGTCAAATGAATTGTGTAGTATTTAAGCAACCAATTGTTATTCCCTTATCTTACTATATTCCTACCTAATAACTTCTAGTTACCAATACACTTTTCTATTACCCTGTTTTAACTAAATATTCCATGTACTCCCATTTCTATCAGAAAGCGCCACTGACAAGGAGACTCCAGAGGTGGAGAACGGGGCTGCCAACAAGCGGATGCGGGGCGAGCTAGAACCGCAAGCGACTCCAGCAGGCCTAGACTTAATCAGCAGCCTCCCGATGATATGTTGAGAGTCATCATCTCCCTCCTCCCAATCAAATATGGGGCACAGACAACCCTCCTTTTCGGTGGTGGTGCCCCCTATGGAACTCCAGCCCTCTCGGCCTCATCGACACCCACAAGCTCTGCCATGGCTATTGCAAAATCTTGGATCGTTCTCCAAGATCCTCGGCAGTCACCTTGGCCCAACCAAAGGCCTTAGAATGGGCAAGTTCTGTTCCAACGGCAAGGACCGAGCCAAGCGTGATGACTGGTTCCGATCCCCCGCCCTAGATCATCTCGAGGAGCTCACTTTTGATGATGGGCATATGCGGTTGCTGCCAACGTCCGCACTCCGCCTCGCACCCTCGCTGCGCGTCGCCAAGTTCAGGAACTGCCATTTCCCGCCCCTTAATGACGCGCCCGCTCTTATTCTACGACGACTGAAGCACCTCGAGCTCGTCGTCGTCTGCCTCTCAAAGGGTGACATGGAGTGCCTGCTCCGTGGCTGTACTGCACTCGAGTACCTTTGTCTTCAGGCGGTCAATGGGTTGAGTACCTTCCACATCACCTCCATGACTCTATGGACTATTTATGTGTGTTGGTGGTGCGGCAGGAAGACATCACAAAAGGTGGACCACGGTATGGTCATCCAGGACACACCTGCACTTGAGAGATTACTTGTAGTTGATCAAGAAGGTCCAACAATAATCAATGTCATTTCTGCATCGAAATTGACAGTGGTGGGCTACTCGTCCGAAAAACACGCCGAACTTGTTATTGGATCCACACCCGTTCAGGTACAACAACCGCCTTCTACCTCTCCTTCTACAAATTAACATTATTTCTAATTTTGAAGATGTTTGTTCGTGTGTCATTCAGAAAATGATTCTAATAAGCTTGATCCTGAAACTGTGCTGTGAAGGTCTTGGCACTAGAATCTATCGGGCCCGACCTGGAGCATGTTGTCAGTTTCCTGAAATGCTTTCCGTGCCTAGAGAAGCTATATATCGAGGTGATATTCCTTTCCTGTTAAGTGTTAGCCATAAGGAGTTCAATTTGTGACACCTTTTTCCAAGTTTACAATGACAATGTACTACGATTTCTGAAGGTTCTTTTGGAGGATTTCAGTACATACATGCCCCCCCCATATCGGTTGCTTGATCCATATGGTTACAATCAATAAGCATTTCTCCTTTGATTCATTTGTACTAGTTTTCTTAGGGAACTTTTCATCCACTCCAACCTCTTGTGAAGAAGGCTACATTTTTCTAGAATGTCATAAAATGCCCAAGTTAATCATGTCAGATCAAAGATGGCATGTTAGTGCATTTTACAAATCTTACAAACCAAATAGCTAGGCCTATAGTAATGTTCAAAACTGCATGTAGGCACTAACACATTTTTTATTTTGCAGATAAGATTAGGTCCAGTGGTGGATAATGTGATACAATATAACAATCACGTCGAATGCCTAGATCTGTATCTCTCAGAAATTACTTTGAACTCCTACCAAGGGACCTTACCGGACATTATATTCGCCAGGTTCTTTGTTCTCAGAGCAAGGGTGTTGAAGGAAATGAGGTTTGCCCTACATTTAGATCGCAAAAATGAATGGTCTGTTGATCAGCGCTGGCGCCTACGGTAGAGTGGAGTAGGCTCCAAAAATGTTGAATTTCATTTTGGAACTTCAGATGACAGAGTAATCAGAAGTCATCGGGTCAACCCCATACATGACTTCTCAGTGGCTGACCCGTTTGCAAAAATTGTGAGGTTTCGAAGCCAGACTTAGAGGCGGTGATATTAGCTTGAACCTCTATGATATCCATGTTCAACGCATCAGCGCGAGCGTTTGCAGCTGATGAGCTGAATTTCAGTTCTAATATCAGTTTGAACCATGTAATCTTCGAATTTGAGCCATATAACTCAGGAATTTGAACCTTGTAATAGTTCGAGATTTTGTGGTAGAATCATTGAAATGGCATCGTACGAGACTCGTAGATTGCTAGCACTATTTTGACATTAATATGCAATGGTCTTAGATTTTATTAACCATTCTCGAATCAGTTTACCTTGTCGATCTCACAGCACACGATCTGTATAGCTAACTCGACTGCGATCTTCGACATTATTGCACACAATTGGTTTCTTCCACCGTGTGCACTGTAGAGCGCAGAATTAATTATCGCACTCGAGTGTCCATCGTCATCACCCTTCTGTGTTACTTTGACCTCATCACCCAAGGGTAAACTTATGACCAGAGTCATTCCACACACTTCGTTTTTACCAAGCTTTTTGCCAATAAACGTCCATGAGTTGTCCCTCTTCTAGCCGACGCGTGGCCAAATTAGCCGGGCAGGAAGCTTGCGCGGTTAACAGTGCGGTACCGCGGGAACAGGCTCATCGACGATACATTTGGCGCCTCTTCGACCCAAGCCTGGGGTGCGGTGTTGTCAAGCGTGCACTGGATTCAAGAATCCTCCGCTATGAAAGTCGTGACAAGACGTGACGATTACAGGTCGGCCGGCCCCCATTTATTACAGCGGCCATTTAACCTACCCTTGTGTCTCTTCAACCTTTCGATCGCGCCCCACCATTGCAAGAAGCACACCCACCATGCGAGATTCTTAGAGGGTATACTGCACGGCTCCAATGGCGCTCCGAGCGGCTGCCGACGACAAGCAACAGTTCACCATGCATGACGTGGTGGACACCCACAAAAGGTTCATGAACCTCTCGGTGCTGTACACCAATGATCCGGTGTGGGTGGAGCACTCCATCCACATCATGGAGTTGTTGCTTGTCAAGGAGAAGTACAAGGTGGACGGTTCAACCTCGAGTACACCCGCGCTCGTGCCGGGTCTTGTCCCTAGGTTGCCGTCGCCCAGATGTTCGTGCGCCACCACGTCCTCGTCTACCACTACTGCCTGGACACAAGGCCTTGCGAGCGTTTATCCAGGTTTGTGAACAACCCCCACTACATGTTCTCTACGGTGGACATCACCAACAATGTAAAGGCGCTCGAGAGTTCGGGCATCGCCTGCCAGAATCTTGTCGACATCCAGGACCAATACAAGATCTGGGGTAGCAAGGAGCATGAGAAGGACTCATTGGTTCACCTCACCGAGGCCATCATCGACCCCTACTACAGAGACATGAAGGATTCGTGGAACAAGGAAAAGCATGCCTGGAACTCAGCCTGGATGGAGAAACTCGAGAAAGCTCACGTCGTGTACGCGTCCAAGGAGGCGTACACGAGCTACGACATGTACATGCGGATCGTTGACATGAGGAAGTGCCTTCTTCCCCTAAACGGACAGGGATCTAGCCAGAAGTAGAGCAATCGCAAGCATCGTCACAACAATAAGTAGATGATTAGATCCTCATTTCTCCTACTTCAGTATGCATGTAATTGCTTACTTTGGTGTGTGGAAATGTTATGTGAGTAGTCACTTGTGTAATTGTATGCTTAATTTGGTTATGCAATGCTGCATTTTTATGTATATATGTTGATGCTCTGTAGACAGAGCATAGATGGTGTGCGTACAAAGAAACTCACATCGCGCACGGACTAAACAATGGAACCCGTCGGTGATGTTTTCATCAATCACTCACAATTGTATACCAGCAATCGTTTGCTCACAACACACACAGCTTGTTAGCAGTAATCGTCTGTGTTCTTATCGGTCTTCGCACACGTTTCTGATTACAGACATGTTTGCCTCGTATCACACACATCTTGTTCATTTGAACTGTTTCTGTTCTCATGTCTCAACGCAAACAGTTCATCCGAGTGAACCGCATGCCGTATATCGCACACGCCTTTGATCTTGCTGACCGTTTCTTTTGTGTTGCCTAATCACATACAGTTCATCCGAGTGAACCATATGATGTACATCACACACACCTTCATCTGTCTGCCCGTTTCTTTTGTTCCTCCTCATCGCAAACGGTTGATTGAATTGAACCGTATGCCCTGCATCGCACATGCAACTAAAATCTGAACTGTGTTTGATGCATCCTCCATCGCAAATGTTTTGCACATGTTTTGACGGTTATTTTACACCACCATTTGCGATTATGGCATCGCACACAGTTTCGTTGAAGGGTCTCTGATTGTAGTGTCGCGCTAGCAGCATCCTGCAGTAGTGTCATAAGTGAGGACACATGCCTCAAGACAGTTATTCATCATCCTGATTATTCATTCTGCCAGTGTGTCCATGGGGATAGGAGGCCGTGCAATGCTTTACCAAGGTCACTGAGGTCAACTGTTGAATTGGCCTTTGGTCTGACTTGACAGACTCGGATATTTGATACTGACAAATCGGAGCATAAACTGTTAACTGAGCGGGTTGTCTAGATATGGGGTCCTTACCAAAATTGAGCAGACCCCTTAGGTGAATATTCATGGTGATCGATGCTAACTCTGATTGTCCGGGGTATCTACACCATGTGGCTCATGCAACAATTTTTATACCTACATCACCGGTCTTGCTCCTTCATTATTGTTCTCTTTGTCTGGTTATTTTGTTGAAAGAGCTTGGTCATATTGCTTCTTTATGTGACCATTGGTACTGTCGGGTGCAATATTCTAGCAGGAGTACTTTTATCCTGATCTCCTAACATAGTAACATCCTTTAAATGCCAGGTTTATCATCTCTCAAGTGTTAACCATAGGGAAATGATCATCCGAACCCTTGCAAGAAATCGACAAATAAATCAGTAGCCACAAGAACAGTCTTTAAACTCAGATCTGGGACATTACTGAAATAACTCAACCACGGCTCAAGGCGGCCGAAAAGCGGCTTAGAGCATGAGACCGTGTTGATAAGAAGAAAGTGGCAGTTCCCTAAGACGACCGAAAAGAATCTCGGAGCAAAGGGCCACTGTCGCAAAAAGAAACTCAACAATTGTACGAGGCGGCCGGAAAGCAGCTCAGAACTTGTGACAGTTGTTGAATAGAGAGAAATAAAGTCAGCATCCACCTCGTATGGCCAAAAACACCTCAGATCACAGGCATGGTGCCGTCACTAAAGAAAAGTAGACAAGGGGTCATCAGGATCATATTCCAGGTTCACAGGTACTTGTACAGAGCTCACTGTTGTCGTCAATCTTCATAGTCCTTTGTCACACTGAGGTGCATATCTGGCTTCCTTCTTTTAACAATACTCCTGTGGTGGTCAGATTCATCATTGTTCGAGTGACTTGCAAGACCTTGGTGGTATGCTCACCGCATATATAAGAGAATCTGATTCCTGAGGCAGACTTGTGTTCTGACTGATTCTTGCTTCTGAACAAACTTTTGTGGATCTGATTCTTGGGATTCACTGTTGAATGTTGTCAATTCACACTGTAATCTTGCACCAATGCTGTACTGAGGACGATTGGATGGCTTATGCTTATGCCGGAAGCTTTTGCGACTTCTTACTGAAGAAGACAGAGTATCTTGCACGGGAAGTCATCCAGGTATCATACTGAGGAAGATAAATGAATCTTGCCTTGGAAGCTTCTCTGGTAGCTTGCAAGGGAAGACTGGGTTGCTTACACCAGAAGCTTCTCATTGTGATATATCGACCGATTACCACATATGCATACCATCTTAATATTTCTGTTGTTGATTACTTGCATGAAACAGGGTTTCTTGGACTATCCTCCTTTTTGAGTATTGAATACATGGCACATTCTTGCTTTCTTACAGGTATATCATGTTTCATAATCATCCTCAAATAGGAATCAAACCTTGCATCTGAACAATACCTTTGACAGATAATATACTGTCGATCTTGCACACAATTTATCTCCTTGCTGATTTGATCATTTCTGCTATGATGAGTGCACACTGAGGGAGACTTGATTATCTATACTGTTGTGAGGAGTGCACATTAATGCAAACTTGATTTATCAGCATCAAGATCAGATATTCCACATTGCACTGCGGTCGGCTGAGAAGTCCATTCTGTTTTTGCCGAGTTTCCAAATATTTGAACTCCTTGCTGATTCTTTGGGTCAGTGTCGGTTGACGAGCAACTTCAATAAGGGGAAAATATGTAACACCGAGGGCCCAAAGAAAGAAGCAAAAGAAATGACGAAAAACAAAGCACCCAAAGCATACAAATAATATAAACAATAAAGCAACATCGCATATTACTGCTACTCACAACAATAATATGCATGCACACCTAAGCACACAAATCTCGCAAAAACTCCGATATTGCAACCTATTATGTTGTGGCGGTGTGCACGAAAGTGAATTCTCGTGTGGAAGGGGTTGATGTAGCCAAGGCTACACCAAGCACTGACTGAACACCGGATGCAACTGGACGGATACACAGGTGAGGACGAACTTGGTGATCATGTAGCGAGACACGGAAGTCATGACCACATCATCATCGAGCGGACAGACAGGAACCGTACACGTCCAAAGAATTGGATGATAGAGCAAGATAGCGGTGGAAAGCAGGGCTTGCTAGCATTGCCCTTTTCTGATGACAAGGATCAGGAAGGGTTGCCAAAGTGGTGACATGAAAGGCACGATTTGTGATAGAGACAAGTCTACCACCGAAATGATATGGGTGGGTGGTGGAAAGATATCGGCATGATATCCGAGCATAACTCGTGCAAATGTGTTCGGAACACTCAGTACCAGGGCATCACTCTGTTGGGACAGAGGTGACGCCAAACACCGTTGAGCGGGTGTGCAAAGAGGGATGGTGCAGGTAGTGGATCAAAACCGATATCACCTATACTCACAAGATCACTATCAGCGACCAGATAAAATCTATATGCATGCTATGCAACAAACAAATGCAGCAATCAAGTGCAACAAACCAACTAGGCTCTATACTAACGCATTCTAACGCTTGTGCGGGCTAGGGCGTCCTACAACCAGACCAGCTCTTATACCAAGCATGTGGCATGATACGTCTCCAACATATCTATATTTTTTATTGTTCCATGCTATTATATTATCTGATTTGGATGTTTAATGGGCTTTATTATACACTTTTATATTATTTTTGGGACAACCTACTAACCGGAGGCCCAGCCCAAATTGCTGTTTTTTTGCCTATTTCAGTGTTTCACAGAAAAGGAATATCAAACGGAATCCAAACGGAATGAAACCTTCGGGAGAGTGATTTTTGGAATAAACACAATCCAGGGGACTTGGAGTGGACGTCAAGAAAGAAGCGAGGAGGCCACGAGGCAGGGAGGCGCGCCCCCACCCTCGTGTGCCCCTCGCAGCTCCACGGACCTACTTCTTTCTCCTATATATATCCACGTACCTTGAAAACATCCGAGAGCACCATGAAACCCTATTTCCACTGCCGCAACCTTCTGTACCCATGAGATCCCATCTTCGGGCCTTTTCCGACGCTTCGCCGGAGAGGGCATTGATCACGGAGGGCTTCTACATCAACACCATAGCCTCTCCGGTGATGTGTGAGTAGTTTACCTCAGACCTTCGGGTCCATAGTTATTAGCTACATGGCTTCTTCTCTCTCTTTGGATCTCAATACAAAGTTCTCCTCGATTCTTTTGGAGATCTATTCGATGTAATTCTTTTTGCGGTGTGTTTGTCAAGATCCGATGAATTGTGGGTTTATGATCAAGATTATCTATGAACAATATTTGAATCTTCTCTGAATTCTTTTATGTATGATTTGTTATCTTTGCAAGTCTCTTCGAATTATCAGTTTGGTTTGGCCTACTAGATTGATCTTTCTTGCAATGGGAGAAGTGCTTAGATGTGCGTTCAATCTTGCGGTGTTTGATCCTAGTGACAGAAAGGGAACCTATATGTGTTGTATTGCTGCCATCGAGGATAAAAAGATGGGGTTTATATCATTTGCTTGAGTTTATCCCTCTACATCATATCATCTTGCCTAATGCGTTACTCTGTTCTTATGAACTTAATACTCTAGATGCATGCTAGATAGCGGTCGATGTGTGGAGTAATAGTAGTAGATATAGAATCGTTTCAATCTACTTCTCGCGGACGTGATGCCTATATACATGATCATGCCTAGATATTCTCATAATTATGCACTTTTCTATCAATTGCTCGACAGTAATTTGTTTACCCACCATAATACTTATGCTATCTTGAGAGAAGCCGCTAGTGAAACCTATGTCCCCCGGCTCTATTTTCCATCATATAAGTTTCCGATCTATTTTATTTTGCAGTCTTTACTTTCCAATCTATAAAACAAAAATACCAAAAATATTTATCTTATTATCTCTTTTAGATCTCACTTTAGCAAGTGGCCATGAAGGGATTGACAACCCCTTTATTGCATTGGTTGCAAGGTTCTTATTTTTTTGTGTAGGTACGAGGGACTTGCGTGTGGCCTCCTACTGGATTGATACCTTGGTTCTAAAAAACTGAGGGAAATACTTACGCTACTTTGCTGCATCACCCTTTCCTCTTCAAGGGAAAAACAACACTGTGCTCAAGAGGTAGCAAGAAGGATTTCTGGCGCCATTACCGGGGAGTCTACGCACAAGTCAAGACATACCAAGTACCCATCACAACTCTTATCCCTCACATTACATTATTTGCCATTTGCCTCTCGTTTTCCTCTCCCCCACTTCACCCTTGCCGTTTTATTCGCCCTCTTTTCTGTTCGCCTCTTTTTCGCCTTCTTCTTGTGTGCTTGCATGTTGGATTGCTTGTTTGTCACGGTGGCTCAAGACAATACTAAATTGTGTGACTTTTCCAATACCAATAACAATGATTTCCTTAGCACTCCGATTGCTCCTCTTACCGATGCCGAATCTTGTGACATTAATGCTGCTTTGCTGAATCTTGTTATGAAAGATCAATTCTTTGGCCTTCCTACTGAAGATGTCGCTACCCATCTAAACAACTTTGTTGATTTGTGTGATATGCAAAAGAAGAAAGATGTGGATAATGATATTGTTAAATTGAAGCTATTTCCGTTTTCGCTTAGAGATCGTGCTAAAACTTGGTTTTCGTCTTTGCCTAAAAATAGTATTGATTCTTGGAATAAGTGCAAAGATGCTTTTATCTCTAAGTATTTTCCTCCCGCTAAGATTATCTCTCTTAGAAACGATATTATGAATTTTAAGCAACTTGATCATGAGCATGTTGCACAATCTTGGGAGAGGATGAAATTGGTGATACGTAATTGCCCTACACATGGATTGAATTTATTGATGATTATACAAAAAAATTATGCCGGATTGAATTTTGCTTCTAGAAATCTTTTAGATTCGGTCGTGGGAGGCACTTTTATGGAAATCACTTTAGGAGAAGCTACTAAACTCCTAGACAACACTATGGTTAATTATTCTCAATGGCACACCGAAAGATCTACTAGTAAAAAGGTTCATGCGATAGAAGAAATAAATGTTTTGAGTGGAAATATGGATGAACTTATGAAGTTGTTTGCTAATAAGAGTGCTCCTATTTATCCTAATGATATGCCTTCATCTACTTTGATTGAGAATAATAATGATTCTATGGATGTGAAATTTGTTGGTAGGAACAATTTTGGTAACAACGCGTATAGAGGAAACTTTAATCCTAGGCTGTTTCCTAGTGATTCATCTAATAATTATGGTAATTCCTCCAACAACTCTTATGGAAATTTTAATAACATGCCTTCTGATTTTGAGACAAGTGTTAAAGAGTTTATGAATTCACAAAAGAATTTCAATGCTTTGCTTGAAGAAAAATTGCTTAAGGTTGATGAATTGGCTAGGAACATGGATAGAATTTCTCTTGATGTTGATTCTTTGAAACTTAGATCTATTCCACCTAAGCATGAGATCAATGAGTCTCTCAAAGCTATGATAATTTCCATTGATGAATGCAAAGAAAGAACCGCTAGGATGCATGCTAAGAAAGATTGCTTTGTAAAAGCATGTTCTTCTAGTTTTCATGATAATCGGGATGAAGATCTAAAAGTGATTGATGTGTCTCCTATTAAATCTTTGTTTTCCAATATGAATCTTTATAATGATGGGACTGGAGATGAGTCAACTTTAGTTAAAAGGCGTCCCAATTCGGAGTTTTTAGATCTTGATGCAAAAATTGGTAAAAGTGGGATTGAAGAGGTCAAAACTTTACATAGCAATGAACCCACTATTTTGGATTTCAAGGAATTTAATTATGATAATTTTTCTTTAATAGATTGTATTTTCTTGTTCCAATCCGTCCTAAATTCTCCTCATGCTTATAGTCAAAATAAAGCTTTTACCAAACATATTGTTGATGCTTTAATGCAATCTTATGAAGCAAAGCTTGAATTAGAAGTTTCTATACCTAGAAAACTTTATGATGAGTGGGAACCTACTATTAAAATTAAGATTAAATATCATGAATGTTATGCTTTATGTGATTTGGGTGCTAGTGTTTCCACGATTCCAAAAACTTTGTGTGATGTGTTAGGTTTCCGTGATTTTGATGATTGTTCTTTAAACTTGCACCTTGCGGATTCCACCATTAAGAATACTATGGGAAGGATTAATGATGTTATTATTGTTGCCAATAGGAATTATGTGCCCGTAGATTTTATTGTTCTTGATATAGATTGTAATCTTACATGTCCTATTATTCTTGGTAGACCCTTCCTTAGAATGATTGGTGCAATTATTGATATGAAGGAAGGGAATATTAGATTCCAATTTCTGTTAAGGAAAGGCATGGAACACTTTCCTAGGAAGAAAATTAAATTACCTGATGAATCTATTATGATAGCCACGTATGGATTGTAAAGATGATGATACCTAGATCTATCTTTGTTTTTATGCCTAGCTAGGGGCGTTAAACAATAGCGCTTGTTGGGAGGCAACCCAATTTTATTTTTGTTTCTTTCTTTTTGGTTCTGTTTAGTAATAAATAATACATCATGCTACTGCTATGATTGTGTTTTTTGTGTTTTAATTAGTGTTTGTGCCAAGTAAAACCTTTAGGATAACCTATGGTGATAGTTATTTGATCTTGCTGTAAAAAACAGAAACTTTGAGCGCACGGGATTAGTTTTCATAAATTAAAGGAACATGATTTTCAGTTGATTCGTTTTGAAGTAGATTAATAAACAACTTATATAGGACTTCCTAATTTTGTAGAATTTTTGGGATTCCAGAAGTTTGCTTTTGTTACAGATTGCTACAGACTGTTCTGTTTTTGACATATTCTGTTTTTTGTGTGTTGTTTGCTTATTTTGATGAATCTATGGCTAGTATCGGAGGTTATGAACCATAGATAAGTTGGAATACAGTAGGTTTAACACCAATATAAATAAATAATGAGTTCATTACAGTACCTTAAAGTGGTGGTTTGTTTTATTTCGCTAACGGGGCTCATGAGATTTTCTGTTGAGTTTTGTGTTGTGAAGTTTTCAAGTTTTTGGGTAAAGATTTGATGGATTATGAAATAAGGAGTGGCAAGAGCCTAGGATTGGGGATGCCCAAGGCACCCCAAGGTAAAATTCAAGGAAAACCAAAAGCCTAAGCTTGGGGATGCCCTGGAAGGCATCCCTCTTTCGTCTTCGTCCATCGGTAACTTTACTTGATGCTATATTTTTATTCACCACATGATATGTGTTTTGCTTGGAGCGACTTGTATGATTCAAGTCTTTTATTTTTAGTTTACCACAATCATCCTTGCTGTAAACACCTTTTGGGAGAGATGCACATGATTCAGAATTTATTAGAATACTCTGTGTGCTTCACTTATATCTTTTGAGCTAGATAATTTTGCTCTAGTGCTTCGCTTATATCTTTTTACAGCATGGTGGTGGTTTTATTTTATAGAAATTATTGATCTCTCATGTTTCACTTATATTATAGAAATTATTGATCTCTCATGCACTCTCGAGGATTTGATGATCCATTACTTCGCCTGTGAAGCATAGTGGGTGTGTGGCGCCCCTGTACAGGGCTATATCGCGACGCAGCTCGGATGAGCTTTGTCTTTTGTGTTCGGCCTGGCCGTATTTATCATATCCGGCGTGACGGTTATCGTCACGTGACGTGGGGCGCCCACGCGATCCGTAGATTGATCTTGTTTGCCTTGCCTTATTCTCCAATATGTCTCGCAGGTCTGTTGTGTCTCCCCGCGCTCTGGTATTTTTTGAGCGGTGCCGGGGTGCGGCTTGAGTCGAGGGCCGGAAGGCCTCTTTGTCACGGCCACGGGGTGACTGATCAGGCGAGTCGTACGCTGGTGATGTAGGTTTGGTTGCTTCCTCCTCAAGTTGGGGTAGCAGCCTGCGCTTTGGGTAACTCTTGGAGGGGCGTTCGAGTTTATACTCTTCGGCCGCCAGGACTTCAGTCCATCTGTTGGCTAGCAAGTCTTGGTCAGCTCTAAGCTGCTGCTGTTTTTCTTGAGGCTGCTTGCCGTGGCCATAAGCCTGCGTTTGAAACACTCTTGTTCGACGGGATCCTCTGGCACGACGAATTCGTCGTCGTCGAGGCTTGCCTCGTCTTTGGAGGGAGGCATATAATTGTCGTCCTCGACCTCCCTGTCCGCAGCTCTCTCATGAGGGCTGGCTCCGTCGTTCTCATGCGCTTAATCCTGCTGGAGGGGGTTGTCTTCGGCACTGTCCGGGATGTTGTTGTCTCCGGTGCCGGACTCGCCGTTTTTGCTTTGGCGGGATTTAGAGCGGTGCCGCTGACGTCGGCGCTTGGGTTGCTTCTTGGAGGGATCATCCTCCATTTTTTCATCGCCATCCCCTGCTTTGGGGGTGTCCACCATGTATATGTCATATGACGAGGTGGCTTTCCAGTGCCCTATGGGTGCTGGTTCTTGGTCGTCTCCTTCATCGGCGTCCATACCGACGATGTCTTCGGAGTCGAAGTCGAGCATGTCGGTTAAATCGTCGACAGTGGCTACGAAGTGGGTGGTGGGTGGGCTTTGAATTTCTTCGTCGTCCGCATCCCAACCATGCTGACCATAGTCCGGCCAGGGCTCTCCTGACAAAGAGAGAGACTTTAGTGAATTCAGGATATCGCCAAAGGGCGAGTGCTGAAAGATATCCTCGGCGGTGAACTCCTTGATCGGATCACAATCGGGTTCGATCGGAAGAGGTGCGGAAGGTTCGGAATTCGGAATGGAGTCCGGCACCCTGGAGTCATAGGCCTCGCAAAGGACTAGGCTGGTGTTTGGCTCTATCGCCGTAGAGATTGCGGCTCCTGGGGCGGCGTCCAGCTGTCCGGCCCCAACCGGCGCAGTCGTCTCCGCGCTAATGGTCGGAGCGGGCACCTGAGCGACGCTCTAGGCGTTGTCCGGAGGCAGAGCTAAATCATGCCCATCGTGACAGTGCGGCGTGCTCGGCCATGGCTCGAATCCGTCGAAGATCAAGTCCTCGCGGATGCCGGCCGTGTAGTTTAAACTTCCAAACCTGACCTAATGGCCAGGGGCGTAGCTTTCGATCTGCTCCAGATGGCCAAGCGAATTGGCCCGCAGTGCGAAGCCGCCGAATATGAAGATCTGTCCGGGGAGAAAAGTCTCACCCTGGACCGCGTCGTGGTTGATGATCGAAGAAGCCATCGGGCCTAAAGGTGACGACACAGAGGAACTCTTAATGAAAGCACCAATGTCGGTGTCAAAACCGGCGGATCTCAGGTAGGGGGTCCCGAACTGTGCGTCTAGGCAGATGGTAACAGGAGACAAGGGACACGATGTTTTTACCCAGGTTCGGGCCCTCTCGATGGAGATAAAACCCTACTCCTGCTTGATTAATATTGATGATATGGGTAGTACAAGAGTTGATCTACCATGAGATCAGAGAGGCTAAACCCTAGAAGCTAGCCTATGGTATGATTGTTGTTCGTCCTACGGACTAAAACTCTCCGGTTTATATAGATATCGGAGAGGGATAGCCGGATAGGGTTACACAGAGTCGGTTACAATGGGAGGAGATCTACATATCGTATCGCCAAGCTTGCCTTCCACGCCAAGGAAAGTCCTATCCGGACACGGGACGAAGTCTTCAATCTTGTATCTTCATAGTCCGGGAGTCCGGCCAAAGGTCATAGTCCGGCCATCCGGACACCCCCTAATCCAGGACTCCCTCAGTAGCCCCTGAACCAGGCTTCAATGACGACGAGTCCGGCGCGCAAATTTGTCTTCGGCATTGCAAGGCGGGTTCCTCCTCCGAATACCTCATAGAAGATGTTGAACACAAGGATAGTGTCCGGCTCTGTAAAATAAGTTCCACATGCCACCGTAGAGAGAATAATATCTGCACAAATCTAATCTGCTGACGTGTTCCGCAGCGTGACATCATGCCACGGCCAGGCCTTTATTCGAATCGCTTTACTATTCCACCTCAGCGTGTTTAGCGAGGCGGTTTCCTTGGCACGTCTTGTCAAAGCAGAGATCGTGTCCCCTTATTCCGGGATTCTCATCAATACGGGTGTGGGTAACCCAACCGCGGCATTAACCGTGGCGCTTGGGAGATAAGCGAGTTTTATTGGGCTGGTGGGGGCTCATAGTCTCGGCCGCCCATATAAGGGGATAAGGATCCACCCTTTCCATTCATGCCTTCTTCCTCCCTTGCTTGTCCATCCCCGCGCACTCGAACTCCAGCGCCCAAGTCCGCACTTCCTACCTCGACCCTTCTCTAATCATGTCCGGAGCGGGAGGCAGATGGATGGCCTCCTCCGTCACGGAGGGGCAAATCAAAAAGTTGAGGAAGGTCGGATACTTGTCTGATGACATCGCGCACCGGCTTCCCGAGGAGGGGCTACTCGTCCCCACCCCTAGGCCCCATAAGAGGGTCGTGTTTCTCCCCCATTTCCTTCATGGACTGGGCTTTCCTCTTCACCCGTTCGTCCGGGGGCTCATGTTCTACTACGGCCTGGACTTCCACGATCTTGCCCCGAACATCATCCTCAACATTTTGGTGTTCATCATCGTATGTGAGGCCTTCCTCCGCATCCGGCCTCACTTTGGCCTACGGCTGAAGATCTTCAGCGTCAAGCCGAAGGTCGTGGGCGGATGTCAAGCGGAGTGCGGAGGGGCCATGGTGGGCAAGATAGCCAATGTCACATGGCTCGAGGGCGCCTTCGTAGAGACCATCAAAGGATGGCAATCGGGGTGGTTCTATATCACCGAGCCGCGTGACCCTGAATGGGCAGCGGCCCCCGAATTTCGATCCGGCATCCCCACTCGGCTCACATCTTGGAAGGAGACGGGCTTGTTGTGGGGTAGTCCGGAAGAGGTGACCGGACTCCAAACGTGCGTCCGAGACCTGGTGAACAATAAGGTTAAGCTTGTCAACGTAGTCCAGGTCATGCTCTTCCGCCAGATTCTCCCGTGTCAACGACGGGCCTTCACCCTGTGGGAGTTCGACCCGGCCCAGCACCAGACTTTGTCCCGGCTTTTCAACACAAAGCACGAGGATGCTTGGAAGGTGCTATTCAAGAGCTCCGAGGTCTCCCCACCCGTCAGCAAGGATCGCGGATTTTGCGCCAAGCGCCAAGCCACCGAAGTAAGCTTGCCTTTAGTATTCCTCGGGACACTTGATTTTCATGGTTTGATTCCATGGAGGATCTAAACTCCTGCTCCTTTGACAGGACTGGAAGAGGACATCCGGGCAGTTTGACTGCCCGGCCCCTTTGCCCGAAGGCCCAGCAGACGCGTGTTTGATGAAGCTGCTGGTTCCGGCACCTCACGTGGTGCCAAAAAGAAGGCCAAGAAGAAGGCCACGGGGACCCGAAAGAGTTCCCGGCGCCTGGTGGTGTCGGATTCATCGCCTGACAAACCCGAAGCACCCTCCGCCTCTGAGGACGAGCAGGAAGAAGAAGAAGAAGAAGAAGAAGCCTCTCCCCCTCCAGCAAGGGGAGGAAAGAAAAGGAAGGCCGCCCCGACTAGGGGGCCGGAGGGTCCAAGAAGGGGAGGACCCTTCTGCCGGACTACGCCTCCGATGCCGAAGACGGCAGGGAGGGATGGCCATCTAGGGTCAAGCCCCTAGCAAAATCGTAAGTATCCGGATACCAGAATAACTTACGGTGCTCCCCTGATGCATGGTACCTTCTCACGCCGAATTCAATTATGCAGTCCGCCCCGGGCTCAGCTCAGCGATTCGTCGAGTGGCTCCCTGGACTCGTCGGATGTGAATAGAGCTTCACTTCCGACGGCCTCCTCCCCTCTCCCTACAGGCGACGCTGAGGTGGAGTCCCAAAAGGGGCTAAACCAGGAGGAGGTGGTCCTGGAGGCGCCACAAGGCGGCCTCCTGGACTCCAGGCCCAAAGGGGGTAAAACCCCAGAGGGATCTAAGTCCGGCCCTGGGCCGGACACCGCTCCGGAACCGACAATGGTTCCAGAGTCCGGCAGGCGGCGCCTTCATAAGAAAGGCGTGGCTACAACTCCGGCGGCCTCCGTCCAACCGGAGACGCCGGACAATTTGCTGGAGGTGCTTAACTGCGCCTCCATCGACGAGGAGCACCGCACTGTTATGAGTGTGGTGATTCAGAAGGTTCAGTCTGCTAAGAGCGGACTGACAGAAGCCTGTACCAGCCTGCTAACAGGCTTCGAGGTATGTAAAACATATAAAAATGTTACCGCATAGACAGTAGCCCCTGATGCTTAGTTCGGCATTCGAAAAGAAAAGCCGAGCTGAGGATCTAAAAAGATAAACACAGGAGTCTAACATAAATGTGTCGATATGGGAATGCAGGCTGCGCTGCTGACCTCTGCCGCACTGACTGTGGAGGTCGATACATTGAAGAAGAGCCTCGAGCGGTCCGAGAACGAGCTCGGCCGTGCCAAGAAGCAGCTCGAGGACAAGGAGGGTATGTAATACCGTATGTAAATGTATATAGAAATACTTGGTTGCAAATAATAACAGGACCAACATGAATGTTGCAGGGACCACGACCGAGGTGGTGACCCTGAAGGAAGTGGTGTCCAAGGCTGAAAACAGTGCGGTCTTGGAGCGCACCGAGCGAGAGAAACAGGAGGCGCGGGTGGCGGAGGTGCGGCTAGAGCTCCAGGCTCTCGTGGAGAAACACGAGAGTTTGGAGCGTGACTCAAAGACTCGAGAGTCCGAGCTTGCCTTGGCTCTTGAGAGTGCCAAAACCACTAAGGCCGAAGCCCAGAAGGCCCTGCAAGAGATCGAGGCGATAAAGAAGATAGCGGCGGGTAAGGCTTTCTTTATGCAAAGCAAGCATATAAAAGTGAAATATCTATTACTTACGCGAATCCGGAGCTCTCCAGGAGCATTCGCCGATCTGCCCTGTAGTGTGTCTGATGCTGCCGCGTTCTACCGCACCGAGGAGGGGAGCTCGACGGAAAAGGTGTTCTGGTCTCAATATGCTAAGGCCGGACATTCGGTGCCCCTGAGCGACCAGCTGAAGCAGCTGGTCGAGCTCCACAAGGTGGCCGAACAGGCCATGAAGGGCCTCATAGTTCCGCTGTGGCCAGGTGAAGCCATGCCTGGGAGATACTTCGGTTTGGTGTGGCGGCTGGTGGACGTGTGTCCCTGGATTGAAGTCATCAAGCGCTCTGTCTGCATTCAAGGTGCCCGTCGGGCCCTTGCCCGTGCTTAAGTGCACTGGGGGAAGATGGACGCCAAGAAGCTTGTGACGGACCCGCCACCGCTGGGCAAGGAGTATCGCAAGCCCGAGATGTATTATGAGGGCGTCCTGAAGGGTGCCCGTATTATAGCGGGTGAATGCTCCAAAGATGTAATTTTTTAGTAGACTCACATCTGTTATCCTGTACGGTGGAAACTTTGTTCATATGCGCTAAGCAACGCTTGTTAATTTAAAATATTACCTTCTGTGTGGCTGTTTATCAAATCTGAGAGATGCAAGCCGTCGGCTTCTGCCCCCATGCCACGAGTGTTGGGGTGTTCGGGATAAACCTGAGCGCTCTTGTTCCCATTCTTGGGTCCATCTAGGGAGGCGCTCAGCACAATGAACAAGGCCATCGGGCTTATAGTGCTTTATCACTCTCACTTAGCCATAGAATTCTATAATTTTAAATTTCAGCAAAGCCCCTAGTATTCGGAAGACCGAGTTCGGGGCGCTATCCATGCCTGGGCTAGATAAATCCGGCTCATCGCTCGAAGCGGCATAAGTCTTTAGGGACTCGAAAAACCTCGCGAACAGCGACCGGTCTCTCGCATTATCATGACGGTCGGTTTTAGCTTTCTCTACTGAGGTGTTAACCCAGCTCAACTGGGGCACAATCGCAGTAGTTCTCCTAGCGCTACCTTAGCCAACATTGCGGAACATAAGGTACCAAAACATGGGAGCCGGGCAAACCCAACTATTGACCCAAGACATGATTCGGAGCCGATGCAATA
Organism: Triticum aestivum; assembly: GCF_018294505.1. Classification (NCBI taxonomy): domain Eukaryota; kingdom Viridiplantae; phylum Streptophyta; class Magnoliopsida; order Poales; family Poaceae; genus Triticum; species Triticum aestivum. The sequence goes on from NC_057813.1 coordinate 496,513,901, forward strand.
GTGCTATAAGTTCGGGGTGCCGCAGTCATCAGAGTGTTCAGTCTTCTCACACCGTGTTATGGGGTACTGAAGCCCCTGGTGTATTGGCCGTACCAAAGTGTATGGTTGCGAAATGTCATGACTGGACATATTTGTAAAAAAAAGATGAATACAATAATAGATAAGAGCTATATGTTGTTTATTAAAGGGGGCTGCTATGAAAGCAGAACGATACAAATAGTGCGGTAGGCAAGAGATGGGATTATTTGACATATCCCCCTCCATGGGCAAGCTGTGAGACTTTTAAGTAAAACGGGTATTTAGCTCGTTATATAGACCACCTGTACATTTGACGTGGCTTGTGCTCTCCTTGGCTGTTGCATCGTGTGTTCGGCGACTGTATTGCCGGATAGGCTTTCCGAATAATTGGGTCCTGAAAGTAATAAAAAAAGGAAACGGCAGAATAGGGAGCCCCTAGTGCGGTTAAGCCGCATTCTAGGAGTGTCGTAGTTGTGCCCCTCCCCTTATGCCCATGGTATTTCCAAAGCGTAATTATGTACGTGTGGTACCGCTATCGCCATCTGGCGAGGGCTGGGGTTGGGGCCGCACTGCTATGCTTGCTCTGAGCGTGCCAGCCGGTTTTGTTGTAGGTTACTTCGAGCGCGCTTGACGTTGTCCGGACACTTAACACCCGGATTGGGGAATTGTCTTGATAGGCTACTTTGAACTTCCGCCGCCAGGGCTGCCGTGTGCTCCTCCGTTCGGAGGGAGCGTTCGGTGTTTCCATTTACCGTAATGACTCTGCGAGGGCCTGGCATCTTGAGCTTGAGATATGCATAGTGCGGCACCACATTGAATTTTGCAAATGTGGTTCGTCTGAGCAGGGCATGATAGCTACTGTGGAATGGGACTATGTCGAAGATTAACTCTTTGCTTCGGAAATTATCCAGGGATCCGAAGACCACTTCGAGTGTAACCGAGCCTGTACAACTGGCTTCTACACCTGGTATGACTCCTTTAAAGGTTGTCTTTGTGGGTTTAATCCTTGAGGGATCTATACCCATTTTCCGCACTGTATCCTGATAAAGCAGGTTCAGGCTGCTGCCGCCGTCCATGAGGACTCTAGTGAGGTGAAATCCGTCAATGATTGGGTCTAGGACCAATGCAGCGAATCCGCCGTGACGGATGCTAGTGGGGTGGTCCCTTCGATCAAAAGTGATCAGGCAGGAGGACCATGGGTTGAACTTTGGCGCGACCGGCTCCAACGCATAGACGTCCTTGAGAGCACGCTTTCGCTCCCTTTTGGGGATATGGGTTGCGTATATCATGTTCACCGTCCGCACTTGCGGGGGGAAGCCCTTCTGTCCTCTGTTGTTCGGCGGCCGGGGCCCCTCCTCGTCCTTGCTATGCAGCCCCTTGTCTCTGGTTTCAGCACTTAACTTGCCTGCCTGCTTGAACACCCAACAATCCCTGTTGGTGTGGTTGGCTGGTTGTTCGGGGGTGCCGTGTATCTGGCACGAGCGATCGAGTATCCGGTCTAAACTGGATGGGCCCGGAGGGTTTCTTTTGAATGGCTTCTTCCGCTGACCGGGTTTAGAGCCTCTGAATCCGGCATTAACTGCCGTATCCTCAGTGTTGTCGCTGTTAATGCGGCGCTTGTGCTTGTTGCGACGTGACCTGCCGTTGTTGTCCTTGGTATCCGAATTGCCAGGGCTCTTGGTTATGTTATTGCTACGAGCTAGCCAGCTGTCTTCTCCCGCGCAAAAGCGGGTCATGAGTGTCGTGAGGGCTGCCATAGATTTCGGCTTTTCCTGTCCTAGGTGTCGGGCAAGCCATTCGTCTCGGATGTTGTGCCTGAAGGCTGCAAGGGCCTCGGCGTCCGGACAGTCGACTATTTGATTTTTCTTGGTTAGGAACCGTGTCCAGAATTGTCTGGCCGATTCCTCTGGCTGCTGGATTATGTGGCTTAGGTCATCGGCGTCTGGTGGTCGCACATAAGTGCCCTGGAAGTTGTCAAGGAACGCGGATTCCAGGTCCTCCCAGCAACTAATTGACTCTGCTGGCAGGCTGTTAAGCCAATGCCGAGCTGGTCCTTTAAGCTTGAGCGGGAGGTATTTGATGGCGTGTAGATCATCACCACGGGCCATGTGGATATGAAGGAGATAATCCTCGATCCATACCGCAGGATCTGTTGTGCCATCATATGATTCGATGTTTACAGGTTTAAAACCCTCGGGGATTTGATGATCCATTACTTCATCTGTGAAGCATAGTGGGTGTGCGGCGCCCCTGTACTGGGCTATATCGCGACGCAGCTCGGATGAGCTTTGTCTTTTGTGTTCGGCCTGGCCGTATTTATCATATCCGGCGTGACGGTTATCGTCACGTGACGTGGGGCGCCCACGCGATCCGTAGATCGATCTTGTTTGCCTTGCCTTATTCTCCAATATGTCTCGTGGTTCTGTTGCGTCTCCCCGCGCTCTAGTATTTTTTGAGCGGTGCCGGGGTGCGGCTTGGGTCGAGGGCCGGAAGGCCTCTCTGTCGCCGCCACGGGGTGGCCGATCGGGCGCATCGTATGCTGGTGATGTAGGTTTAGTTGCTTCCTCCTCAAGTTGGGGTAGCAGCCTGCGCTTTGGGTAGCTCTTGGAGGGGCGTTTGAGTTTATACTCTTCGGCCGCCAGGACTTCAGTCCATCTGTCAGCTAGCAAGTCTTGGTCAGCTCTAAGCTGCTGCTGTTTTTTCTTGAGGCTGCTTGCCGTGGCCATAATCCTGTGTTTGAAACGCTCTTGTTCGACGGGATCCTCTGGCACGACGAATTCGTCGTCGTCGAGGCTTGCCTCGTCTTCGGAGGGAGGCATATAATTGTCGTCCTCGACCTCCCTGTCCGCAACTCTCTCATGAGGGCTGGCTCCCTCGTTCTCCTGTGCTGAATCCTGCTGGAGGGGGTTGTCTTCGGTACTGTAAGGGGTGTTGTTGTCTCTAGTGCCAGACTCGCTGTTTTTCTTTGGCAGGATTTAGAGCGGCTCTGCTCACGTCGGCGCTTGGGTTGCTTCTTGGAGGGATCATCCTCCGTTTTTTCATCGCCATCCCCTGCTTTGGGGGTGTCCACCATGTATATGTCATATGACGAGGTGGCTTTCCAGTGCCCTATAGGTGCTGGTTCTTGGTCGTCTCCTTCATCGGCGTCCATACCGTCGATGTCTTCGGAGTCGAAGTCGAGCATGTCGGTTAAATCATCGACAGTGGCTATAAAGTGGGTGGTGGGTGGGTTTCGAATTTCTTCGTCGTCCGCATCCCAACCATGCTGACCATAGTCCGGCCAGGGCTCTCCTGACAAAGAGAGAGACTTTAGTGAATTCAGGATATCACCAAAGGGCGAGTGCTGAAAGACGTTCGCGGTGGTGAACTCCATGATCGGAGCCCAATCGGGTTCGATCGGAAGAGGTGCGGAAGATTCGGAGTTCGGAATGGAGTCCGGCACCCCAAAGTCATAGGCCTCACAAAGGACTAGGCTGGTGTTCGGCTCTATCGCTGTAGAGAGTGCGGCTCCTGGGGCGGTCCAACCGTCCGCCCCCAACTGGCGCAGTCGGCTCCGAGCTAATGGTCGGAGCGGGCACCTGAGCGACGCTCTGGGCGTTGTCCGACGATAGAGCTAAATCATGCCCATCGTGACAGTGCAGTGCACTCGGCCGTGGCTCGAATCCGTCGAAGATCAAGTCCCCACGGATGTCGACCATGTAGTTTAAGCTTCCAAACCTGACCTGATGGCCAGGGGCGTAGCTTTCGATCTGCTCCAGATGGCCAAGCGAATTGGCCTGTAGTGCGAAGCCGCCGAATATGAAGATCTGTCCGGGGAGAAAAGTCTCACCCTGGACCACGTCGTGGTTGATGATCGAAGAAGCCATCGGGCCTAAAGGTGACGACACAGAGGAACTCTCAATGAAAGCACCAATGTCGGTGTCAAAACCGGCGGATCTCGGGTAGGGGGTCCCGAACTGTGCGTCTAGGCAGATGGTAACAGGAGACAAGGGACACGATGTTTTTACCCAGGTTCGGGCCCTCTCGATGGAGATAAAACCCTACTCCTGCTTGATTAATATTGATGATATGGGCAGTACAAGAGTTGATCTACCACGAGAACAGAGAGGCTAAACCCTAGAAGCTAGCCTATGGTATGATCTCTGTTGGAAAAGGCAGTGCCTAGGAGGCGCTTAGGCACGCCCAGGCGCTAGGCAATGACCCAACGCCTCGCCTAGGGCATAAGCAGAAGTCTAGGCAGAGCAAGTAAGAAATTGTCTACCCAAGAAGGAAATCATGCCATATTGCACTGATATGCCAAAAGGGCCATATTCCAATCGTAGTAGCTCGTCATTAACATACTTATATGCCCTTAATTAATTAATACACATATAATAACAACACATACAACCTAATAGTAAAAATTATATAATCGCCTAGGCTGCGCCTAGGGCGCTTAAGCACCGCTTAGGCATTAGGCGAAGGCCAACCGCCTCGCTTCCGCCTACCGCTTTTTCCAACCTTGGGTATGATTGTTGTTCATCCTACGGACTAAAACTCTCCGGTTTATATAGACACCGGAGAGGGCTAGGGTTACACAGAGTCGGTTACAATGGGAGGAGATCTACATATCGTATCGCCAAGCTTGCCTTCCACGCCAAGGAAAGTCCTATCCGGACACGGGACGAAGTCTTCAATCTTGTATCTTCATAGTCCGGGAGTCCGGCCAAAGGTCATAGTCCGGCCATCCGGACACCCCCTAATCCAGGACTCCCTCAACCACCGTGCATAATTTATCATACATGTCACTCTTGATTCATTGCCCATGCCGGTACACCGCCGGAGGCATTCATATAGAGTCATATTTTGTTCTAGTATCAGTTGTAATCATTGAGTTGTAAATAAATAGAAGTGTGAATGATCATTATTCATAGAGAATTGTCCCCAAAAAAAGGCCAAATAAAAAAAAGGAAGGCCCAAAAAAAGAAATAAAAAAGGGACAATGCTACTATCTCTTTTTCCACACTTGTGCTTCAAACTAGCACCATGATCTTTATGATAGAGAGTCTCTTGTTTTTTCACTTTCATATACTAGTGGGAATTTTTCATTATAGAACTTGGCTTGTATATTCCAACAATGGGCTTCCTCAAATGCCTTAGGTCTTCGTGAGCAAGCAAGTTGGATGCACACCCACTTAGTTTCATTTGTTGAGCGTTCATACATTTATAGCTCTAGTGCATCCGTTGCATGGCAATCCCTACTCCTTGCGTTGACATCAATTGATGGGAATCTCCATAGCCCGTTGATTAGCCTCATCAACGTGAGACTTTCTCCTTTTTTGTCTTCTCCACACAACCCCCATCATTATATTCTATTCCATCCATAGTGTTATGTCCATGGCTCACGCTCATGTATTGCGTGAAAGTTGAAAAAGTTTCAAAATTCTTAAGTATGAAACAATTGCTTGGCTGAAACCAAGGTTGTGCATGATTTGAATATTTTGTGTGATGAAGATGGGACATAGACAAACTATATGATTTTGTAGGGATAAACTTACATTGGCCATGTTATTTTGAGAAGACATAATTGCTTAGTTAGTATGCTTGAAGTATTATTATTTTTATGTCGATATTAAACTTTTATCTTGAATCTTTTGGATCTGAATATTCATGCCACAATAAATAAAATTACATTGAGAAATATTCTAGGTAGCATTCCACATCAAAAATTCTGTTTTTATCATTTACCTACTCGAGGACGAGCAGCAATTAAGCTTGGGGATGCTTGATACGTCTCCAACGTATCTATAATTTTTGATTGTTCCATGCTATTATATTATCTGATTTGGATGTTTAATGGGCTTTATCATACACTTTTATATTATTTTTATGACTAACAGTCACGCCCAATATGCGATACTTGTTGGGGAACGTAGCAGAAATTCAAAAAAATTCCTACGTGTCACCAAGATCTATCTATGGAGAAACTAGCAACGAGGGGAAGGATATTGCATCTACATACCCTTGTAGATCGCTAAGCGTAAGCATTCAAGTGAACGGGGTTGATGGAGTCGTACTCGTCGTGATCCAAATCACCGATGATCCAAGTGCCGAACGGACGGCACCTCCGCGTTCAACACACGTACAGCCCGGTGACGTCTCCCATGCCTTGATCAAGCAAGGAGAGAGGGAGAGGTTGAGGGAGACTCCGTCCAGCAGCAGCACAATGGCGTGGTGGTGATGGAGGAGCGTGGCAATCCTGCAGGGCTTCGCCAAGCACCGCGGGAGAGGAGAAGGGAGAGAGGTAGGGCTGCGCCAGGGAGAGGTCAAACTCATGTGTATGCAGCCCCAAATACCTCAACTATATATAGGGGAGAGGGAGGGGGCTGCGCCTCCCCTAGGGTTCCCACCCCAAGGGGTGCGGCTGCCCCCAAAACCCATCTAGGGTGCGGCCAAGGGGGGGAGAGGGTAAACTTGCCCCCCAAGTTAGGTGGGTGCACCCCCTCCCCCAACCCTAGGCGCATTGGGCCCTTGTGGGGGGGGCGCACCAGCCCACCTGGGGCTGGTCCCCTCCCACACTGTCCCATGCAGCCCTCCGGGGCCGGTGCCCCACTTGGTGGACCCCCGGGACCCTCCCGGTGGTCCCGGTACGTTACCGATAAAACCCGAAACTTTTCCGGTGACCAAAACAGGACTTCCCATATATAAATCTTTACCTCCGGACCATTCCGGAACTCCTCGTGATGTCCGGGATCTCATCCGGGACTGCTAACAACATTTGGTAACCACATACAAACTTCCTTTATAACCCTAGTGTCATCGAACCTTAAGTGTGTAGACCCTACGGGTTCGGGAACCATGCAGACATGACCGAGACATTCTCCGGTCAATAACCAACAGCGGGATCTGGATACCCATGTTGGCTCCCACATGTTCCACAATGATCTCATCGGATGAACCACGATGTCAAGGACTCAATCGATCCCGTATACAATTCCCTTTGTCCAGCGATATTATACTTGCCTGAGATTCGATCGTCGGTATCCCGATACCTTTGTTCAATCTCTTTACCGGCAAGTCTCTTTACTCGTTCCGTAACACATCATCCCGTGATAAACCCCTTGGTCACATTGTGCACATTATGATGATGTCCTACCGAGTGGGCCCAGAGATACCTCTCCGTCAACCGGAGTGACAAATCCCAGTCTCGATTCGTGCCAACCCAACAGACACTTTCGGAGATACCCGTAGTGCACCTTTATAGCCACCTAGTTACGTTGTGACGTTTGGTACACCCAAAGCATTCCTACGGTATCCGGGAGTTGCACAATCTCATGGTCTAAGGAAATGATACTTGACATTAGAAAAGCTTTAGCATACGAACTACGATCTTTGTGCTAGGCTTAGGATTGGGTCTTGTCCATCACATCATTCTCCTAATGATGTGATATTGTTATCAACGACATCCAATGTCCATGGTCAGGAAACCGTAACCATCTATTGATCAACGAGCTAGTCATCTAGAGGCTTACTAGGGACTTGGTGTTGTCTATGTACCCACACATGTATCTGAGTTTCCTATCAATACAATTATAGCATGGATAATAAACGATTATCATGAACAAGGAAATATAATAATAATAACTAATTTATTATTGCCTCTAGGGCTTATTTCCAACAGTCTCCCACTTGCACTAGAGCCAATAATCTAGTTCACATCGCCATGTGATTAACACTGATAGGTCACATCGCCATGTGACCAACATCCAAAGAGTTTACTAGTGTCACTAAACTAGTTCACATCACCATGTGATTAAGACTCAATGAGTTCTGGGGTTTGATCATGTTTTGCTTCTGAGAGATGTTTAGTCAACGGGTCTGCAACATTCAGATCCGTATGTACTTCGCAAATCTCTAGGTCATATTGTAAATGCTGCTTCCACGCTCCACTTGGAGCTATTCCAAATGGTTGCTCCACTATACGTATCCGGTTTGCTACTCAGAGTTATTCGGATAGGTGTAAAAGCTTGCATCGACGTAACCCTTTACGCCGAACTCTTTATCACCTCCATAATCGAGCAACATGTCCTTATTTACTCCAAGGACAATCTTTGACCGCTGTCCAATGATCCATTCCTGGATCATTCTTGTACCCCTTGACTGACTGATGGCAAGGCACACTTCCGGTGCGGTACACAGCATAGCATACTATAGAGCCTACGTCTAAAGCATAGGGGACGACCTTCGTCCTTTCTCTCTCTTCTGCCGTGGTCGAGCTTTAACTCTTAACTTCATACCTTACTACTCAGGCAAGAACTCCTTCTTTGACTGATCCATCTCGAACACCTTCAAGATCATGTCAAGGTATGTGCTCATTTGAAAGTACCATTGAGCGGTTTTTGATCTATCCTCATAGATCTTGATGCTCAATGTTCAGGCAGCTTAATCCAGGTTCTCTATTGAAAAACACCTTTCAAACAACCCTATATGCTTTCCAGAAATTCTGCATCATTTCCGATCAACAATATGTTAACAACATATACTCATCAGAAATACTATAGTACTCCCACTCACTTCTTTGGAAATACAAGTTTCTCATAAACTTTGTATAAACCCAAAATCTTTGATCATCTCATCAAAGCGTACATTCCAACTCCGAGATGCTTACTCCAGTCCTTAAAAGGACTGCTAGAGCTTTGCATATTTGTTAGCATTCTTCAGGATTGACAAAACCTTCTGGTTGTATCACATACAACCTTTCCTCAAGGATATCGTCAAGGAAACAATGTTTTGACATCCTATCTGCAAGATTTCATAAATCATGCAGTAACTGCTAATATAATTCCAACAGACTCTTAGCATCGCTACGAGTGAGAAAGTCTCATCATAGTCAACTCCTTGAACTTGTCGGAAAACATCTTAACGACAAGTCAAGCTTTCTTAATGGTGATAGTTACCATCATTGTCCGTCTTCCTTTTAAAATCCATATGTACCCAACGGCCTTACGACCATCAAGTATTTCTTCCAAAGTCATGGATCCTTTCTTGGATTTTATGGCCTCGAGCCATTCGTCGGAATCCGGGCCCACCATCGCTTCTCCATAGCTCGTAGGTCCATTGTTGTCCAGCAACATGACCTTCAAGACAGGATCACCGTACTACTCTGAAGCAGTACCTGTCCTTGTCGTCCTACGAGGTTTGGTAGTGACTTGATCCGAAGTTTCATGATCACTATCATAAACTTCTACTTCAATTGGTGCAGGCGCCACGGGAACAACTTCCTGTACCCTGCTACACACTGGTTGAAGTGATGGTTCAATAACCTCATCAAGTCTCCACCATCCTCCCACTCAATTCTTTCGAGAGAAACTTTTCCTCGTGAAAGGACCCGTTTCTAGAAACAATTACTTTTGCTTCCGGATCTGAGATAGGAGGTATACCCAACTGTTTTAAGTGTCCTATGAAGATCATTTTTATCCGCTTTGGGTTCGAGCTCATCAACCTAAAACTTTTTTTTCACATAAGCATCGCAGCCCCAAACTTTTAAGAAACGACAACTTAGGTTTCTCCAAACCATAGTTCAAATGGTGTTGTCTCAACGGAATTACGTGGTGCCCTATTAAAGTGAGTGTGGTTGTCTCTAATGCCTAACCCATGAACGATAGTGGTAATTCGATAAGAGACATCATGGTACGCACCATATCCAATAGGGTGCAACTATGATGTTCGGACACACCATCACACTATGGTGTTCCAGGCGGTATTAATTGTGAAACAATTTCCACAATGTGTTAATTGCGTGCCAAAGCTCGTAACTCAGATACTCATCTCTATGATCATATCATAGATATTTTATCCTCTTGTCACGATGATCTTCAACTTCACTCTGAAATTACTTGAACCATTCAATAATTCAGACTTGTTTTTCATCAAGTAAATATACTCAGTATCTACTTAAATCATCCGTGAAGTAAGAACATAACGATATTCATTGCATGCCTCAGCACTCATTGGGCTGCACACATCAAAATGTGTTACTTCCAACAAGTTGCTATCTTGTTCCATCTTACTGGGAACAAGGCTTTTGAGTCATCTTGCCCATGTGGTATGATTTGCATATCTCAAGTGATTCAAAATCAAGTGAGTCCAAACGATCCATCTGCATGGAGTTTCTTCATGCGTATACACCAATAGACATGGTTCGCATGTCTCAAACTTTTCAAAAACGAGTGAGTCCAAAGATCCATCAACATGGAGCTTCTTCGTGCGTTTTATACCAATATGAATTACATGGCAATGCCACAAGTACGTGGTACTATCATTACTATCTTATATCTTTTGGCATGAAAATGTGTACGACTACGATCGAGATTTAATAAACCATTCCTTTAGGTGCAAGACCATTGAAGGTATTATTCAAATAAATAGAGTAACCATTATTCTCCTTAAAAAATAACAGTATTGCGATAGACATAATCCAATCATGTCTATGCTCAAAGCAAACAGCAAATGACAATTATTCAGGTTTAATACTAATCTTGATGGTAGAGGGAGTGTGCGATGTTTGATCACATCAACCTTGGAAACACTTCCAACACACATCGTCATCTCACCTTTAGCTAGTCTCCGTTTATTCCGTAGCTCTTTTATTTCGAGTTACTAACACTTAGCAACCGAACCGGTATCTAATACCCTGGTGCTACTAGGAGTACTAGTAAAGTACACATTAACATAATGTATATCCAATATACTTCTATCGACCTCGCCAGCCTTCTCATCTACCAAGTATCTAGGGTAATTCTGCTCCAGTGGCTGTTCCCCTTATTACAGAAGCACTTAGTCTCGGGTTTGGGTTCAACCTTGGGTTTCTTCACTGGAGCAGCAACTGATTTGCCGTTTCATGAAGTATCCCTTCTTGCCCTTGCCCTTCTTGAAACTAGTGGTTTCACCAACCATCAACAATTGATGCTCCTCCTTGATTTCTACTTTTGCGGTGTCAAACATCGGGAATATCTCAAGGATCATCATATCTATCCCTGATTTGTTATAGTTCATCACGAAGCTCTAGCAGCTTGGTGGCAATGACTTTGGAGAAACATCATTATCTCATCTGGAAGATCAACTCCCACTCGATTCAAGTGATTGTTGCACTCAGACAATCTGAGCACAAGCTCAACGATTGAGCTTTTCTCCCTTAGTTTGCTGGCTAAGAAAATCGTCGGAGGTCTTATACCTCTTGACGTGGGCACGAGCCTGAAATCCCAATTTCAGCCCTCGAAACATCTCATATGTTCCGCGACGTTTCGAAAACGTCTTTGGTGCCTCAACTCTAAACCGTTTAACTGAACTATCACATAGTTATCAAAACGTGTATGTCCGATGTTCGCAACATCCACAGACGATGTTTGGGGTTCTGCACACTGAGCGGTGCATTAAGGACATAAGCTATCTACTGATCACATAATCGCTACTGTCAACTTTCAACTATATTTTCTCTAGGATCATATCTAAAATAGTAGAACTATAGCGCGAGCTATGACATAATTTGCAAAGGGCTTTTGACCTTGTTCATGATAATTAAGTTCATCTAATGAACTCCCACTCAGATAGACCTCCCTCTAGTCATCTAAGTGATTACATGATCCGAGTCAACTAGGCCGTGTACGATCATCACGTGAGACGGACTAGTCATCATCGGTGAACATCTTTATGTTGATCGCATCTACTATACGACTCATGCTCGACCTTTCGGTCTCTTGTGTTCCGAGGCCATGTCTGTACATGCTAGGCTCGTCAAGTCAACCTAAGTGTTTCGTGTGTGTAAATCTGGCTTACACCCGTTGTATGGAACATAAGAATCTATCACACCCGATCATAACGTGGTGCTTCGAAACGACGAACTTTTGCAACGGTGCACAGTTAGGGGGAACACTTTCTTGAAATTTTAATGAGGGATCATCTTATTTACTACCGTCGTTCTAAGCAAATAAGATGCATAAACATGATAAACATCACATGCAATCAAAGTAGTGACATGATATGGCCAATATCATTTTGCTCCTTTTGATCTCCATCTTCGGGGCTCCATGATCATCATCGTCACCACATGACACCATGATCTCCATCATCATGATCTCCATCATCGTGTCTTCATGAAGTTGTCTCGCCAACTATTACTTCTACTACTATGGCTACCGGTTAGCAATAAAGTAAAGTAATTACATGGCGTTGTTCAATGACACACAGGTCATACAATAAATTAAGACAACTCCTATGGCTCCTGCGGTTGTCATACTCATCGACATGCAAGTCATGATTCCTATTACAAGAACATGATCAATCTCATACTTCACATATCATTCATCACATTCTTCTTGGCCATATCACATCACATAGCATACCCTGCAAAAACAAGTTAGACGTCCTCTAATTGTTGTTTGCATGTTTTACGTGGCTGCTATGGGTTTCTAGCAAGAACGTTTCTTACCTAGCAAAACCACAACGTGATATGCCAATTGCTATTTACCCTTCATAAGGACCCTTTTCATCGAATCTGTTCCGACTAAAATGGGAGAGACTGGCACCCGCTAGCCACCTTATGCACCAAGTGCATGTCAGTCGGTGGAACCTGTCTCACGTAAGTGTACATGTAAGGTCGATCTGGGCCGCTTCATCCCACAATACCGTCGAAACAAGATTGGACTAGTAACAGTAAGCATATTGAACAAAATCAACACCCACAACTACTTTGTGTTCTAATCGTGCAAAGAATCTACGCAATAGACCTAGCTCATGATGCCACTGTTGGGGAATGTAGCAGAAATTCAAAAAAAATCTACCTGTCACCAAGATCTATCTATGGAGAAACCAGCAACGAGGGGAAGGAGAGTGCATCTACATACCCTTGTAGATCGCTAAGCGGAAGCGTTCAAGTGAACAGGGTTGATGGAGTCGTACTCGTCGTGATCCAAATCACCGATGATCCAAGTGCCGAACGGACGGCACCTCCGCGTTCAACACACGTACAGCCCAGTGACGTCTCCCATGCCTTGATCCAGCAAGGAGAGAGTGAGAGGTTGAGGGAGACTCCGTCCAGCAGCAGCACAACGTCGTAGTGGTGATGGAGGAGTGTGGCAATCCTGCAGGGCTTCGCCAAGCACCGCGGGAGAGGAGAAGGGAGAGAGGTAGGGCTGTGCCAGGGAGAGGTCAAACTCATGTGTATGCATCCCCAAATACCTCAACTATATATAGGGGAGAGGGAGGGGGCTGCGCCTCCCCTAGGGTTCCCACCCCAAGGGGTGCGGCTTGTCGGGGGAGACTGACCCACGAACACCTATGGGGCCGGCGGACCGGGCCCCTTTCGGTTCGGCGGGGGGCGGAGGTCGCACGAAGAGCAGATCGAGGCGAGGCACACGAGCGATTTACCCAGCTTCGGAGCTCTCCGGAGAGATAATACTCCTACTGTTGCTTGTCTGGTTGTGTTATCTTGTGTTCTTGCCCTCCAGAGAGCGTGGTGTCTTTCTGGTTTACAAATGAGTCGAAGTGATCGAACTTCCGAACCTCCGAACCTCCGAACCCCCTCTACGCTGCGCATGGGCCTCCTTTTATATGCTAAAGGGGTCACCGATAGGTGGCAACGCAGAGGAGGGTAAAAACGTAAAAAGCGAGGTAGTTGATACAGTTGCTTGTACAGTGCACCCTACCTAACTCTGACGGCAGGGGACAAGGGCATTAAATGCCCGTCTAAGTCGCCCGAACAGTGCAGAAAAGGACCGTTAGGGGCGCCACCATTCGCCACGATGGCGATCTTGTCAGCTTTGCATGCCACTGCGCACCGCTGGCTGCACAGCCTCCCGCCACACGCGCCTGGAGAGGCCCCCAGAGCGACACGTTGGTGGATGCGCTGGAGCGTGGGCGCAGAGTGGCCGCCTGCCGCGGCAAGCGCCTTGCTGCTGCTGCTATCTTGTCAGGCCCGGAGGCTTGTCGCTCACCGGGCTTCGAGGTACCTTGGTTAGTCTTCCCAGCAAGCTCCTCTTCCCGGGGCCTTGTTGCCTTGCCGGAGCGCATGGCGCGTCGCGGCAAGTTCCTTGGAGCGCCTTGGTTGGCCTTCCCGGCAAGCTCCTCTTGCCGGGGTCTTGTCTCCTTAGCTTAAATACTTTGTTCTTGGATGGCTCCAAGGGAACCTTGGGGGATCTTGGCGTTCGCCCGGCAAGCCTTTGCCGCGGGGTGCTGCAACTGCCCATGCACAAGTTCGGGGTACCCCTATTCTAGTACACCGACAGGAGCCCCCGGGCCTGGGCCAGACACGGTGCCGAGCGCTGTTGGGCCAGGACCAAGACAGGGCACGGGCACACGCGGGCTGGGCCACGCCAAATCTCGCTCCGTATCCACCGCGCTCCCCCATAACGGCACGCTTGAATGCGGCATCGTGGAGGAGATCATGGGTGGTCGTTTATTGGGAAGGGCAAAACGTCCGCCCCGTCCCTCTTTATAAGCAGAGGAAACAGGGGCAGTTCGTTCCCCCTCGCTGGTTGCTGCTATTCCTTCTTCACAAACTCCGCCGCTCCCCCCTTCTTCTCGAAGCCGAGAGAGCAGCGCTCTGCCCCCCATTGCCACCAGTATCACCACGCCGTCGACCTTCCCCACCACCTCCGCCATGGCCCCAAAAGCCGACAAGGGAAAGGGTGTGAAGTCCGCCGAGGCGCAGCGGCTCGCGGCGCTGCGGAAGGAGCGGGCGATCTTCACCCCCCAGCTCGGCGTGCAGGAGCCGAGGGAGTACTTCTACCTCTTTTGGGCGACGGAGACGCGTGCGCATCCGCGCACGAGGGTACTCCCGGCCACTGCCTCGGAGTTGGCTCCAAATGGGTACCCGTTCTTCCCGCTATTCTTCTATTGCAGGCTCTGCCCGCCCTTCTCGGAGTTCTTCTGTGACATTATGAACACATATGGCTTCCACCTCCTTGATTTCACCCCCAACGCTGTCCTGACCATGGCAGTTTTCGCACATTTGTGCGAAAACTTTGTCGGAGTCCACCCTAGTGTTGCCCTTTTCCGCCACTACTACATTCCTCGGGTAGAGAGAGGACAGCCGCTTGCCGGAGGGATTTCCTAGGTCTCGAGAGTCGGCAAGAAGGAGGCGTACTTGGATGGTGAGCTCCGCAGCAAGTGGAAGGAGTGGAGAGCGGAGTGGTGCTGGGTCATCGAGGAGAATCCGCAGCCCTTCACCGCCGTGCGCCAAACTCCAATAGTGCGCGGCAATGACTGGAGCAACGTGGCCCCGGAAGATGAGAGGCTGAAGATCGCCATCACTAGGATTCTTCGCCTCAGGCTTGCCGGGCTCACCGTAGGTGCTGTCGGGGCAGATTTCCTCCGCCACCGCATTGCCCCCCTGCAGGAGAGGGGGAGGCCCGCCTGGGAATTCAAGAATTTGGCGGACATCATGAGGCTGCGGCCGGGCCTCAACTACAACTTCACCATCTTGGAGTTGGATGTAATGCTCTTGGAATTATTCAAACGCGACCCCCAGCACCCATTCACACTGCCGAGGGGCGTAGTTCCTTTGTGCAATAACTCTTCGCTTGACCGGATCCGCGCCATGATGCCGTTGTGTGATTCACACGGCATCGTCCCAACTTGGCAAGAGCCTGCGGATGACATTGTGCGAGCGTTCTTCGACACCTTGGAGGAAGTGCCGGTCCGCGATGACGAGCAGAAGAGCCTCACCTGTGACACCACCGACGAGGAGCTGCAGCTCATCGCCACTAGGGCGGAAGAGGCTGCGGCCGCAGCTGCCGCGGGTGCATTCGGGTTCACCGTGGAGGAGGCGGAGGCTGCAGAGGCAGTAAACCTTGCCGAACGCGCGGAGTTCATGGGCAAGGAGGAGCCTGCCGGTTCCGAAGCCGAGCCGAGCAAGGCCGGCGAGGAGGAGGCTGAGCCTTCAGAGAACTTGCCGCAGGCGGAGCCCCCGGCCCCGCCAAGGAGGCGCCTTCGCAGGGCCGGGGACGCAGCGGGGCGGCAGCCGGCTCCACAGCCACCGAGCCGCGCGATGCGCTCTACCGCGGCAAGCAATGTTGCCGCGGGAGCGCCTCACGCAACTGGAGCGGGATCTTCCCGGGCCACTGCCACTGCCCCCGCCAAGCGGGCAAGGGATCCTACTCCTCCACCTCGCCGCACCGGAGGAGGGCCGGACTTTGATCTTTCCGCGCTCAGCTCCGACGAGGAGGAAGAAGAGTGAGTTTCTTTGGTGCTCTTGTAGTTCTTCAATCTTGCTGTTTATATCTTGTATCTGACTTGCTCCAATCTGGACTCCTTTCTTTTCAGAACGCTGGCCCAGAGAGCGGCGAAGAGGGCCAAGGCCGCGGTGATCATCATCGAAGATGACCCCACCTTGTCGATAGGGGGTGGGTCCGAGATCACCTTGACGGACCCGGCAATCACTCCTCAAAGCAGCCCCCAGCGCAGCCCCCAGCGTAAGTTCATAGTTTAGCCTTCTGCTGCCGGGCGCGCTTGAGTGCTTTTTCCTTTGCTGATATCTTATTTGTTGACTTGTGCAGGAGCAGAACAGTCTCATCAGGAGCGCCCGGAGGCTGGTCCCGAAGTGCCACCTGCTTCGACTGCGCCGCCAAGGGAGGAGTTCCCGGTAAGGGAGCGCTCTCCGGCAAGGGAGAACTCTCCGGCAAGGGACGGCACTGCTGATCCTGCGGCGACCGAGGCTGCAACTGAGGATCTTGGCGCAGGTAATCCACTTGCCCAGAAACTTTCCTTTGGGTTCTGCTTCTTCCGTTTTTCCTTTCTTGGATTTTTGATTGATTTTCCTCCCTTCTTCGTTCTTCAGACCCATCTATGGCTGAGCTAATGGAGACAGAGGGCGCCGGCGAGGAAGGTGCCGGTGCTGATGAGACCGCCGGTGAGGAGGCCGCCGGGGCTGCTGCTGCGGAAGCCGGCGAGGGGTCGGGCGATTGCACTGACGACCCTGAGGCCGCAGGAGCGCCGGGCGCTGCGCCGACCGCCGAACCCTCTGCCGCTTCTGCGGAGCCGGGCTCCGAGGAGCCCCAGTCCGGCGCCTACTTGAAGGCCGGCGACGACATCTTCATCAAGCTACCCTGGGCATTGAGCTCCAGGGCGCCAGTCGAGGGGGAAGCTTTTGATGGGGAGGTGCTCGCCTCTGCTGGGCTGTCATTGATTGACGCGCCCGGCAGCAGCAGTGGCGAGCCCGAGGAGGAGCAGCTGCTGCGGAAGCTGTTGTCACTCTACCGCGCCCGGCAAGCCAAGCTGGCTTCCCGGGAAGCGCTTGTCGCGAAGGCGGGAGTGGACATGGAGAAGCGCGTGGAGGAGCTCCGGGGCCAAAATCAAGAAGCTCTCCAGTCTCTAGCGCAGGAGCGAGAGCGACTCGACGAGGAGCGCATGGCCTTCCTTCTCGAGAAGGCCGAAGCTGAGGAGGAGCAAAGGTTGGCCGCCGAGAAGCAGTCCGCGCGGGAAGGTGAACTAGTGCAGCAGAAGGACAACCTCGACAGCTACGAGGAAGAGCTTGCCGAGCACGAGCAGGCACTTGGCGGGGTGCTCAAGGAGGCAAAGGATGCTGCGGCAACTGCAGAGGCCGCCAAGAAAGAGCTGGAGGAGAAGGTGGCGCAGCTGGAGGCCGATATTGGGAAGAGCGGCGAGGAGCTTGCCGCGCTCAAGCGTGAGCGCGAGAAGGATGATGCCGCCCACGGCGAGCTGCAAGGTCTTCTCGCTGAGAGGGGCAAGGAGCTCTGTGCCGCCAAGGATTCCAAAGCAGACCTGGAGCTGAAGCTGTCCACGCTGACGCAGACGCTGGAGGCCGCCAAGGAGCGGGAGAAGACCTTGTTGGAGAAGGTCAAGGCTGACGTGGTGTTGCTGAAGAGCATCGCAGTTACCCAGAACTCGTTCAGAGACACTGTGGAGCACTGGACCGAGGGTCTGGTGAACATTGCCGCAGTCATCAACGAGGAGCTGGCACAGCTGGGGATGGAGGACTTTGGGTATCCTTCCGACGAGAGTCTTCAATCCAGCGCCAAGCTCAGCCTATTCTTCCAGGGCGTGGCGACGGCACTCCAGCGGCTCCGGGAGAGGATCCCGAAGCAGCTGGCCGACGAGTCGCGCAAAACCTGCGTCGTGGTTCTCCAGAAGGTGCTGATGAAGGTAGCCTTCCGCAATCCAGGCCTCAGCTTCACCAACGTCCTCAGGTCCTTGCCGCCTGACGCCGATCTGGATGCACTCAAGGCCCTTGTCGCACCCATGGTGGACAAGGTGAGCGAGATCAAGAGAGTCGAGGGCGGACGCATAGATTAGGCCGCCCATTTCTTCTTTTCCCTTGTCGCTGCTAGTCATGTTATGAAAACATTCTATTAGAGCTGCGACAAGTTATCTTGTAATATAACTTGATTTCTGTTATCAATTGCTATGTTATTTCCTCTACTAGATTTCTTCCTTTGTATATTATTACCCTATGCTTCTAGGGAACTTGTCGGCGCAAGAACCCGAGCCGCGAGCGCTGAGTGCGGAACTTCAGCAGCCTGCTGGCGGCGCTGCTTCCGACAAGAAACCTTGTCGCGACTAGATGCAGCACACTTAAGCTATTGAGCGGACTCGAAACAAAGTAAGGGCGCAACTAGCCACGAGTTGGTTCCTCCGCGCACAGGTTTTCCATACAAAGCAGGGTCGTTCGAGGAAGATAACTCAAAAATTTAAAAACTGATTGCTCAAACTTTGGCAACTTAGCTTTTCTGTCGTTTGCTTCCCGGCAAGGCAGGACTTCACTTGAACGACGCCTGGTCCATACCTCTTATCCTTCCCTCCGGCAAACATGTGTGCGAGGGAACCTTCTTTTCCTTTAAAAGAAAAAGAAAGGAGAGAAAATAATAATATGGAGCTCTTCGGCTCGTTACTGCTTACCGGATGTAGGTGCTGCACAAAGTGTCAGATAATCGCATGCAAGAAAGGAATTAATGCATGAAATGGACAAGCTGTGCGGAGCACATGGGGTTTTACTTATGCACGGGATCTGCGCCCGGCTTTGTACAAAGGATTACATGCAACAGCGGCAAGACTTGTACAAAAGGTGGTTGCCGGAACAGGTTCCGGCAACCGCGCCTTATGGGAAAAACTTACGAATATGTTCTATGTTCCAGGAGTTGCTCACCGGAATGCCATCTTCGGTCTCAAGGCGGACAGCACCAGGCCTCGTGACTCGTCTCACCCGATAAGGGCCTTCCCACTTTAGCGTCAACTTGTTGGAATTCTTGGCGGACTGAACGCGCCGAAGAACAAGGTCGCCTTCCTCGAAGCTTCTGGCTTTAACTTTGCGGCTATGATAGCGGCGCAAAGCTTGCTGGTATCGAGCAGCTCGTACAGCAGCCTGAAGACGATCTTCCTCAAGGAGCAGCACGTCGTCTTGCCGCAGCTGTTCTTGCTCAAGCTCATCATAAGCGAGCACTCGAGGTGATCCGTATACGAGTTCCGTGGGGAGAATTGCCTCTGCTCCATAGACTAGAGCGAAAGGTGTCTGGCAAGTGGCTCGATTTGGCGTCCTTCTGATCGACCAAAGAACCACCGCCAGCTCCTCGATCTAGTTTCTTCCGCACTTGCGCAGCCTGTCGAAAGTTCTGGTCTTGAGCCCGCGTAGCACTTCAGCATTCGCCCTCTCTGCTTGACCGTTGCTTCTCGGATGAGCAACAGAAGCGAAGCAGACCTTGGCGCCAAGGTCTTGGACGTACTGCATGAAGGTGCGGCTCATAAATTGTGTGCCGTTGTCGGTGATGATCCTGTTAGGGATCCCGAAGCGGCAAACAATCGACCTGAAGAACTTGACTGCTGACTGTGCTGTCACCTTCCTCACTGGCTGCACTTCCGGCCACTTTGTGAACTTGTCGATTGCAACGTACAAGTACTCAAAGCCCCCGACTGCTCGGGGGAAGGGGCCGAGGATATCGAGCCCCCAGACCGAAAATGGCCAAGATAAAGGGATTGTCTAAAGAGCTTGAGTTGGCTGGTGTATCTGTTTGGAGTGGAACTGGCACGCTTCACACTTGGTTACTTGTGCAGTTGCATCCTGGAGGGCTGTCGGCCAAAAGAAACCTTGCCGGAAAGCTTTGCCGGCAAGTGCTCTTACGCCAATGTGGTGGCCACATATGCCTCCATGTATCTCCGCCAATAGCTTTTGTCCATCTTCCCGGTGAATACACTTCAATTTCACACCGTTGAGTCTTCTTCTGTACAGTATGCTATCGACAAACTGGTACATACTTGACTGCCGGGCTACCCTTTCCGCTTCTTCTTGCTCTTCAGGAAGTTCTCCTGTCTGAAGGAAGTGGACAATCTGTTGTGCCCATGCTGGAGCTTGTGGCTCGACAACAAGGACTAAAGGCACATCTGTTGCTGCGGGAACATCCGCTTCCACGGCAAGGACTTGTGGTCCTGCCGGAGCTTGATGTTCCCCGGCAAGCTTGCCGGAGCAAAACTTGTCGGGAGCGTCTGCTTCAACGGAACAAACCATAAGGCTTGCCGGAGCAGACTGCCCCTCAGCTTCCTTGGTGTTGATCTTGGGGACTTTCTTGCCAGCGGCTTCGGGGAGCTCTGCTGGAAAGTAGTCACCAGAAACCAACTTCCTCTTCTTGCTTTGTCCAGTTGATGGTGTTACGGATGGTTGAGTCAACTTAAGCACAAAGATCCCTGGTTCCACAGGTAACTTTAGTGCGGCGCACTTTGACAGGCCGTCAGCAATATCATTCTGAGCTCTTGGGATATACTCCATTTGTAGGCCGTCAAAGTGCTCTTCTAGCTTCCTCACTTCATCGACATATGCTTCCATCAACGGACTCTGGTAGTTCTTGTTCACTTGTCGGACGACAAGCTGTGAGTCACCCCTGACAATAAGCTTCTTGATACCAAGGTCTGCTGCAATTCTGAGACCGGCAAGCAATCCTTCATACTCTGCAGTATTGTTGGTTGCTTGCTCTTTGGGAAAGTGCATCTGGACTACGTACTTGAGGTGCTCTCCGGTGGGTGCGACAAGCAGCACGCCCGCACCGGCGCCTTGAAGCGAAAAGGCACCATCAAAGTACATCAGCCACTCTTTACTTGCTTCTTTGACGGGGATGCTTGTCTCTGGAATTTCTTCATCTGGGGTTGGCGTCCATTCTGCTATGAACTCTGCCAATGCTCTGCTTTGGATAGTTGAAGTGCTCTCAAACTTGAGGCCAAAGCTTGACAATTCTAGCGCCCACTCGACAATCCTGCCCGCTGCTTCTGGATTCTGTAGTATCCTTTTCAGCGGAAAGCGAGTGACGACTGTGATCTCATGTGCTTGGAAGTAATGACGCAGCTTTCTTGAGGCCATGAGAAGGCCGAAAAGCAGTTTCTGCACACCGGAGTACCTTGACCTAGCCCCCTGCAGAAGGGAACTGACAAAGTAAACTGGGCGCTGCACCATTCTTTTCTGCATCTTGTCGTGCTCCTGCGCAGATCCATCCTTGTCGGGACCAGAGCTTGTCGGCGAAACCCCCTGCTTGTCGCTGGATGCATCTGCCGGGGTTGCTGGCTCATCGTCTGCCTCCCTCTCTGCCACTAACGCAGCACTAACCACTTGATTGGTTGCCGCTATATACAGCAGCAACTTCTCTTGCGGCTTAGGTGCGACAAGTGTTGGAGTGGAGGACAGGTATCTCTTCAAGTCCTGCAGCGCAGCATCCGCCTCCGGAGTCCATTTCATTGGACCTGCCTTCTTCAAAATTTTGAAAAATGGCAGGGCGCGTTCAGCAGATCTAGAGATAAACCTGCTGAGAGCAGCCACGCAACCGGCAAGCCTTCGTACATCCTTGACGCGCTTTGGTGCTTCGATCTGCTCAATGGCCTTGATCTTGTCGGGATTGGCTTCAATTCCCCGCTGAGACACGAAGAACCCGAGAAGCTTGCCGGAGGGGACTCCAAACACGCACTTCTCGGGGTTAAGCTTGAGGTTGATCTTGCGCAGATTTGCAAATGTCTCGTCTAAATCTTGAATTAGGGTCGCCCTGTTCTTGCTCTTGACCACTATGTCATCCATGTAGGCTTCCACATTTCTGTGCATCTGTGGTTCAAAAGCGTGGTGGACTACCCTTGCGAATGTTGAACCAGCATTCTTCAAACCGAAAGGCATCCGTACGAAGCAGTACGTGTCACATGGGATGATAAATGCGGTTTTCTCTTCATCTTCTTTTGCCATGAAGATCTGATGGTATCCTGAGTATGCATCAAGAAATGAAAGCAAATCACATCCGGCTGTGGAGTCAACAATCTGGTCAATACGCGGCAAGGGAAATGGGTCTTTGGGACAAGCTTTATTAACATCAGTGAAGTCAATACAAAGTCTCCATTTCCCGTTAGCCTTGCGCACAACAACAGGATTGGCCAACCACGTGGGATGGAGCACTCCTCTGACAAGGCCTGCTGCTTCCAACTTCTTGATTTCTTTTGCTATGAATTCTTGGCGCTCCACTGCTTGCTTCCTAACTCTCTGCTTGACGGGCCGTGCATGAGGACAGACGGCAAGGTGGTGCTCAATTACTTTCCTGGGAACACCGGGGATATCAGACGGTTGCCATGCAAACACGTCGACATTCGCCCGCAGGAAAGCAACGAGCGCGCTTTCCTAATTGGGGTCAAGAGTGGTGCTGGTGGTAAATGTACCACCAGTGCCATCCTCCTTGGCGGACACCTTCTTGGTCTCAGGTGGAGCTTCCATTGCCTTCTTACACTTGCCGGTGGAGCTCGATGGTGCATCCTCGATGGTAGCGCAGCACTCCGAAGAGGTGCGCTTGCCGGAGTGGGCATCAGAGCTCTTGCCGGACTTGGTCTTCTTCTTCCCCCTGGGAGCTCCAGCGGCAAGGGTCTTGTGTTCTGCTGCGGCTGCTGCTTCCCGGTAGATCTTGTCGGCGCAGATAAGAGCATCCTTCTTGTCGCCAGGGACGGAGATGACACTTATTGGGCCTGGCATTTTCAGTATGTTGTACGCATAGTGAGAGGCTGCCATGAACCTGGCGAGTGCTGGACGGCCAAGGATTCCATTGTAAGGTAATGGAAAGTCGGCAACGTCAAACGTGACCCTCTCAGTCCTGAAGTTCAGCTCACTACCAAATGTTACCGGCAACGTGATCTTTCCCTTTGGCTTGCTCCTTCCCGGGTTGATTCCTTGAAATGTACCGGTCTCTTCGAGCTCGCTGTCAGGGATTTGGAGTTTCTGGAGCACCGCGGAGGAGATCAGATTTAAGCCGGCCCCGCCGTCAACTAGCATCTTTGTGACCTTGAGGTTGCGGATTGTTGGTGAAACCAACATCGGCAAACACCCGACCGCGGTTATGCGATCAGGGTGGTCCTCAATATCAAAGATGATAGGCGTGCTGGACCATTTCAGAGGCTTGCGTGACTCGACGGGTGGTTCTGCTGCATTAACTTCCCGCACCCACTGCTTGAGCTGGCGGTGTGAGGCATGCAGAGAAGCACCACCGTCAACGCACAGGATCTCTGTGGCTTTCTGGAACTCCTGCTCATCAGTCTCCTCATCATCCATGTCTTCATCATCGTCGTCATCTTCATCCTTGTCGCGGCCGCGAGGAGGTCTGTCCCCTTGCCGCTGCTTTGCCTTGCCGCGGCGTCCTCCTCGGCCGGGACGTTTCTTGCCGGATCCACCAGCTCCTTCCTGGGCCTTCTCCTTGTCGCGCTGCTCATATTCAGCTTTCTGTTGCTCAACAAGCTTCTCGACTTTCTTACAGTTCTGGAGATCATGGCCCTTGGTGCGGTGAATCTTGCAATACTGCTTGTTGGTGCCGTCCTGCTTGTCGGCGACCGCCACCTCCGCGGCAACCTCCTTGCCGGAGTCACCAGCTTTGGCCTCCTTGGCGCCACCACCGTTGCCAGACTACTCAACAACTAGCACCTCTTTACCTTTTCTCCTTCTGTTGTTCCGCCGCCGGTTTTTCCTCGACGGGGCAGCATCTTCACTGTTAGATCCTCCCGCTCCTACATTCTCTCCGGGGAGCCTCCTCCCTTCTTCAGCACGTGCACACTTGTCGGCTAGTGCATATAACTCGCTGACGTCCCTGATCTTGCACATCGCCATTTCTTCCCGCATCCTGCGGTTTCGCACATTCTGATGGAACGCGCTGATCACCATGGCAGGGTGGACATCTGGGATGTTGTGCTGCACACTGCTGAATCTCTGAATGTACTTGCGCAGGGGCTCTCCTTCCTTCTGGGCGAGCAAATGAAGATCACTCTCCTGGCCATGAGGCTTGTGTCCGCCGGTAAAGGCGCCGACAAACTGATGGCACAGATCAGCCCAAGAGGATATGGAGTTGTCCGGCAAGTGCATGAGCCAGGATCTGATGTTGGGCTTGAGCACCAGCAGGAAGTAGTTGGCAAGGATCTTGTCATCTCGTCCCCGGCAGCTTGTACCGCAATGGTGTAGATGCTGAGGAACTCTGACGGATGCGTCTTGCCGTCGTACCTCTCCGGTACGTCTGGCTTGAAGTTCTTTGTGCTGGGCCACTGGACTTGCCGCAGCTCACGAGTGAACGCAGGACAACCTACCGCGTACGGCAGATCGCCTGGTTCCCCTGGCGCATGCATGTCAACAGAGGGCCCAGCGCGCCTGTCGGATTGACGTCGCGCTTCTCTTCGGCGCTCGATGCGGGTTCGAGCGTCTTCTTGTTGTCGATCATGAAGAACTTGGCGCTGATCGCGACGAGCTCGCGGATCCGATGATGCGGTGGAGTCACTGTCGAGGTGGATCCGGCGAGTCGGCGATCTTGGCCTTCGGGGCGGTGATTGCATGGTAGTTGCACCTCCACCCGTTTCATCGCCACCGGCTCGCGCCTGGCAACCCTGCTGCGGCGGTGACGTGCTCGGCCGCCGTGGAGTGTCGCCGTTAGCATAGCCGATGAGACTCTGAATGGTGGCCCTCCATTCGTCGATCTTGTCCGACGTCGGAGGGTAATCTAGGAGAAGTTGAGCTCGCGCCAAAGCTTATGCTGGAGTGGTGGGTGGTAGTGGCGGACGGCGCGAGGAGCGAGACGTGCTCGAACTTCTAACTATGTTAGAAGGAGCAGTATCCCGTCTAGGCGACCGTGCCCCACTCGTGCCAGCATGCTGGCGTGCATGCTGGTCTTGAGCGCCCCGAGATCCACCAGCTTGGCCTTGGTCTATCATGCGCATGGTGTTGCAAACACCATGATGCTGTTGGTCACGTGCCTCCTGAGACGGGCGCGGTGCGCGTACGGACGCCGAGGTCTGTGCTGCCTTGTCCTTGGACTTGGCAGCACTGTGAGCACCCTCATCGACGCATGTTCTTCCGTCGGCGTCCACTCCACCACCCGTTTGCTCCGGTGGCGGTGGAATCGACGCGGACGGAACTGCTGCCTCCGAAGCCTTCTTCTTCGGTGGCATGTTGATGAAGGGAATGAAGATCTAGCTCGTGTGAACACTGGATCAGGTTCACACAATCTCGACGCCCCCTACCTGGCGTACCAAAGATGTCGGGGGAGACTGACCCACGAACACCTATGGGGCCGGCGGACCGGGCCCCTTTCGGTTTGGCGGGGGGCGGAGGTCGCACGAAGAGCAGATCGAGGCGAGGCACACGAGCGATTTACCCAGCTTCGGAGCTCTCCGGAGAGATAATACTCCTATTGCTGCTTGTCTGGTTGTGTTATCTTGTGTTCTTGCCCTCCAGAGAGCGTGGTGTCTTTCTGGTTTACAAATGAGTCGAAGTGATCGAACTTCCGAACCTCCGAACCCCCTCTATGTTGCGCATGGGCCTCCTTTTATATGCTAAAGGGGTCACCAACAGGTGGCATCGCAGAGGAGGGTAAAAACGTAAAAAGCGAGGTAGTTGATACAGTTTCTTGTACAGTGCACCCTACCTAACTCTGACGGCAGGGGACAAGGGCATTACATGCCCGTCTGAGTCGCCCGAACAGTGCAGAAAAGGACCGTTAGGGGCGCCACCGTTCGCCACGATGGCGATCTTGTCAGCTTCGCTTGCCACTGCGCACCACTGGCTGCACAGCCTCCCGCCATGTGCGCCTGGAGAGGCCCCCAGAGCGACACGTTGGTGGATGCGCTGGAGCGTGGGCGCAGAGTGGCCGCCTGCCGCGGCAAGCGCCTTGCCGCTGCTACTATCTTGTCGGGCCCAGAGGCTTGTCGCTCACCGGGCTTCGAGGTACCTTGGTTAGTCTTCCCGGCAAGCTCCTCTTCCCGGGGCCTTGTTGCCTTGCCGGAGCGCATGGCGCGTCGCGGCAAGTTCCTTGGAGCGCCTTGGTTGGCCTTCCCGACAAGCTCCTCTTGCCGGGGTCTTGTCTCCTTAGCTTAAATACTTTGTTCTTGGATGGCTCCAAGGGAACCTTGGGGGATCTTGGCATTCGCCCGGCAAGCCTTTGCCGCGGGTTGCTGCAACTGCCTGTGCACAAGTTCGGGGTACTAGGGTACCCCTATTCTAGTACACCGACACGGCTGCCCCCAAAACCCATCTAGGGTGCGGCCAAGGGGGGGAGAGGGGAAACTTGCCCCCCAAGTTAGGTGGGTGCGCCCCCTCCCCCAATCCTAGGCACCTTGGGCCCTTGTGGGGGGGCGCACCAGCCCACCTGGGGCTGGTCCCCTCCCACACTTGGCCCATGCAGCCCTCCGGGGCCGGTGGCCCCACTTGGTGGACCCCCGGGACCCTCCCGGTGGTCCCGGTACGTTACCGATAAAACCCGAAACTTTTCCGGTGACCAAAATAGGACTTCCCATATATAAATATTTACCTCCGGACCATTCCGGAACTCCTCGTGACATCCGGGATCTATCCGGGACTCCGAACAACATTCGGTAACCACATACAAACTTCCTTTATAACCCTAGCATCATCGAACCTTAAGTGTGTAGACCCTACGGGTTCGGGAACCATGCAGACATGACCGAGACGTTCTCCGGTCAATAATCAACAGCGGGATCTGGATACCCGTGTTGGCTCCTATATGTTCCACGATGATCTCATCAGATGAACCATGACGTCAAGGACTCAATTGATCCCGTATACAATTCCCTTTGTCCAGCTGTATTATACTTGCCCGAGATTCGATCGTCGGTATCCCGATACCTTTGTTCAATATCGTTACCGGCAAGTCTCTTTACTCGTTCCGTAACACATCATCCCGTGATCAACCCCTTGGTCACATTGTGCACATTATGATGATGTCCTACCGAGTGGGCCCAGAGATACCTCTCCATCAACTGGAGTGACAAATCCCAGTCTCGATTCCTGCCAACCCAACAGACACTTTCGGAGATACCTGTAGTGCACCTTTATAGCCACCCAGTTACGTTGTGACGTTTGGTACACCCAAAGCATTCCTACGATATCCGGGAGTTGCACAATCTCATGGTCTAAGGAAATGATACTTGACATTAGAAAAGCTTTAGCATACGAACTACGATCTTTGTGCTAGGCTTAGGATTGGGTATTGTCCATCACATCATTCTCCTAAAGATGTGATCCCGTTATCAACGACATCCAATGTCCATGGTCAGGAAACCGTAACCATCTATTGATCAACGAGCTAGTCATCTAGAGGCTTACTAGGGACTTGGTGTTGTCTATGTACCCACACATGTATCTGAGTTTCCTATCAATACAATTATAGCATGGATAATAAACGATTATCATGAACAAGGAAATATAATAATAATAATTAATTTATTATTGCCTCTAGGGCATATTTCCAACAATACTATCCTAAAGAGACTCGAAGGTCCCACCAAGGATAGAACCGCATATTGATACGCTTTTGCAAGGTGGATATCATTACATCAACATTACATAAATATATGGGGTTACAAACAAGAGGCATACAATGCCACACGAATACAATAATACATCATACACAACATCAACATCCGGCTACGGATGAAACACAAACAGAAGCTCAAATGACATCCACCCTGCTAGCCCAGGCTGCCGACCTAGAACCTATCCCCTGATCAAAGAAGAAGCAGAAGAAGAACTCCAAAATAAGCAAGCATCACTCTCGCGTCATGATCATCGCATAACCTTCACCTTCAACTATTGTTGTAGTAATCTATGAGCCACGAGGACTCAACAATCCCATTACCATGGGTATCAAGACTAGCAAAGCTTAATGGGTAAAGGAATGGATAAGTGGTGAGGTTGCAGCGACTAAGCATGATATGGTGGCTAACATACGCAAATAAGAGCGAGAAGAGAAGCAACAGAACGGTCGTGAAGCTAGCAATGATCAAGTGGTGATCCTGAACTCCTACTTGCGTCAAACATAACCCAAAACCGTGTTCACTTCCCGGACTCCGCCGAAAAGAGACCATCATGGCTACACACGCAGTTGATGCGTTTTAGTTAAGTCAAGTGTCAAGTTATCTATAACCGGACATTAACAAATTCCCATCTGCCACATAACCGCGGGCACGACTCTCGAAAGTTTAAACCCTGCAGGGGTGTCCCAACTTAGCCCATCACAAGCTCTCATGGTCAATGAAGGATATTCCTTCTCCTAGGAAGACCCGATCAGTCTTGGAAACCCGGTTTACAAGACATTTTGACAATGGTAAAACAAGACCAGCAAGGCTGCCCGATGTGCCGACAAATCCCGATAGGAGCTGCACATATCTCGTTCTCAGGGCACACCGGATGAGCCAGACGTCGGGTTGGCATAGACCCTGGTTGCCCAGGGGGCGCCGGACATCGCTCCGGTTGGACCAACACTCGGAGGAGCACTGGCCTGGGGGGGGGTAAATAAATATGACCCTCGGGCTCCGGAAACCCAAGGGAAAAAGGCTTAGGTGAGACAAATGGTAAAACCAAGGTTGGGCCTTGCTGGAGGAGTTTTATTCAAAGCGAACTGTCAAGGGGGTCCCATAAATCACCCAACCGCTTAAGGAACACAAAAATCAAGGAACATAACACCGGTATGACGGAAACTAGGGCGGCAAGAGTGGAACAAAACACTAGGCATAAGGTCGAGTCTTCCACCCTTTACCAAGTATATAGATGCATTAATTAAATAAGAGATATTGTGATATCCAAACATAATCCTGTCCATCATGGAGCAATCTTCAATTTCACCTGCAACTAACAATGTTATAAGAGGGGCTGAGCAAAGCGGTAACATAGCCAAGCAACGGGTTGCCAGGAAGGGTGAAAAAGGTTAGAGGCTGACATGGCAATTTGGGAGGCTTGAAGAGCAAGTGATAGGTAGTGCAGCATAGCAATAGAACGAAGCAACTAGCATGGCAATGATAGTAATGTGATCCAAGGTGACGGTCATCTTGCCTGAAATCCCGCTAGGAAGAAGAACAAGTCCATGAAGAAGACGAGCGGGCGAAGACGAACCAAGCGTAGTCGAACGAATCCTCACAATCACAACAAGACAGGAACTAACGAGAAGAAGCACAACCGCAAAGAAGGAAACATCATGGTAAACAACCAAGCATAATCATGGCATGATGCACAATCAAGTATGATGCATGTCCGGTTTAATGAGGCATGGCATGGCAAAGTGCAACAAACAACACTACAAAATAAGTGGAGCTCAATATGCAACGAGTTGCATATTGACAAAACACCACATCAATTATTTAGTTCTCTCTCGTTTATGTACCCAACAATATTCAATATTATTAAACATGGCAAGAGGGTGAAGCATAAATAAACTAACTATTTAGACAAGTTTAAATGAGGCCGGAACAACAAACAACAATTCCGGAAAATCCTCATGTCCATATTTTTAATTTGCTACTGTTCTACCCTAAACACAATTTTAATGTTGTTAAATAGCAACATAAAGTGCACCATGTTGAACTAGGCATTTTTTCACCCCATTTACATATAAAGTTTATTGGGACATTTACATCTATGCCCTTAACTCGAACCCACTACTCAGTTTTGCCCCTAATTTTTAGGTATGCTCAGTTTTGCCCCTCTGCCGTTAGTGTCACTTATAGAAATGCCCTTTTGCGACGTTACCGCCTGGTCAAAGAACTTTGACCACCCAGAAAAAATAGCAAAAAAATCAAAAAAATCTGAAATTTTGTGGGATCGAAGATAGTCATGTCCGCAAGGCGCGTGCAAATGTGTGTGCCGTTCGGACACCCTGAGAGCTCGTGGCAAAGGAAATCATAAATTTTGTACGCATGTGAACAATAAATTCGAAAAAATAGAAAAAAAAATCAAAAAAATATGAAATTCTGGGGAACTGAAGATACTTAAGTGCACAAGATGTGTCCACATTTTTGTTGTGTTTGGACATCGTAGGAGCTCGCAGAGAAAAAAATAAAGTTTAGCTCCTACGAGCTCGTACGGGCTCATACGATGTCCAAACACAACAAAAATGTGCACACATCTTGTGCACCTAAGTATCTTCAGTTCCCCAAAATTTCATATTTTTTTGATTTTTTTTCTATTTTTTCAAATTTATTGTTCACATGCGTACAAAATTTATGATTTCCTTTGCCACGAGCTCTCAGGGTGTCTGAACGGCACACAAATTTGCACACGCCTTGCGGACATGACTATCTTCGATCCCACAAAATTTCAGATTTTTTTGATTTTTTTTGCTATTTTTTTCTGGGTGGTCAAAGTCCTTTAACCGGACGGTAACGGCGCAAAAGGGCATTTCTACAAGTGACACTAACGGCGGAGGGGCAAAACAGAGCATACCTAAAAATTAGGGGCAAAACTGAGTAGTGGGTTCGAATTAGGGGCAGAACTGGAATTGGCCCAAGTTTATTTAAAATGGAGCTGCGGTTATTTAGTTATGAAATAAAACATTTTAGCATGGCATTTGAGCAAATTTAAACAAACAGCATTTTAAACATTTTAAACATGGATGAAAGTGGCATATTATGAAACTAGACAGAAATCTAAGCATTTTACATGTTTAAATCATTTTAATCCGATGCATGGTTCCTGAGTTATTATATGCATGATGCTTAGGGGTTTTTCTGTGAAACTTCAAACTTTGGAATAATTAGACAAATTCGCAGACCCTGAAAAAAACAAGAATTGGGCCGCATCTAGGGTGGACTGGGCTTCTCACCAGAGGGCCAGGTCGGGCCGGTGGTGGAGGGAGGCCGAAGCAGGCCTGGTTGGGGAGGTTCTTGGTGGCCCAGGAGGCGAAGGAGATGGGCAGGTCGCGGTCGATCTGGCTAGAGTCGGTCAACGCGAGTGTGTGGCTCGTCTACGAAGCAGAGGAAGCAGGGGTGCAATGGCTTCAGGTGGTGCAGGCGCGGCAACAGGGCGATGCAGGGGAGCGGCAGCGTCAAGCCTCCTGGATCCGCGCGACGAGGGGGAAGACTGGGCGCGGGCGAGCTCGGGGCTCCGGTGGCGTGGGGCTGCAGGGAAGCTGGAGGACGACGGGGGCCAGGCGAACTTGAGGGCCAGGTGGCGAGCTTCCTCCTTGGGCGTCGGGGTTCCCCGGAGAAGATCGAGAGATAGAAGAATTCAGAGAGAGACGGAGAAAGAACCAGAGGGAGGGAGAGACCACGGGGAAGGAGAGGGAATGCGCTCATCTGCTGGAAGTGGTTGCCGGCAGCGTGGTTCGCCGGGGACAGCGGGGTCGCATGGTTGGACGGGCTCGGGCTTCGGGAAGAGGAGGTTCTCGGGCGGCTTGGCAGCACAAGGGGACGAGTCAGGGGATCGTGCGAGGGACTTGGCGGCGGGGCCGGCCTGAAGCTGCTGCTGGTGGCCGGCGTGGGGGAGACGAGGTGAGGAGGAGGCGCTCAACTGGAGGGTTTGAGCGACGGGAGGAGCGGGTGGTGGTGTGGTGGTCGGTTGGGTGGAGAAAACGATGAGGATTTTGGATCGGGGATGAACCCGAGGAAGGCGGAGGCTGGTCGGGGATGGATCTGGGAGGATCCCGAGGAAGAAGGGAGGAGGTTGGTTGGCTGGCGGCGGCACGAAGGGAAAGGGTGGATGAGACAGCTAGGGGCTCGGGTTTCATCTGTTTATATAGCATGACCATTTTGGTTAGTGACTAATCGAACCCTTCGATTATAATCAAACGGTCGAGATAAATAGGATAGAGAGTTCAAATGAGAAAACGATGATGTTTTAGGGATGTTTGGGGATGATCCGGACCCAACGGTGACGACTGCCCGGGTCGGGTTCGGGACAGCTTTCGGACGCGCGCGAGGGGTTTGAGTATTGTGCAAAGAGGGTCAAATGGTCGGGCAACAACAGAATGGTCGGTCTGAGAAAGGTCAACGGAGACAAGGAAGAAGCGACAACTAACAACGGATGCACGTTTTATGAAAACATGCAGATGCAATGCGCATGATGCTATGAGATGAAATGCAAGACATGAATAAAATGCAAAACAGAAGACAAAAACCCAACCACGAAGGAAATAATATATCACATAGCCGGAAATGGCAAGAGTTGGAGTTGCAAATATGGAAAGTTACATCCGGGGCGTTACACTAACCTACTAACTGGAGGCCCAGCCCAAATTGTTGTTTTTTTTTGCCTATTTTAGTGTTTCGCAGAAAAGGAATATCAAACGGAATCCAAACGGAATCCAAATGGAATGAAACCTTCGGGGGAGTGATTTTTGCAAAAAAACACAATCCAGGGGACTTGGAGTGGACGTCGAGAAAGAAGCTAGGAGGCCACGAGGCAGGGAGGCGCGCCTGCCCCCTGGGCACGCCCCCACCCAAGTGCACCCCTCGCAGCTCCACCGACATGCTTCTTTCTCCTATATATACCCACGTACCCCGAAAACATCCGAGAGCACCACGAAACCTTATTTCCACCGCCGCAACCTTCTTTACCCGTGAGATCCCATCTTGGGACCTTTTCCGGCACTCCGTCGGAGGGGGCATTGATCATGGAGGGCTTCTACATCAACACCATAGCCTCTCCGATGATGTGTGAGTAGTTTACCTCAGACCTTCGGGTCCATAGTTATTAGCTAGATGGCTTCTTCTCTCTCTTTGGATCTCAATACAAAGTTCTCCTTGATTCTCTTGGAGATCTATTCGATGTAATTCTTTTTGCGGTGTGTTTGTCGAGATCCAGTGAGTTGTGGGTTTATGATCAAGATTATCTATGAACAATATTTGAATCTCCTCTGAATTCTTTTATGTATGATTTGTTATCTTTGCAAGTCTCTTCGAATTATCAGTTTGGTTTGGCCTACTAGATTGATCTTTCTTGCAATGGGAGAAGTGCTTAGCTTTGGGTTCAATCTTGCGGTGTTCGATCCTAGTGACAGAAAGGGAACCGATACATATTGTATTATTGCCATCGAGGATAAAAAGATGGGGTTTATATCATTTGCTTCAGTTTATCCATCTACATCATGTCATCTTGACTAATGCATTACTCTGTTCTTATGAACTTAATACTCTAGATGCATGCTGGATAGCAGTCAATGTGTGGAGCAATAGTAGTAGATGCAGAATCGTTTCGATCTACTTGTCGTGGACGTGATGCCTATATACATGATCATGCCTAGATATTCTCATAATTATGCACTTTTCTATCAATTGCTCGACAGTAATTTGTTTACCCACCCTAATACTTATGCTATCTTGAGAGAAGCCACTAGTGAAACCTATGGCCCCCGGGTCTATTTTCCATCATATAAGTTTCCGATCTATTTTACTTTGCAATCTTTACTTTCAAATCTACAAAACAAAAATACCAAAAATATTTATCTTATTATCTCTTTCAGATCTCACTTTTGCAAGTGGCCATGAAGGGATTGACAACCCCTTTATTGTGTTGGTTGCAAGGTTCTTATTTATTTGTGTAGGTACGAGGGACTTGTGTGTGGCCTCCTACTGGATTGATACCTTGGTTCTCAAAAACTGAGGGAAATACTTACGCTACTTTGCTGCATCACTGTTTCCTCATCAAGGGAAAACCAATGTTCTGCTCAAGAGGTAGCATGCATGGCACCCCAGCTCAGAGAAACCGGAACGCCCTGTATTCTAGCCCAGAGATCGAGGAGAAGTCTTCTGGAATACGACACTGCTTAGGATAGAACAAATCAGCTCTTTATTACAATCTATATGGGTACAAGGGGATTACATCGGCACGGCGACAGTATGCCTGCCACGGTTGCTCTATGCAAGCAGCAAAACAACACAAAGCAGATGAACAACAAAGACGGTGATGAACTCCACTCTGCAGGGACTCTGGCTGGAACGCTTAAACTAGCTCGCAAATAAGGAATCCACGGCAAACAAGCAATCAAATCTGGCATGACCTGCAAACTGGCATAACACGCCAGGCCAGTACAAGGAATGTACTTGCAAGCTCACAGCAACCAGAAGCAATCAAGACAAACAACAACATGGCATTTATAGGTTTCTTAGCAATGCTGAACATCGTACTATCAGAACAACATGGCATGTACAACATGATACATCTAGAACAATACGAGCATGGCATGAACATATGAACATGATGATACTAGCATGCAACATGATAACGCTATCATGCACCAACTTACTCTGCTCGTGATAGAGGCAAAGGTGGGTTACATCATAGCCATCACATGCATAAGCTTACCCTCACAGACATCATACGATCATCTCAGGATCCAATCAAACTTGGTATTACCATACCGTAGTAATCATTAATGACCACAAGGAGCTTGACCTTAACCCTTGACTCCCGCATAACACCACAAATATCCAACAACTCGGTATCCTCGATACCAGGGTGATCATCTCACGATCACAATCAACCTCTTACTCATCATCGAACCAGGGGTGTTATTAAGCACATTATTATTATTACTGTTGACCCATAGTGTGACCAACTACGAACTGGGCCCTTATCCGCGGGCGCGGCTATCGATAGATTTAACACACACTCTGTAGAGGTAGCACACTTTACCCACACCACGGAACCCATGGCCTCACACTCCCATTCGTGTGGACGAATGGTGTTTCGACAAAACCGATCTATAGCCAAGACACTCTCCCGGCCACTCTGACAAGGTAGCCCCGTGCCTACCAAAGGCATCAACGGCCACCGTCGTGGCAAAACTAACAACGGTCCGAAACAGGGACAATGGTATACCAATCACAACAACAGGCACACAAGGCTTGTGCCGTCCTACCCGGCCAAGGTAGCGCCCGCGCATAACCTTCCCTCATTGGAGGCACTGGCAAGAGGCATGACAATAGACACAGTCAGGACCCCCCCCCATAAAAGGCAAATGTGGTTGCACTGGTCAGCTCGATTTGGTGGCACCATGACTCAGCAAACAATTGTTCAAGTTCATTTAAGTCCGGTTAAACTTGAATGCAAATGATGCTGAGTCATACAATATAACATGATGCAACTAGGCATGGTATCAACATAAGCATGGGGGTGTAACATAATCGTCAAGCACATCAACAACAATAAAGCATATATCCGAATGAGCATGGCATACTGACTAGCATGAACATCACAAGTATAACACTACTCATAGCATAACATGACCCCTAGCATCAACAATAAATACTAACCAAGAACATATCAAGAATACTACCAAGCAAGAATATAACCAACTATATGCAAAGGAACATGCATAATCACGGTACTCGGTAGCAGATGATAGTCATGATCCGAAGAACATGACCAACACCAACATGAAATACTACCAAGCATGACATACGATAGAAATACTAGTAAGTAGTAAATGATAACTAGGTGCATAAAAACATAGCATGAAAGTGAACACAAATCCATAAGCACCATGGAAACAACGATAACCGTATTAAAACAAGCAGACATTTATTAAATATTCAAGTTGAAAACCATGACTACTGCATGGCCATGCAAGTGGGTGTTGTGGCTTGCCTGGGGGTGAAGAAACTACCGGGGAGAAGTGCGGGAAGCTCGCAGAACGAATCACCAAAAAAGTTTCTCTCTTGAAGGGGGCTGATTAGGGGCAAGCGCAAAATGGTCATTCTCATAGTGGGACCACCTAGTAAAAATGATACTAACAGATAGAGATCGACGAGACAAAGATGTGGGCATTGGATTCACCTCAAACGGAGTTACGGGTGAAAAGATATAGCCACACGAAGTTTAGGGACGAATCTGTAAAAATAAACTCTACAAACAAGCCCCTGGCTGAAAAAACAGAAAGCGTCTTCTGTGGAAATACGTTTTCCTGAAGACAAAGCGTATCTCAGTTATAAACAGTGAGGAAATATGCTTTCAACTACAGAAAATGTAAACAGAGAAGGGCGCTTTCACTTAGCTGACTGGATATGGACATGTGCGGCTGACAGGCGGGGTCTGCGGGACGTGGGACATGTGCGCTTTCACTTAGCTGACTTGATATGGACGATAGAGGCAGTGGCGTATTGCGGGCTCCCGTTCCGGCGACCTGGGTCGTCTCCGGCAACGCCCAGCACACCGGCGAGATCGGGAAGATGAGGCATTTCCGTCTGGACTCCTCACGCTCGCCGAGATGCGCCAGAGGGAGAGTAACCTTGACGGTGGCAGACGGCTGCTACGGGTAGTGACGGGCACGGCCCCCTGGTGCGCCGGAGGAAGGGATGAAAAGTGGAGGAGGATCACCAGAGTCTAGGAGGTCTCTTGATGGTGGAATGATGGTGAGGGAAGGCCGATAGCAAGCCAATTTAGGCAGAGCCGAACCGCGGCCATGGCGGCAGCGGGAGAGGAGGGGAGCTCCTGGAGGCTAATGGAGGGGCTGGGGAGGGATCTAGGAGGGTGGGAAGAAGCTGGGTGAGGTCGAGTGGCCTCGGGGTGGCCATTTAAAGGCGTGGCGAGGGAGGCTGAGCCGAGTGCCTCAACGGGCGTCTGACCGAGGTCCTGGCGACGGGCATCGATCACGTGAGGGCGCGGGAATGCGATGAGGCATCGAGGCAGAGGTCATGGAGCGGACCAAGCCAAGGGGGGATGGGAGGAAGAGGACACGGTTGAGGAAGACGACGCGGTCACGGGCAGGCACTATTCGATGACAGGGACGGCTCACCGAGGAAGCAAAGGAGGGGGCACGGGCTCCAGAGGAACGGCGATGACACGAGGAAGACGCGGGACTTGGCTAGGGGATGAGAGATCGAGTGCACACACAGGCAGGAGGAGATAGAGGCGCCAGAGCGCGCGTTTGGCTGGCATGACCAGTGGTCACTGCGTGAGCTTGGCATGCGTCGTGTGTTTTGGCCAGCCCGATCGTGTCCAGTAGATAGGACATCCAACGAAGAGTGCCAAAGTGCAAGAAAACAAGCACAAGGACTTAATTGGTGATTAGCGCTTGTAGTGTTTCAGTCGGACAAAAGGTGTTTGTTGTTTGCTGTGACTCACATGCTTGGCTATCACGGCTGAGCTTTGACTGGGGTTGATCACTCACTAAGGTAATTAAGATGGCAAGGTTTCAGCTCAAGAGGAGGAGTTTAGCTACTACTTGCTGTACAAACCACCAGACTGGACAGAAATACAAACTATGAAGTAGCACTCACATGAAGAAGCCACTTGAGCTGAAATTTGGCAAGGCAGGGTGATTTGGGCATATGAAAGAGCCATAAAAATTTCATGCCATTTGGCCAAGCCAAAATGGTACTTCCTTCATACAGCACCTCTCTGGACAAAAACTTAGGAAAAATCTTGAGGGAAAATGGATGAATGAAATGAGCCCAAATCTTGTGGAGATAGGTTATATGGGTAGGAGAAGGTCCTGGAAAGTTTTCAGCAATAATGGAGCAATATAAAATATACTTGCTTCAATAACTGAAAATTTGGACAGAAACAAAGATTTGAAGGTATGCTCACATGGATGCATTGCACGATCTCAAATCTTGTGGAGAGATTTTATTTGATGATATTAAGGACCATGCACAATTTCAACTCATTTGGACCATCCTACCTAGTACTTCCTTCGCAAACAATTCCCTCAGACAAGAACTTTGAAAAATTGCTCAGGAATATTCACTAGGCAAATTAAGTTGACTTTTGGCATGAGGCTATGATATGGATATGAAAAGATGTCGAAAAGGTTTGGGGTCAATTGGGCAAAGGTAAATGGCACTTGCTTCACAAACTGTCATTCAAGACAGAATAGGAAAGTAATTAATTGCGCATTATGAGGAACATGGAAAATGAAATATTTTGCCATATTTGATGAATATATGACCCAAAAAATTTATTAGAATTATTTTGGAATTTTAGGAGTGATGGAAATATAGGTTGCTTCACAACCTAGGGCAGACAGGGTTATTCCTTTAATTGAAAAAAGGAATACTCCCAAGGAAAAGAATATTGGGGTTAGTCCAAGATGGAAATGGCAAGGTCTTGGGATGGATTTGAGGATGACAAGCCATTCTGGAAAGAAAGAAGAGGTCATCTTCTCGAGTTTCCAGGCCACATAGCCACAGAAAAAGAAAACTCAAGCAAAAATCTATGAAAATCAAAAGAAAAAGAAAGGGCCACAAATCAGGGTGTGACATCTATAGGGATAGATCGAGACGCTTAATATGACTTTCAAAAAACACATACCTTGAC
The DNA here is from genome assembly GCF_018294505.1 of Triticum aestivum. Classification (NCBI taxonomy): domain Eukaryota; kingdom Viridiplantae; phylum Streptophyta; class Magnoliopsida; order Poales; family Poaceae; genus Triticum; species Triticum aestivum. Next base: position 496,552,431 of record NC_057813.1, read on the forward strand.
AAGATTTTGAAGAAGTTCAAAATGGATCGGTCAAAGAAAGGGTTCTCGCCCGTGTTGCAAGGTGTGAAGTTGAGTAAGACTTAAAGCATGACTACGGTAGAAGATAGAAAGATAATGAAAGTCATTCCCTATGCCTCAGCCATAGGTTCTATAAAGTATGCCATGTTGTGTACCAGACCTATTTTCTACCTTGCCATGAGTTTGGCAAGGGGGTACAATAGTGATCCAGGAGTAGATCACTAGACATCGGTCAAAATTATCCTTAGTTACCTAAGAGGACTAAGGAAATGTTTCTTGGTTATGGAGGTGATAAAGAGTTCGTCGTAAAGGGCTACGTTGATGCAAGCTTTAACACTAATCCAGATGACTCAGAGTCTCAATCTGGATACATATTGAAAGTGGGAGCAATTAGCTAGAGTAGCTCCTTGCAGAGTATTCTAGACATAGAAATTTGCAATATACATATGGATCTGAATGTGACAGACCCGTTGACTAAACTTCTCTCACAAGCAAAACATGATCACACCTTAAGTACTCTTTGGGTGTTAATCACATGGTGATGTGAACTAGATTATTTACTCTAGTAAACCCTTTGGGTGTTGGTCACATGACGATGTGAACTATCGGTATTAATCACATAAAGATGTGAACTATTGGTGTTGAATCACATGGCGATGTGATGACCCACAAGTGTAGGGGATCTATCGTAGTCCTTTTGATAAGTAAGAGTGTCGAGACCAACGAGGAGCAGAAGGAAATGATACGCGGTTTTCAATAAGGTTTTCTCTGCAAGCACTGAAATTGTAGGTAATAGATAGTTTTGTGATAAGATAAATAGTAACGAGTAACAAGTAAATAAAGTAAATAAAGTGCAGCAAGGTGGCCCAATCCTTTTGTAGCAAAGGATAAGCCTGGACAATTTCTTATAATGAGAAAAGAGCTCCCGAGGACACATGGGAATTATCGTCAAGCTAGTTTTCATCGCGCACATATGATTTGCGTTCGGTACTTTGATAATTTGATATGTGGGTGGACCGGTGCTTGGGTACTGCCCTTACTTGGACAAGAATCCCACTTATGATTAACCCCTATTGCAAGCGTCTGCAACTACAAAAGAAGTATTAAGGTAAACCTAACCACAACATTAAACATATGGATCCAAATCAGCCCCTAACGAAGCAACGCATAAACTAGGGTTTAAGCTTCTGTCACTCTAGCAACCCATCATCTACTTATCACTTCCCCATGCCTTCCTCTAGGCCCAAATAATGGTGAAGTGTCATGTAGTCGACATTCACATAACACCACTAGAGGAAAAGACAACATACATCTCATCAAAATATCGAACGAATACCAAATTCACATGACTACTAATAGCAAGACTTCACGCATGTCCTCAGGAACAAACGTAACTACTCACAAAGCATATTCATGTTCATAATCAGAGGAGTAATAGTATGCATTAAGGATCTGAACATATGATCTTCCACCAAGTAAACCAATTAGCATCAACTACAAGGAGTAATCAACATTACTAGCAACCCACAGGTACCAATTTGTGCTTTGGATACAAGATTGGATACAAGAGATGAACTAGGGTTTTGAGAGGAGATGGTGCTGGTGAAGATGTTGATGGAGATTGACCCCCTCCCGATGATAGGATCGTTGGTGATGACGTTGGTGATGATTTCCCCCTCCCGGAGGGAAGTGTCCATGGCAGAATAGCTCTGTCGGAGCTCTAGATTGGTTCCAGCAAGGTTCCGCCTCGTGGCGGCGGAGTTTCGTCCCGTAAGGTTGCCCATGATTTTTTCCAGGGTAAAAGCCCTCATATAGCATAAGATGGACACCGGGGGGCCACCAGGGGGCCCAGGAGACAGGGGCGCGCCTAGTAGGGGTTGGCGCACCCCCCACCCTCCTGGCCAGGGTGTGGGCCCCCTGATGTATTTCTTCCGCTCAATAATTCTTATTAATTCCAAAAACAGGTTTCGTGGAGTTTCAGGATTTTTGGAGCAGTGCAGAATAGGTTTCCAATGTTTGCTCCTTTTCCAGCCAGAATCCCGGCTGCTGGTATTCCCCCTCTTCATGATAAACCTTGTAAAATAAGAGAGAATAGCCATAAGTATTGAGATATAATGTGTAATAACAGCCCATAATGCAGTAAATATCGATATAAAAGCATGATGCAAAATGGACGTATCAACTCCCCCAAGCTTAGACCTCGCTTGTCCTCAAGCGGAAGCCGATATCGAAAAATATGTCCACATGTTTAAAGATAGAGGTATCGATAAAAAAATAAAATATGGACATGAGGGCACCATGATCATTCTTATAACAACAACATATATAGATTTTATCATATGATTTTCTATGCTCAAGTAACAATCAATTCACAATGTCAAGTATGGTTCAGAAACTTCATTGAGAACTAACAAACTATAATCTCAGTCATTGAAGCAATTGAAATTTATCATAAAATCAGAAAGAGTCAAGAAGAGAGCTTTTCAGCAAGTCCACATACTCAACTATCATGTAGTCCTCTACAATTGCTAACACTCACGCAATACTTGTGGTTATGGAGTCTCAGCCGGACACTGAGAAAGATAGGGGCTTATTGTGTTGCCTCCCAACGTATTCACCTTTAGGTGATGTCAACAATAATAGTCCATGCTAACTTACATCCAATTGGATATATATATCATGATCTTTCAAACACAAAGAGCTTGCCAAAGGATAAAATAAAAAAGGGAAAGGTGGAGATCACCTTGACTTAAGCAAAAAGTAAAAACATAAAGTAAAAGATAGGCCCTTCGCAGAGGGAAGCAGAGGTTGTCATGTGCGTTTAGGGTTGGATGCACAAAATCTTAATGCAAAAGAATGTCACTTTATATTGCCCCTTGTATGTGGACCTTTATTATGCAGTCCGTCGCTTTTATTACTTCCACAACAAGATCATATAAAGCTTATTTTCTCTACACTAATAAGTCATACATATTTAGATAGCAATTTTATTGCCTGCAACATGACAACTTACTTGAAGGATCTTACTCAATCCGTAGGTAGGTATGGTGGACTCTCATGGCAAAACTGGGTTTAAGGATATTTGGAAGCACAAGTAGTACCTCTACTGGGTGCAAGGAATTTGGCTAGCATGAGGGGGAAAGGCAAGCTCAACATGTTTGGAAGGTCAATGACAATATACTTTAACTGAGATGTGCGAAAACATAAACCATTACGTTGTCTTCCTTGTCCAACGTCCACTCTTTTAGCATGTCATACTTAATGAGTGCTCCCAATCATAAAAGATGTCCAAGATAATATATTTGTATGTGAACCTCTCTTTCCTTATCACTTCCTATTAATTGCAACGATGACCAAAACTATGTTTATCAACTCTCAACAACTTTTATGCCTCATACTTTCTATGTGTAAAGTCATCACTAACCGTAAGATCAATATGAACTCTTTTATTCTTTCTACTTTCTCAAGATCATAGCAACATAGCAAAGCCCTCAACTCAACACTAATCTTTATTATAGATAACTCACAGACTCGATTACACAAAGAGATCACAAAGCAAAACTCAAAACTACTTGATATCAAAACTTCAATCTACTAGATCAAGATACTACTAAAAGGATCAAACTAAATAAAACAGTAAGGATAGGAGTGTGATGGTGATACGATACCAGGGCACCTCCCCCAAGCTTGGCAGTTGCCAAGGGGAGTGCCCATACCCATGCGAGTATGCCTCCTTCTTCACAGTTGGTGTTATGATCTTCTTGGCAATGATGCCCCTCAGGATACGGTTCTCATCCTCGAGCTTATTGACTTGTTGTTTGAGGTCCATAATTTCTTTGCGGAGCTTGCCCGTAACGGCCAAAGCTCCCTTTACCCAAGGGTGTTGCATAGCTTCTAGAGAACAAGTGACGCTCTTTTTCATATTTTCATAAGAAAGAAATCTAAAGTTGGAAGGGATGACCGAATTTGGAATAGCCGAGCCAGTTAGTTCCCCCATCATGAATTCTGCTTGGAGACGGGAGGTAACTTCTTGATCTTCCTCCATGGCATCTATCCTTTTCAAGTTACCCTCCATCTCATCCTCCGTTGATGGTCCAAAGTGATAAGTATCGCTGTTTGCTCCTGGACCTGGTGTTGGGTGAGACACCCGACTCTCCCCGACTGACTCTTGAGAAGACATCCTGCTCTTAATCTACAACAGGAACAGCTCGAAACGAAAGCAGAGGATATTTGCGTGATACGGTGGTGAAAACCTTCGGGAGTATATATAATGAATTTTTGCCGACCAAAATATGTAACATGCAAGAAAACGGAGTCCGGGAGGCACACGAGGTGCCCACGAGACAGGTGGGCATGCCCTCCACTCTCGTGGGGGCCTCGTGTCCGTTTCGGACTACTTCTTTATTCCTAAAATTCTTAAATATTCCAAAACTGAGAAAAATTGCCATTGGAGTTGTTTTGGAGTCGGTTTACTTACCGTACCACATACCTATTCCTTTTCAGAGTCTAGAACATTCTGGAAAGTGTCCCTTATGTATTCCTCTGGGGTTACGGTTTCAATAATATTAGTTTTAACATTTATAGGATTACCTGAAATATAATGTTTAATTCTTTGACCGTTTACCACCCTCGGACTTGTGCCTTCGAAGTTGTTGATTTTTATGGCACCAGAATGATAGACCTCCTCGATAACATAGGACCTTCCCATTTAGAGAGAAGTTTTCCTGCAAAAAATCTTAAATGAGAGTTGAATAATAACACATAATCACCTACGTTAAACTCACGCTTTTGTATCCTTTTGTCATGCCAGCGTTTGACTTTTTCTTTGAATAGCTTGGCATTCTCATATGCTTGGGTTCTCCATTCATCAAGTGAGCTAATGTCAAACAACCTCTTCTCACCGGCAAGTTTGAAGTCAAAGTTGAGCTCTTTGATAGCCCAATATGCTTTATGTTCAAGTTCTAGAGGTAAATGACAAGCTATTCCATAAACCATCTTATATGGAGACATACCCATAGGATTTTTGTATGCAGTTCTATAGGCCCATAATGCATCATCAAGTTTTTTGGACCAATTCTTTCTAGATCTATTGACAGTCTTTTGCAGAATTAATTTGAGCTCTCTATTGCTCAACTCTACTTGACCACTAGACTGCGGATGATAAGGAGATGCGATTCTATGATTAACATCATACTTAGCAAGCATCTTACGGAAAGCACCATGAATAAAATGTGAACCACCATCAGTCATAAGATATCTAGGGACTCCAAACCTCGGAAAATAACTTCCTTAAGCATTTTAATAGAAGTGTTATGATCAGCACTACTAGTTGTAATAGCTTCTACCCACTTAGTAACGTAATCAACAGCAACTAAAATATGTGTGTAACCATTAGAGGCAGGAAAAGGTCCCATATAATCAAAGCACCAAACATCAAACGGTTCAACAACAAGAAAATAATTCATAGGCATTTCTTGACGTCTACTAATATTACCAATTCTTTGGCATTCATCACAAGATAAGACAAACTTACGAGCATCTTTGAAGAGAGTAGGCCAATAAAAACCAGATTGCAGTACCTTATGTGTAGTTCTATCTCCAGCGTGGTGTCCTCCATAGGATTCAGAGTGAAACTTGCATAGGATCTGTTCCTGTTCATGCTCAGGCACACAACGTCTAATAACACCATCTACTCCTTCTTTATAAAGGTGTGGGTCATCCCAGAAGTGATGTCTTAAATCATAAAAGAACTTTTTCTTTTGCTGGTATGTGAAACTAGGAGGTATAAATTTAGCAACAATGTAATTAGCATAATCAGCATACCAAGGAGTAGTACGAGAAGCATTAACAACCGCTAATTGTTCATCAGGAAAGCTATCATCAATAGGCAGTGGGTCATCAAGAACATTCTCTAACCTAGACAAGTTGTCTGCAACGGGGTTCTCAGCTCCCTTTCTATCGATAATATGCAAATCAAATTCTTGGAGTAGGAGAACCCATCTAATGAGTCTAGGCTTAGCATCTTTCTTTTCCGTAAGATATTTAATAGCAGCATGATCAGTGTGAATAGTAACTTTGGAATCAACAATATAAGGTCTAAACTTATCACATACAAACACAACTGCTAAGAACTCTTTTTCAGTAGTAGCATAATTTCTCTGGGCAGTATCAAGAGTCTTACTAGCATACTGGATAACATTTAATTTCTTATCAACTCTTTGCCCTAGAACAACACCTACAGAATAATCACTAGCATCACACATAATTTCAAAAGGTAAATTCCAATCAGGTGGCTGAACAATAGGTGTAGTGATCAAAGCTTTCTTAAGTATTTCAAATGCTTCTACACAATCATCATCAAATACAAAAGGAATATCTTTTTGCAATAAATTAGTCAGAGGCCTAGAGATTTTAGAAAAGTCCTTAATGAACCTCCTATAAAAACCGGCATGACCAAGGAAACTTCTTATACCTTTTATGTCCTTGGGACATGGCATCTTTTTGATAGCATCAACTTTAGCTTTATCAATTTCAATACCTCTCTCGGAGATCTTGTGCCCCAACACAATGCCTTCATTCACCATAAAGTGACACTTTTCCCAATTCAGGACAAGACTAGTGTCTTCACATCTCTGCAAAACTCGATCAAGGTTGCTCAAGAAATCATCAAAAGAGGTTCCATAAACGGAAAAATCATCCATGAATACCTCACAAATCTTTTCACAAAAGTCAGAGAATATAGCCATCATGCATCTTTGAAAGGTAGCAGGTGCATTACATAAACCAAAAGGCATACGTCTATAAGCAAAAGTACCGAAAGGGCAAGTAAAAGTAGTTTTTGATTGATCCCCCGCTGACACGGGTATTTGAGAGAAACCAGAATAACCATCTAGAAAGCAGAAATGTGTGTGTTTGGATAGTCTTTCTAGCATTTGATCAATAAAAGGTAAAGGGTAATGATCTTTCTTAGTAGCCTTATTTAATTTGCGAAAATCAATTACCATCCTATAACCTGCAATAATTCTTTGTGGGATCAATTCATCTTTATCATTAGGAACATCGGTAATACCTCCCTTTTTAGGAACACAGTGGACAGGGCTTACCCATTCACTATCAGGAACGGGATAAACTATACCTGCCTCAAGGAGCTTTAGTATCTCCTTTCTTACCACTTCTTTCATCTTGGGATTCAGTCGTTGTTGAGGATCTCTAACTGGTTTAGCATCGGCCTCCAAATTAATTTTGTGTTGGCATAACGTGGGACTAATGCCCTTAAGATCATCTAGAGTATATCCAATAGTAGCGCGGTGCTTCTTCAGAGTTTTCAATAATCTTTCTTGTTCTTGCTCTGAAAGGTTAGCACTAATAATAACAGGATATATTTTCTTTTCACCAAGATAAGCATACTTAAGATTATCGGGTAATGGTTTGATTTCAAACACGGGATCACCCTTGGGTGGAGGGGGATCCCCAAGAATTTTAACGGGAAGGTTGTGTTTAAGCATGAGTTCCTGTTTAAGGAACACTTCATCTATTTCCCTTCTTTCCTTCATAAACATATCATTTTCATGGTCAAGCAAGTATTGTTCTAACAGATCAGTAGGAGGCACGGCAATAGAAGCAAGACCAATAATCTCATCCTTACTAAGTGATTCTCTATCACGAGGTTGTCTACGAAACTTAGCAAAATTAAATTCATGAGACATACCATCTAAGCCAACTGTGACAGTATCCTTTTCACAATCAATCTTAGCATTAACAGTATTCAGGAAGGATCTACCAAAAATAATGGGACAAAAGTCATCTCGTGGGGAACTAAGAACAAGAAAATCAGCAGGGTATTTAACCTTCCCACACAAAACTTCGACATCTCTAACAATCCCAACTGGTCAAATAGTATCTCTATTGGCAAGCTTGATAGTAACATCAATACCTTCCAACTCAACGGGTGCAATATCATGCATAATTTCTTTATATAAGTCATAGGGTATCGCACTAGCACTAGCACCCATATCACATAAACCATGATAACAATGATATCCTATTTTAACGGAAATAACAGGCATGCCTACCAAAGGTCTATGTGTTGGAAATATGCCCTAGAGGCAATAATAAATTAGTTATTATTATTATATTTCCTTGTTCATGATAATCGTTTATTATCCATGCAATAATTCTATTGATAGGAAACTCAGATACATGTGTGGGTACATAGACAACACCATGTCCCTAGTAAGCCTCTAGTTGACTAGCTCGTTGATCAACAGATGGTTACGGTTTCCTGACCATGGACATTGGATGTCGTTCCTAACGGGATCACATCATTAGGAGAATGATGTGATGGACAAGACCCAATCCTAAGCCTAGCACAAAGATCGTAGTTCGTATGCTAAAGCTTTTCTAATGTCAAGTATCATTTCCTTAGACCATGAGATTGTGCAACTCCCGGATACCGTAGGAATGCTTTGGGTGCACCAAACGTCACAACGTAACTGGGTGGCTATAAAGGTGCACTACGGGTATCTCTGAAAGTGTCTGTTGGGTTGGCACGAATCAAGACTGGGATTTGTCACTCCGGTTGACGGAGAGGTATCTCTGGGCCCACTCGGTAGGACATCATCATAATGTGCACAATGTGACCAAGGGGTTGATCATGGGATGATGTGTTATGGAACGAGTAAAGAGACTTGCCAGTAACGAGATTGAACAAGGTATCGGGATACCGACGATCGAATCTCGGGCAAGTATAATACCGCTAGACAAAGGGAATTGTATACAGGATTGATCGAATCCTCGACATCGTGGTTCATCCGATGAGATCATCGTGGAACATGTGGGATCCAACATGGGTATCCAGATCCCGCTGTTGGTTATTGACCGGAGAACGTCTCGGTCATGTCTGCATGGTTCCCGAACCCGTAGGGTCTACACACTTAAGGTTCGATGACGCTAGGGTTATAAAGGAAGTTTGTATGTGGTTACCGAATGTTGTTCGGAGTCCTGGATGAGATCCCGGATGTCACAAGGAGTTCCGGAATGGTCCGGAGGTAAAGATTTATATATGGGAAGTCTTGTTTTGGTCACCGAAAAAGTTTCGGGTTTTATCGGTAACGTACCGGGACCACCGGGAGGGTCCCGGGGGTCCACCAAGTGGGGCCACCATCACCAGAGGGCAGCATGGGCCAAGTGTGGGAGGGGACCAGCCCCAGGTGGGCTGGTGCGCCCCCTCCCCCCCCACAAGGGCCCAAGGCGCCGAGGGTTTGGGGAGGGGCGCACCCACCTTTCTTGGGGGGCAAGTTTCCCCTCTCCCCCCTTGGCCGCCCCCCAGATGGGATCTAGGGCTGGCCGCCGCCCCTAGGGGTGGAACCCTAGGTGGGGGTGCAGCCCCCCTCTCCCCCTATATATAGTGGGGGCAAAGGATCAGCCCAACACACGAAGTTCTTCTTCTGTTGGCGCAGCCCTACCTCTCTTTCTCCTCCTCTCCCGCGGTGCTTGGCGAAGCCCTGCAGGATTGCCACGCTCCTCCACCACCACCACGCCATTGTGCTGCTGCTGCATGGAGTCTTCCCCAACCTCTCCCTCTCTCCTTGTTGGATCAAGGCATGGGAGACGTCACCGGGTTGTACGTGTGTTGAACGCGGAGGTGTCGTCTGTTCGGCACTAGGATCTCCGGTGATTTGGATCACGACGAGTACGACTCCTTCAACCCCGTTCTCTTGAACGCTTCTGCTTAGCGATCTACAAGGGTATGTAGATGCACTCTGCTTCCCCTCGTTGCTGGTTTCTCCATAGATAGATCTTGGTGATTCGTAGGAAAATTTTGAATTTCTGCTACGTTCCCCAACAGTGGCATCATGAGCTAGGTCTATTGCGTAGATTCTTTGCACGAGTAGAACACAAAGTAGTTCTGGGCGTTGATCTTGTTCAATATGCTTACCGTTACTAGTCCAATCTTGATTCGGCGGCATTGTGGGATGAAGCGGCCCGGACCGACCTTACACGTACACTTACGTGAGACAGGTTCCACCGACTGACATGCACTTGGTGCTTAAGGTGGCTAGCAGGTGCCAGTCTCTCCCACTTTAGTCGGATCGGATTCGATGAAAAGGGTCCTTATGAAGGGTAAATAGCAATTGGCATATCATGTTGTGGCTTTTGCGTAGGTAAGAAACGTTCTTGCAAGAAACCCATTGCAGCCACGTAAAACATGCAAACAACAATTAGAGGACGTCTAACTTGTTTTTGGAGGGTATGCTATGTGATGTGATATGGCCAAGAAGAATGTGATGAATGATATGTGATGTATGATATTGATCATGTTCTTGTAATAGGAATCACGACTTCCATGTCGATGAGTATGACAACCGGCAGGAGCCATAGGAGTTGTCTTTATTTATTGTATGACCTGCGTGTCATTGAACAACGCCATGTAATTACTTTACTTTATTGCTAACCGGTAGCCATAGTAGTAGAAGTAATAGTTGGCGAGACAACTTCATGAAGACATGATGATGGAGATCATGGTGTCATGCCAGTGACGATGATGATCATGGAGCCCCAAAGATGGAGATCAAAAGGAGCAAAATGATATTGGCCATATCATGTCACTATTTGATTGCATGTGATGTTTATCATGTTTATGCATCTTATTTGCTTAGAACGACGGTAGTAAATAAGATGATCCATCATTAAAATTTCAAGAAAGTGTTCCCCCTAACTGTGCACCGTTGCGAAAGTTCGCCGTTTCGAAGCTCCGCGTGATGATCGGGTGTGATAGATTCTAACGTTCACATACAACGGGTGTTAGCCAGATTTACACACGCGAAACACTTAGGTTAACTTGACGAGCCTAGCATGTACAGACATGGCCTCGAAACACAAGAGACCAAAAGGTCGAGCATGAGTCGTATGGTGGATACGATCAACATGAAGATGTTAACCGATGATGACTAGTCCGTCTCACGTGATGATCAGACACGGCCTAGTTGACTCGGATCATGTAATCACTTAGATGACTAGAGGGATGTCTATCTGAGTGGGAGTTCATTAGATGAACTTAATTATCCTGAACATAGGCAAAAACCCTTTGCAAATTATGTCATAGCTCGCGCTTTAGTTCTACTATTTTAGATATGTTCCTAGAGAAAATATAGTTGAAAGTTGACAGTAGCGATTATGCGGTCAGTAGAAAGCTTATGTCCTTAATGCACCGCTCAGTGTGCTGAACCCCAAACGTCGTCTGTGGATGTTGCGAACATCGGACATATGCGTTTTCATGACTACATGATAGTTCGGTAATGTTAAATGGTTTAGAGTTGAGGCACCGAAGACATTTTTTGAAATATCGCGGAACATATGAGATGTTTCGAGGGCTGAAATTGGGATTTCAGGCTCGTGCCCACGTCAAGAGGTATAAGACCTCCGACGATTTTCTTAGCCTGCAAACTAAGGGAGAAAAGCTCAATCGTTGAGCTTGTGCTCAGATTGTCTGAGTACAACAATCACTTGAATCGAGTGGGAGTTGATCTTCCAGAAGAGACAGTGATGTTTCTCCAAAGTCATTGCCACCAAGCTGCTAGAGCTTCGTGATGAACTATAACATATCAGGGATAGATATGATGATCCTTCAAGTATTCGCGATGTTTGACACCGCGAAAGTAGAAGTCAAGTAGGAGCATCAATTGTTGATGGTTAGTAAAACCACTAGTTTCAAGAAGGGCAAGGGCAAGAAGGGATGCTTCATGAAATGGCAAAACAGTTGCTGCTCTAGTGAAAACCCAAGGTTGAACCCAAACCCGAGACTAAGTGCTTCTGTAATAAGGGGAACAGCCACTGGAGTAGAATTACCCTAGATACTTGGTAGATGAGAAGGCTGGCGAGGTCGATAGAAGTATATTGGATATACATTATGTTAATGTGTACTTTACTAGTACTCCTAGTAGCACCAGGGTATTAGATACCGGTTCGGTTGCTAAGTGTTAGTAACTCGAAATAAAAGCTACGGAATAAACGGAGACTAGCTAAAGGTGACCTGACGATATGTGTTGGAAGTGTTTCCAAGGTTGATGTGATCAAGCATCGCACGCTCCCTCTACCATCGAGATTTGGTGTTTGCGTTGAGCATAGACATGATTGGATTATGTCTATCGCAGTACGGTTATTCATTTAAGGAGAATAATGGTTACTCTATTTATTTGAATAATACATTCAATGGTCTTGCACCTAAAATGAATGGTTTATTGAAATCTCGATCGTAGTGATACACATTTTCATGCCAAAAGATATAAGGTAGTAATGATAGTACCACTTACTTGTGGCACTGCCATGTAAGTCATATTGGTGTAAAACGCATGAAGAAGCTCCATGTTGATGGATCTTTGGACTCACTCGTTTTGAAAAGTTTGAGACATGCGAACCATGTCTATTGGTGTATAAGCATGAAGAAACTCCATGTAGATGGATCGTTTGGACTCACTTGATTTTGAATCACTTGAGATATGCAAATCATACCACATGGACAAGATCACTGAGAAGCCTCATTTTCAGTAAGATGGAACAAGATAGCAACTTGTTGGAAGTAACACATTTTGATGTGTGTGTTCCAATGAGTGCTGAGGCATGCAGTGAATATCGTTATGTTCTTACTTCACAGATGATTTGAGTAGATGTTGAGTATATTTACTTGATGAAACACAAGTCTGAATTATTGAATGGTTCAAATAATTTTAGAGAGAAGTTGAAGATCATCGTGACAAGAGGATAAAATGTCTATGATATGATCATAGAGATGAGTATCTGAGTTACGAGCTTTGGCACGCAATTAAGACATTGTGGAAATTGTTTCACAATTAATACCGCCTGGAACACCATAGTGTGATGGTGTGTCCGAACATCATATTTGCACCTTATTGGATATGGTGCGTACCATGATGTCTCTTATCGAATTACCACTATCGTTCATGGGTTAGGCATTAGAGACAACCAGATCCACTTTAATAGGGCACCACATAATTCCGTTGAGATGACACTATATGAACTATGGTTTAGAGAAACCTAAGCTGTCGTTTCTTGAAAGTTTGGGGCTGCAACGCTTATATGAAAAAGTTTCATCCTGATGAGCTCGAACCCAAAGCGGATAAATACATCTTCGTAGGACACCCAAAACAGTTGGGTATACCTCCTATTTCAGATCCGGAAGCAAAAGGATTGTTTCTAGAAACGGGTCCTTTCTCGAGGAAAAGTTTCTCTCGAAAGAATTGAGTGGGAGGATGGTGGAGACTTGATGAGGTTGTTGAACCATCACTTCAGCTAGTGTGTAGCAGGGCATAGTGAGTTGCTCTTGTGGCACCTACACCAATTGAAGTAGAAGCTTATGATAGTGATCATGAAACTTCGGATCAAGTCACTACCAAACCTCGTAGGTCGACAAGGATGTGTACTGCTTTAGAGTGGTACGTAATCCTGTCTTGGAGGTCATGTTGCTAGACAACAATGAACCTACGAGCTATGGAGAAGCGAAGGTGGGCCCGGATTCCGACAAATGGCTTGAGGCCATAAAATCCAAGAGAGGATCCATGTATGAAAACAAAGTGTAGACTTTGGAAGAACTACTTGATGGTCGTAAAGGCTGTTGGGTACAGATGGATTCTAGAAGAAGACGGACAATGATGGTATGTGTCACCATTAAGAAAGCTCGACTTGTCGTTAAGATGTTTTCCGACAAGTTCAAGGAGTTGACTGCGATGAGACTTTCTCATTCGTAGTGATGCTAAGAGTATGTTGGAATTATATTGGCAATTACTGCATGATTTATGAAATCTTGCAGATAGGATGTCAAAAAAAATTGTTTCCTTGACGATATCCTTGAGGAAAGGTTGTATGTGATACAACCAGAAGGTTTTGTCAATCCTGAAAGACGCTAATAAAGTATGCAAAGCTCCAGCAATCCTTCTAAGGACTGGAGTAAGCATCTCGGAGTTGGAATGTACGCTTTGATGAGATGATCAAAGATTTTGGGTTTATACAAAGTTTATGAGAAACTTGTATTTCCAAAGAAGTGAGTGGGAGCACTATAGCATTTCTGATGAGTATATGTTGTTGACATATTGTTGATCGGAAATTATGTAGAATTTCTGGAAAGCATATAGGGTTGTTTGAAAGGTGTTTTTCAATAGAGAACCTGGATTAAGCTGCTTGAACATTGAGCATCAAGATCTATGAGGATAGATCAAAAACTGCTCAATGGTACTTTCAAATGAGCACATACCTTGACATGATCTTGAAGGTGTTCAAGATGGATCAGTCAAAGAAGGAGTTCTTGCCTGAGTAGTAAGGTATGAAGTTAAGAGTTAAAGCTCGACCCCGGCAGAAGAGAGAGAAAGGACGAAGGTCGTCCCTATGCTTCAGACGTAGGCTCTATAGTATGCTATGTTGTGTACCGCACCGGAAGTGTGCCTTGCCATGAGTCAGTCAAGGGGTACAAGAATGATCCAGGGACGATCATTGGACAGCGGTCAAAATTATCCTTAGAGGAATATGGAAATGTTTCTCGATTATGGAGGTGATAAAGAGTTCGGCGTAAAGGGTTACTTCGATGCAAGCTTTAACACCTATCTGAATGACTCTGAGTAGCAAACTGGATACGTATAGTGGAGCAACCATTTGGAATAGCTCCAAGTGGAGTGTGGAAGCAGCATTTACAATATGACCTAGAGATTTGTGAAATACATACGGGTCTAAATGTTGCAAACCCGTTGACTAAAACCTCTCTCACAAGCAAAACATGATCAAACCCCAGAACTCATTGAGTCTTAATCACATGGTGATGTGAACTAGTTTAGTGACACTAGTAAACTCTTTGGATGTTGGTCACATGGCGATGTGACCTGTGAGTGTTAATCACATGGCGATGTGAACTAGATTATTGACTCTAGTGAAAGTGGGAGACTGTTGGAAATATGCCCTAGAGGAAATAATAAATTAGTTATTATTATTATATTTCCTTGTTCATGATAATCGTTTATTATCCATGCTATAATTGTATTGATAGGAAACTCAGATACATGTGTGGGTACATAGACAACACCATGCCCCTAGTAAGCCTCTAGTTGACTAGCTCGTTGATCAACATATGGTTACGGTTTCCTGACCATGGACATTTCATGTCGTTGATAACGGGATCACATCATTAGGAGAATGATGTGATGGACAAGACCCAATCCTAAGCCTAGCACAAAGATCGTAGTTCGTATGCTAAAGCTTTTCTAATGTCAAGTATCATTTCCTTAGACCATGAGATTGTGTAACTCCCGGATACCGTAGGAATGCTTTGAGTGCACCAAACGTCACAACGTAACTAGGTGGCTATAAAGGTGCACTACGGGTATCTCCGAAAGTGTCTGTTGGGTTGGCACGAATCGAGACTGGGATTTGTCACTCCGGTTGACGGAGAGGTATCTCTGGGCCCACTCATTAGGACATCATCATAATGTGCACAATGTGACCAAGGGGTTGATCACGGGATGATGTGTTACGGAACGAGTAAAGAGACTTGCCGGTAACGAGATTGAACAAGGTATCGGGATACCGACGATCGAATCTCGGGCAAGTATAATACCGCTAGACAAAGGGAATTGTACACAGGATTGATCGAATCCTCGACATCGTGGTTCATCCGATGAGATCATCATGGAACATGTGGGAGCCAACATGGGTATCCAGATCCCGCTGTTGGTTATTGACTGGAGAATGTCTCGGTCATGTCTGCATGGTTCCCGAACCCGTAGGGTCTACACACTTAAGGTTCGATGACGCTAGGGTTATAAAGGAAGTTTGTATGTGGTTACCGAATGTTGTTCGGAGTCCCGGATGAGATCCCGGATGTCACGAGGAGTTCCGAAATGGTCCGGAGGTAAAGATTTATATATGGGAAGTCCTGTTTTGGTCACCGGAAAAGTTTCGGGTTTTATCGGTAACGTACCAGGACCACCGGGAGGGTCCCGGGGGTCCACCAAGTGGGGCCACCATCACCAGAGGGCAGCATGGGCCAAGTGTGGGAGGGGACCAGCCCCATGTGGGCTGGTGCGCCCCCCCACAAGGGCCCAAGGCGCCTAGGGTTTGGGGAGGGGGCGCACCCACCTTTCTTGGGGGGCAAGTTTCCCCTCTCCCCCCCTTGGCCGCCCCCCAGATGGGATCTAGGGCTGGACGCTGCCCCTAGGGGTGGAACCCTAGGTGGGGGCACAGCCCCCCCTCTCCCCCTATATATAGTGGGGGCAAAGGATCAGCCCAACACACGAAGTTCTTCTCCTGTTGGTGCAGCCCTACCTCTCTTTCTCCTCCTCTCCCGCGGTGCTTGGCGAAGCCCTGCAGGATTGCCACGCTCCTCCACCACCACCACGCCATTGTGTTGCTGCTGGATGGAGTCTTCCCCAATCTCTCCCTCTCTCCTTGCTGGATCAAGCCATGGGAGACGTCACCGGGCTGTACGTGTGTTGAACGCGGAGGTGTCGTTCGTTCGGCACTAGGATCTCCGGTGATTTGGATCACGACGAGTACGACTCCTTCAACCCCGTTCTCTTGAACACTTCCGCTTAGCGATCTACAAGGGTATGTAGATGCACTCTTCTTCCCCTCGTTGCTGGTTTCTCCATAGATAGATCTTGGTGATTCGTAGGAAAATTTTGAATTTCTACTACGTTCCCCAACACTATGTATCTTAGTATCTGGTCTAACAATATTAGCAGTCTCACCACAGAAATAAATAACATGTCCATCTAGATCATCATCCAAGAGATATTTAACCATAGCAATACTAGGTTCAACTTTGATTTGCTCAGGAGGTGTATAAGTCCTAGTATTACTCTTACGAACAACAGTTGAAGTTTTAGCATGATCATTTATCCTAACAGGAAAAGGAGGTTTCTCAACATAAGTAGTAGGAACAATAGGATCACTAAAGGTGACTGTCTTTTCTTCAACTGTAATAGGTGCAACTACTTTTACTTCAACGGGAGGATTATATTTAAACCACTTCTCCTTAGGGAGATCAACGTGAGTAGCAAAAGATTCACAGAAAGAAGCTACTATCTCAGAGTCAAGTCCATACTTAGCGCTAAATCCACGGAAAGCATCGGTATCCATAAAAGATTTAACACAATCGAACTTAGGTGTCATACCTAACTCCTTACCATCGTCGGAACCCCAATCTTTAGAGTTGCATTTAATTCTTTCCAATAAGTCCCATTTGAAATCAATAGTCTTCAGCATATAAGAACCAGCAGAGGAAGTATCGAGCAGGTTGCGATCATTGAGAGAAAGCCGAGCATAAATTTTTTGAAAAATCATTTCCCGGGAGAGCTTTGGGGCATGAATATAGCATTGACTTAAGCCTCCCCCAAGCTTGAGCAATACTTTCTCCTTCACGAGGCCAGAAATTATATATGTAATTACGATCACGATGAACAAGATGCATAGGGTAGAACTTTTGGTGAAATTCCAACTTCAATCGCTTATAATTCCAAGATCTCGTATCATCACATAGCCTATACCATGTCAATGCATCTCCCTTCAAAGATAAAGGGAAGACCTTCCTTTTGACAACATCATCGGGAATACCTGCAAGCTTAAATAATCCACAAACTTCATCCACAAAGATAAGGTGTAAATTGGGATGCAATGTTTCATCTCCTGCAAATGGATTAGCTAGCAGTTTTTCTATCATACCCGAAGGAATCTCAAAGTAAATATTTTCAAAAAGTTCAATAGGTTGAGGAGCAACTCTTTGCTCTTCTGGTCGGGGTGAAGATACCCCGAACAAGGCCCTCAACGGATTAGTTTCCATAGTGACAAGTAACAAAAAATTTCAGCACACTATATAAATGTTTCCTTACCAAGTTCCACTCACCAAAAGCGCTACACTCCCCAGCAACGGCACCAGAAAAGAGTCTTGATGACCCACAAGTGTAGGGGATCTATCATAGTCCTTTCGATAAGTAAGAGTGTCGAACCCAATGAGGAGCAGAAGGAAATGATAAGCGGTTTTCAGTAAGGTTTTCTCTGCAAGCACTGAAATTGTAGGTAATAGATAGTTTTGTGATAAGATAAATAGTAACGAGTAACAAGTAAATAAAGTAAATAAAGTGCAGCAAGGTGGCCCAATCCTTTTGTAGCAAAGGATAAGCCTGGACAATTTCTTATAATGAGAAAAGAGCTCCCGAGGACACATGGGAATTATCGTCAAGCTAGTTTTCATCACGCTCATATGATTCGCGTTCGGTACTTTGATAATTTGATATGTGGGTGGACCGGTGCTTGGGTACTGCCCTTACTTGTACAAGCATCCCACTTATGATTAACCCCTATTGCAAGTGTCCGCAACTACAAAAGAAGTATTAAGGTAAACCTAACCACAGCATTAAACATATGGATCCAAATCAGTCCCTAACGAAGCAACGCATAAACTAGGGTGTAAGCTTCTGTCACTCTAGCAACCCATCATCTACTTATTACTTCCCCATGCCTTCCTCTAGGCCCAAATAATGGTGAAGTGTCATGTAGTCGACGTTCACATAACACCACTAGAGGAAAAGACAACATACATCTCATCAAAATATAGAACGAATACCAAATTCACATGACTACTAATAGCAATACTTCACCCATGTCCTCAGGAACAAACGTAACTACTCACAAAGCATATTCATGTTCATAATCAGAGGAGTAATAATATGCATTAAAGATCTGAACATATGATCTTCCACCAAGTAAAACAATTAGCATCAACTACAAGGAGTAATCAACACTAGTAGCAACCCACATGTACCAATTTGTGGTTTGGATACAAGATTGGATACAAGAGATGAACTAGGGTATTGAGAGGAGATGGTGCTGGTGAAGATGTCGATGGATATTGACCCCCTCCCGATGAGAGGATCCTTGGTGATGACGTTGGTGATGATTCCCCCCTCCCGGAGGGAAGTGTCCCCGGCAGAACAGCTCTGCCGGAGCTCTAGGTTGGTTCCGCCAAGGTTCCGCCTCGTGGCGGCGGAGTTTCGTCCCGTAAGCTTGCCCACGATTTTTTTTCCAGGGTAAAAGCCCTCATATAGCAGAAGATGGACACCGAGGGGCCACCAGGGGGCCCAGGAGACAGGGGGCACGCCCAGTAGGGGTGGGCGCGCCCCCCACCCTCCTAGCCAGGGTGTGGGCTCCCTGATGTATTTCTTCCGCTCAATAATTCTTATTAATTCCAAAAACAGGTTTCGTGGAGTTTGAGGATTTTTGGAGCAGTGCAGAATAGGTTTCCAATGTTTGCTCCTTTTCCAGCCAGAATTCCAGCTGCCGACATTCCCCCTCTTCATGGTTAACCTTGTAAAATAAGAGAGAATAGCCATAAGTATTGAGATATAATGTGTAATAACAGCCCATAATGCAATAAATATCGATATAAAAGCATGATGCAAAATGGACGTATCATGATGTGAACTAGATTATTGACTCTAGTGCAAGTGGGAGACTGAAGGAAATATGCCATAGAGGCAATAATAAAGTTGTTATTTTATATTTCCTTATATCATGATAAATGTTTATTATTCATGCTAGAATTGTATTAATTGGAAACTTGATACATGTGTGGATACATAGACAAAACACCATGTCCCTAGTAGGCTTCTACTAGACTAGCTCATTAATCAAAGATGGTTAAGTTTCGTAACCAAATACATGTGTTGTCATTTGATGAATGGGATCACATCATTAGGAATGATGTGATGGAAAAGACCCATCCGTTAGCATAACATATTGATTGTTCAGTTTTATTGCTATTGCTTTCTTCATGTCAAATACATATTCCTTTGACTATGTGATTATGCAACTCCCGAATACCGGAGGAATACCTTGTGTGCTATCAAACATCACAACGTAACTGGGTGATTATAAAGATGCTCTACATGTATCTCTGAAGGTGTTTGTTGGGTTGGCATCGATCAAGATTAGGATTTGTCACTCTGAGTATTGGAGAGGTATCTCTGGGCCATCTCGGTAATGCACATCATAAGAAGCCTTGCAAGCAAAGTGACTAATGAGTTAGTTGCGGGATGATACATTATGGAACGAGTAAAGAGACTTGTCGGTAATGAGATTGAACTAGGCATGAAGATAACCATGATCGAATCTCGGGCAAGTAACATACCGATGACAAAGGGAATAACATATGTTGTCGTAACGGTTCGACCGATAAAGATATTCGTAGAATATGTAGGAACCAATATGAGCATCTAGGTTCCGCTATTGGTTATGGACCGGAGAAGTGTCTCGGTCATGTCTACATAGTTCTCGAACCCGTAGGGTCCGCACGCTTAACGTTCGATGACGATTTTGTATTATATGAGTTATGTGATTTGGTGATTGAATGTTGTTCGGAGTCCCAAATGAGAACATGGACATGACGAGGAGTTTCAAAATGGTCGAGAGGAAAAGATTGATATATATGACGATGGTATTCGGACACCGGAAGTGTTTCGAGATGCACCGGGTACTTATCGGGTTACCGGAAGGGGTTCCGGGCACCCCCGGCAAAAGATATGGGCCTAATGGGCCAAGATGGGAAACACATCAGCCACAAAGGGGCTGGTGCACCCCCCCCCCCCATATGAGCTGGCGAAATTGGAGAAGAAAAGGGGAAGGAGGAAAGGAAAAAGGGAATAGGTTTCCCCTTCCCCCTCTTCCGATCCCTTCCTACTCCGAATAGGAATAGGAAAGGGGGGAGGCCAAATTGGGAGGACCCCAAGTAGGATTCCTCCTACTTGGGGCACCCCCTTGGTTGCCTCTCCTCCCCTCCAACCTATATATATGTGGGGGCGCCGCTAGAACACACACCAACAATTGTTAGCCGTGTGCGGCACCCCCCTCCATAGTTTACGCCTTCGGTCATATCTTCGTAGTTCTTAGGCGAAGACCTGCACGGATCACTTCACCATCACCATTGCCACGCCATCGTGCTGACAAAACTCATCTAGTCCCTTGACACTTTTCTGGATCAAGAGTTTGAGGGACGTCATCGAGCTGAACATGTGCAGAACTCGGAGGTACCGTACGTTCGGTGCTTGATCAGTCGAAACAGGAAGAAGTTTGACTACATCTACCGCGTTGTCAAACACTTCCGCTTTCGGTCTACGAGGGTACGTGGACACACTCTCCCCCTCTCGTTGCTATGCATCTCCTAGATAGATCTTGCGTGAGCGTAGGAAATTCTTTGAAATTGCATGGTACGTTTCCCAACAGTTCTTGGCTCCAAAAATTCTCTTTTATTATATAAAAAACACTTGCAAAGTTTCATTCCATTCTGAGAACTTTTATTTCTGCACAAAAAACAACACCATGGTAGTTCTGCTGAAAACAGCGTCAGTCCGGGTTAGTTTCATTCAAACCATGCAAATTAGAGTCCAAAACAAGAGGAAAAGCGTTAGGAAAAGTAGATATGTTGGAGATGTATCAACTCCCCCAATCTTAAACCTTTGCTTGTCCTCAAGCAATTCAGTTGATAAACTGAAAGTGAAAAAGAAAACTTTTATGAACTCTTTTGCTCTTGTTTGCATAAATAAGCTTAAACAGCACCCAGGTTTTCAACCAATATTATAACTAACCATGTCAACAGTAACTCTTAAAAATTATATTAACTCATATCAATGACATAATCAGCTAGCGAGAAATAATAAGATATCTCAAACAGCAACACATTATCAAAACAACCATGATATAATATGACAATAGTGGTATCTCGCTAGCCCTTTCTAAGACCGCAAAACTTAAATGCAGAGCACCTCCAAAGTTCAAGCAGCGACTAAACATTGTAATTCATGGTAGAAAAGATCCAGTCATGATGCAACCAACATTAGCTATACAATGCATAAGCATGACAGCAGTTCTCTCAGGTTCTGGCGCTTATTTTAGAAGGTGATGACACAACATAAAAGTAAATAGAAAGTCCCTTCACAGAGGGAAGCAGTGATTTGCAGCGGTGCCAGAGGTCAAGTTTTTAAAACAGAGGTAAATGATATTTTTGAGAAATGCACCCTTCTTGTTTACTTCGCGGCCATCAGTTATCTAAATCTTCCATGCTAAACACGCTAGTGGCAGTTCCCAAGCGATAAAGTAAAGGTCATGACTCCATAGGAGTTTTTATTATTATTTGTAAGCTCTTTTCTGTTTGCATTTGGGACTGGGCATCCCTATTACCGCCCTTTTCTCGTGCAATGGTGACTGAATAAACACTCAATCCTGAGAATAACCCGCTTAGCATGGAAGATACCAACTACCTCATGTCGCTCTATGAACAATCCAGGCACACAAAAAGGATATTTATTTGAAGTTTTTAGAGGTGGCACATGAAAATTTACTTAGGACGGCAGGGTAATACCGCATATAGGTAGGTATGGTAGACTCATCTGGAATAACTTGGGTTCAAGGTTTTTGATGTACAAGCAGAATTCCCACTTAGTACAGATGAAGGCTAGCAAATAGGTTGAGAAGCGTCCAGCTAGAGAGCAACAACGGTCATGAACATGCATTGTGCATAAGTAACATTGGACACTAGCATGAGTAGGATATGAACACCATGAACATAAATATCATAGAGGCTATGTTGGTTTTGATTCAACTACATGCATGAACATGTGCCAAGTCAAGCCACTCAAACATTCAGAGGAGGATACCATATCATCATACTACATCACAATCATTTTAATGCAATGTTGACATCCAAGATAAATCATTATCCACTCCTAGCTACTTATGCATGGCATGAGAAACTATAATCTCTAATTGTCATTGCAAACATGTTTAACCATAATGAGCTGAATCATGGATACTAGGTTAAACATATTTACAAAAACAAAACAAGTCGAGTTCATACTCGTTTCTCTCTGCCACGACCAGTTCATCAAATATCGTCATTATTGCCTTTCACTTGCACGACCGAACGATATGAAAATAATAATATTGCAAGAGTGTCGTGGACTAAGCTGGAATCTGCAAACATTTTTTTCAAGAGAATACAAGGTAAAATGGGCTCTTTGCTAGATCAACAATAATGCATATGAGAGCTGATACGTCTCCAACGTATCTATAATTTTTTATTGTTCCATGCTATTATATTACCCCTTTTGGATGTTTATGGGCTTTATTCTACACATTTATACCATTTTTGGGACTAACCTACTAACTGGAGGCCCAGCCCATATTGCTGTTTTTTGCCTATTTCAGTATTTCGAAGAAAAGGAATATCAAACGGAATACAAACAGAATGAAACCTTCGGGAGTGTTATTTTTGGAACAAATCTGATCCGGAGAGCCTCAAGTGCAAGTCAAGAAAGCTCCAAGGGCCCCACGAGATAGGAGGGCGCCCCCCCCCCCCCTGTAGGGCGCGCCCCCCTGTCTCGTGGGCCCCTTGGGCATCCACCGACGTACTTGTTCCTCCTATATATATCCACGGACCCCGAAAACATCCAGGAGCACCACGAAATACAATTTCCACTGCTGTAACCTTCTGTATCCGCGAGATCCCATCTTGGAGCCTTCGTCGGCACTCTGTCGAAGGGGAATCAATCATGGAGGGCTTCTACATCAACACCATAGCCTCTCCGATGAGTTGTGAGTAGTTTACCACAGACCTACGGGTCCATAGTTATTAGCTAGATGGCTTCTTCTCTCTTTTTGGATCTCAATACAATGTTCTCCCCCTCTCTTGTGGAGATCTATTCGATGTAATCTCTTTGGGATAATTAATTTGGTGGCCTTAGTTGTGTCCCACTCGGCAGGTTTACCCCTAGTTTCCGAAAACACTTGTTCCTGCCCAAACCACTTTGCTCCTCTTATACTTTTGCCCTTTGACCGTTTGACCATCACTTTGAAAACTTCATAAAAACTTCATACTAACTCAGAAAAATTCAAATAAGATATCAAAATGTTCAAAAAAACATCACCTATATGTGCATGTCATTTGCATTCATGAAAAAAGTGTTGGCCAGTCCCCATCTTAGTTTTAGCTCATATGACCTTAGCATGAATAGTAAATTCTAAAAAATTCGAAAAATTCGAAAAAAATTGGTCGCAAACTTTTACCAATGTTTTCGGTGCTTGCCAAGTTTCATAAGGGAATGACATTCATGGAAGTCATGGGAAAAAATGAAATTTTGGAGCATTGATTTTTGTTTTTTTGCCACGACTTCCACGAATGCCATTTCCTTATGAAACTTGGCAAGCACTCAAAACATTGGTCAAAGTTTGCCAACAATTCTTTTTTAGAATTTTTAGAATTTCTTTAGATTTTACTATTCATGCTAAGGTCATATGAGCTAAAACTAAGATGGGGACTGGCCAACACTTTTTTCATGAATGCAAATGACATGCACATATAGGTGATGCTTTTCTGAACATTTTGATATCTTATTTGAATTTTTTGAGTTAGTATGATTTTTTTATGAAGTTTTTAAAGTGATGGTCAAACGGTCAAAGGGCAAAAGCATAAGAGGAGCAAAGTGGTTTGGGCAGGAACAAGTGTTTTTGGAAACTGGGGTTAAACCTGCCGAGGGTGACCCAACTAGGGGCATAAAATCAATTATCCCAGTCTCTTTTTATGGTGTGTTCGTCGAGATCCGATGAATTGTGGGTTTATGATCAAGTTTATCTATGAACAATATTGGAATCTTCTCTGAATTCTTTTATGTATGATTGAGTTATCTTTGCAAGTCTCTTCAAATTATCAGTTTGGTTTGGACTACTAGATTGATCTTTCTTGCCATGGGAGAAGTGTTTAGCTTTGGGTTCAATCTTGCGGTGATCTTACCCAGTGACAGAAAGGGTTGCATGACACGTATTGTATTGTTGCCATCGAGGATAACAAGATGGGGTTTATATCATATTACATGTGTTTATCCCTCTACATCATGTCATCTTGCTTAAGGCGTTACTCTGTTCTTATGAACTTAATACTCTAGATGCAGGCAGGAGTCGGTCGATGTGTGGAGTAATAGTAGTAAATGCAGGCAGGAGTCGGTCTACTTGTTATGGACGTGATGCCTATATACATGATCATGCCTAGATAACGTCATAATTATTCGCTTTTCTATCAATTGCTCGACAGTAATTTGTTCACCCACCGTAATACTTATGCTATCTCGAGAGAAGCCTCTAGTGAAACCTATGGCCCCCGGGTCTATCTCCTATCGTATTTGCTTTCAATCTACTTTTATTTGCATCTTTATTTTCTGCATCTATATTATAAAATACCAAAAATATATTTATCTTATCATACTATCTCTATTAGATCTCACTTTCGTAAGTGATGTGAAGGGATTGACAACCCCTTTATTGTGTTGGTTGCGAGTTCTTAGTTTGTTTGTGTAGGTGCGTGCGACTTTTGAGGAGCCTCCTACTGGATTGATACCTTGGTTCTCAAAACTGAGGGAAATACTTACGCTACACTTTGCTGCATCACCCTCTCCTCTTCGGGGAAAACCAATGCTAGCTCAAGACGTAGCAAGAAGGATTTCTGGCGCCATTGCCGGGGAGGTCTTCGCTCAAGTCAAGACATACCAAGTACCCATCACAAACCCATCTCCCTCGCATTTACATTATTTGCCTCTCGTTTTCCTCTCCCCCCACTTCACCCTTGTCGTTTTATTCGCCCTCTCTTTCCGAATCTCCTCCTCTCTTTTCGCTTGCCGTTTTTCTGTTTGCTTGTGTGTTGGATTACTTGTTTCCATGGCGCAAGATAATACCAAGTTGTGTGACTTCTCGAATACCAATAATAATGATTTCCTTAGTACTCCGATTGCTCCTATTAATGATGTTGAGTCTTGTGAATTCAATGCTGCTTTGCTGAATCTTGTTATGAAAGATCAATTCGCCGGCCTTCCTAGTGAAGATGCCGCTACTCATCACAACAATTTTGTTGATTTGTGTGATATGCAAAAGAAAAAAGATACGGATAACAATATTGTCAAACTGAAGTTATTTCTGTTTTCACTTAGAGATCGTGCTAAAATTTGGTTTTCGTCTTTGCCCAAAAATAGTATTGATTCTTGGAACAAGTGCAAAGATGCTTTTATCTCTAAGTATTTTCCTCCCGCTAAGATCATCACTCTTAGGAACGATATTATGAATGTTAAACAACTTGATCATGAGCATGTTGCCCAATCTTGGGAAAGAATGAAATTTATGCTTCGCAATTTCCCTACTCATGGTTTGAATTTATGGATGATCATACAAAAAATTTATGCCGGTTTGAACTTTGCCTCTAGAAATCTCTTAGATTCGTCCGCGGGAGGCACGTTTATGGAAATTACATTAGGATATGCTACAAAATTTCTTGATAATATCATGGCTAATTATTCTCAATGGCACACAAAAAGATCTAGTAAAAAAGTGCATGCTATAGAAGAAATCAATGTTTGGAGTGGAAAGATGGATGAACTTATGAAGATGTTTGCTACTAAAAATACACCTCTTGATCCAAATGATATGCCTTTGTCTTCCTTGATTGAGAATAATAATGAATCTATGGATGTGGATTTTGTTGGTAGGAATAATTTTGGAAACAATGCTTATAGAGGAAATTTTAATACTAGACCGTTCCCTAGTAATCCCTCTAATAATTATGGAAATTCCTACAATAATTCTTATGGTAATTTTAATAAGATGCCCTCTGATTTTGAGAATAGTGTGAAAGAATTTATGATTTCTCAAAAGAATTGTAATGCCTTGCTTCAAGAAAAATTGCTCAAAGTTGATGATTTGGCTAGGAACGTTGATAGACTTTCGCTTGATGTTAATTCTCTTAAACTTGGATCTTCTTCTCCTAATCATGATATCAATGAGTCTCTCAAATTAATGAGAATTTCCATTGACGAGTGCAAGGAAAGAACCATTAGATTGCGTGCAAAAAAGGAAAGCTTTATAAAAGCGTGTTCTTCTAGTCTACATGAAAATAATGACGAGGATCTTAAAGTTATTGATGCGTCTCCTATTAGATCTATGTTTTGCAATATGAATTTTGATGATTATGGGATTGATGATGAATCAACTTTGCCTAGAAGGCATCCCAAAAATTCGGAATCTTTAGATCGTGATGTTAAATTTGGTAAAAGAGAGATTGGAGAATCTTCAACTTCTAATATTGAACCTACTATCTCGGATTTCAAGGAATTTGATTATGATAATTGCACTTTAAAAGGTTGTATTTCCTTGTTGCAATCCGTTGTTAATTATCCTCATGCTTATAGTGAAAATAAAGCTTTTACCAAACATATCGTTGATGCCTTGTTGCAATCTTATGATGAAAAACTGAATTTGGAAGTTTCTATACCTAGAAAACTTAATGATGAGTGGGAACCTACTATAAAGATTAGAATTAAATATTATGAGTGTTTTGCTTTGTGTGATTTGGGTGCTAGTGTTTCCACGATTCCAAAAACTTTATGTGATATTCTAGGTTTCCATGATCTTGATGATTGCTCTTTAAATTTGCACCTTGCGGATTCCACCATTAAAAAGCCTATGTGAGGGATCAATGATGTTCTTATTGTTGCTAATAGAAATTTGGTGCCTGTAGATTTTATCGTTCTTGATATAGATTGCAATCTTTCTTGCCCTATTATTCTTGGTAGACCTTTCCTTAGAATGATTGGTGCGACTATTGATATGAAGGAAGGAAACATTAGATTCCAATTTCCTTTAAACAAAGGCATGGAGCACTTTCCAAGAAAGAAAGTCAAATTACCTTATGAATCTATCATGCGTGCTACTTATGAATCAAGTGCCAAAGATGGCACTAGTTAGATCTATCCTTGCTTTTATGCCTAGCTAGGGGCGTTAAACGATAGCGCTAGTTGGGAGGCAACCCAATTTTTCTTTATGTTTTTTGTTTTTGATCCTGTTTAGGAATAAGTCTTGCATCTACTCTCTGTTTAGATGTGTTTTTATCTTTTAATTAGTGTTTGTGCCAAGTAGAACCTATAGGAAAAACTATGATGATGGTTGATTTGATTCTTCTGAAAAACAGAAACTTTGCGCTCACGAGAAAAAAATCAATAAATCACAGAAACGGGATTTTGCATTGATTATTTTTGCTGCTGATCAATAGACAAATTGTACAGTACTTCCTATTTTGGTAGGATTTTTAGAGTTCCAGAAGTTTGCGTTAGTTACAGATTGCTACAGACTGTTCTGTTTTTTACAGATTCTGTTTTTCGTGTGTTGTTTGCTTATTTCAATGCATCTATGGCTAGTAAATTAGTTTATGAACCATAAGGAAGTTGGAATAAAGTAGGTTTAACACCAAAATAAATAAAGAATGAGTTCATTGCAGTACCTTATGTGGTGGTTTTGTTTTCTTTCACTAACGGAGCTTATAAGATTTCCTGTTGAGTTTTGTGTTGTGAAGTTTTCAAGTTTTGGGTAAAGCCTTTATGGACTATGGAATAAAGGGTGGCAAGAGCCTAAGCTTGGGGATGCCCTTGGCACACCAATATATTCAAGAGTAGCCAAAAGCCTAAGCTTGGGGATGCCCCGGGAAGGCATCCCCTCTTTCGTCTTCGTTCATTGGTAACTTTACTTGGAGCTACATTTTTATTCACCACATGATATGTGTTTTGCTTGGAGCATAGTGTATTATATTAGTCTTTGCTTTTTAGTTTACCACAATCATCCTTGCTGTACACACCTTTTGGGAGAATCCTATTTGATTAGAATTTGCTAGAATACTCTATGTGCTTCACTTATATCTTTTGAGCTTGATAGTTTTTGCTCTAGTGCTTCACTTATATCTTTTAGAGCACGACAGTGGTGTCTTAATTTTGAAGAAATTGCTAGTCTCTCATGCTTCAATTATATCATTTTGAGAGTCTTTTAGAACAGCATGGTATTTGCTATTGTTACAAAGTTGGTCCTAGAATGATGAGCATCCAAGTTGGGTATAATAAAAACTATCATAGGAAGTGAATTGGATGCTATGATCAACTTGATACTTGATAATTGTTTTGAGATATGGAGGTAGTGATATTAAAGTTATGCTAGTTGGGTGATTATGAATTTAAAGAATGCTTGTGTTGAAGTTTGTGATTCCCGTAGCATGCACGTATGGTGAACCGCTTTGTGATGAAGTTGGAGCACAATTTTATTTATTGATTGTCTTCCTTATGAGTGGCGGTCGGGGACGAGCGATGGTCTTTTCCTACCAATCTATCCCCCTAGTAGCATGCGCGTAGTGCTTTGATTTTTGATGACTTCTAAATTTTTGCAACAAGTATATGAGTTCTTTTGATTAATGTTGAGTCCATGGATTATATGCACCCTTTCACCCTTCCACAACTGCTAGCCTCTTTCGTACCGCGCAACTCTCGCCGGTATCATAAACCCTTTATTTACCTTCCTCAAAACAGCCACCATACCTACCTATTATGGCATTTCCATAGCCATTCCGAGATATATTGCCATGCAACTTTCCACCGTTCCGTTCATATGACACACATTACTTTTGTCATATTGCTCTTTGCATGATCATGTAGTTGACATCGTATTTGTGGCAAGGCCACCTTCATAATTTTCATACATGTCGCTCTTGAGTCATTGCATATCCCGGTACACCGCTGGAGGCATTCATATAGAGTCATATTTTGTTCTAGCTTTGAGTTGTAAATCCATAAAAGTGTGATGATCTTCATTATTAGAGCATTGTCCTCGTGAGGAAAGGATGATGAAGGCTATGATTCCCCCACAAGTCAGGATGAGACTTCGGACTTTACAAAAAAAAGGGGGGAAAGATTAAAAAAAAGAGAAAGGCCAAAAAAGGCCAAAGAAAGAAAAAAAGAGAAAAAGAAAAAGAAGAAAAAATAAATGAGAGAAAAAGAGAGAAGGGACAATGCTACTATCTCCTTTTCCACACTTGTGCTTCAAAATAGCACCATGATCTTCATGATAGAGAGTCTCATATGTTGTCATTTTCATATACTAGTGGGAATTTTTCATTATAGAACTTGGCTTGTATATTCCAATGATGGGCTTCCTCAAAAGTGCCCTAGGTCTTCGTGAGCAAGCGAGTTGGATGCACACCCACTTAGTTTCTTTTGTTGAGCTTTCATATATTTATAGCTCTAGTGCATCCGTTGCATGGCAATCCCTACTCACTCACATTGATATCTATTGATGGGCATCTCCATAGTCCGTTGATACACCTAGTTGATGTGAGACTATCTTCTCCTTTTTGTCTTCTCCACAACCACCATTCTATTCCACATATAGTGCTATGTCCATGGCTCACGCTCATGTATTGCTTGAAAGTTGAAAGAGTTTGAGATTATTAAAGTATGAAACAATTGCTTGGCTTGTCATCGGGGTTGTGCATGATTAAATACTTTGTGTGATGAAGATAGAGCAACAGCCAGACTATATGATTTTGTAGGGATAACTTTCTTTAGCCATGTTATTTTGAGAAGACATAATTACTTTGCTTAGTATGCTTGAAGTATTACTATTTCTTATGTCAAGATGAACTTTTATTTTGTATTATTTGGATCTGAACATTCATGCCACAATGAAAGAAAATTACATTATGAATTATACTAGGTAGCATTCCACATCAAAAATTCTCTTTTTATCATTTACCTACTCGAGGACGAGCAGGAATTAAGCTTGGGGATGCTGGATACGTCTCCAACGTATCTATAATTTTTTATTGTTCCATGCTATTATATTACCCCTTTTGGATGTTTATGGGCTTTATTCTACACATTTATACCATTTTTGGGACTAACCTACTAACTGGAGGCCCAGCCCATATTGCTGTTTTTTTGCCTATTTCAGTATTTCGAAGAAAAGGAATATCAAACAGAATACAAACAGAATGAAACCTTCGGGAGCATTATTTTTGGAACAAATCTGATCCGGAGAGCCTCAAGTGCAAGTCAAGAAAGCTCCAAGGGCCCCACGAGATAGGAGGGCGCCCCCCCCCCCCTGTAGGGCGCGCCCCCCTGTCTCGTGGGCCCCTTGGGCATCCACCGACGTACTTGTTCCTCCTATATATATCCACGGACCCCAAAAACATCCAGGAGCACCACGAAATACAATTTCCACCGCCGTAACCTTCTGTATCCGTGAGATCCCATCTTGGAGCCTTTGTCGGCACTCTGTCGGAGGGGAATCAATCATGGAGGGCTTCTACATCAACACCATAGCCTCTCCGATGAGTTGTGAGTAGTTTACCACAGACCTACGGGTCCATAGTTATTAGCTAGATGGCTTCTTCTCTCTTTTTGGATCTCAATACAATGTTATCCCCCTCTCTTGTGGAGATCTATTCGATGTAATCTCTTTTTGCGGTGTGTTTGTCGAGATCCGATGAATTGTGGGTTTATGATCAAGTTTATCTATGAATAATATTGGAATCTTCTCTGAATTCTTTTATGTATGATTGAGTTATATTTGCAAGTCTCTTCGAATTATCAGTTCGGTTTGGCCTACTAGATTGATCTTTCTTGCCATGGGAGAAGTGTTTAGCTTTGGGTTCAATTTTGCGGTAATCTTACACAGTGACAGAAAGGGTTGCAAGACACGTATTGTATTGTTGCCATCGAGGATAACAAGATGGGGTTTATATCATATTGCATGTGTTTATCCCTCTACATCATGTCATCTTGCTTAAGGCATTACTCTGTTCTTATGAACTTAATACTCTAGATGCAGGCAGGAGTCGGTCGATGTGTGGAGTAATAGTAGTAAATGCAGGCAGGAGTCGGTCTACTTGTTATGGACGTGATACCTATATACATGATCATGCCTAGATAACGTCATAATTATTCGCTTTTCTATCAATTGCTCGACAGTAATTTGTTCACCCACAGTAATACTTATGCTATCTCGAGAGAAGCCTCTAGTGAAACCTATGGCCGCCGGGTCTATCTCTTATCGTATTTGCTTTCAATCTACTTTTATTTGCATCTTTATTTTCTGCATCTATATTATAAAATACCAAAAATATATTTATCTTATCATACTATCTCTATCAGATCTCACTTATGTAAGTGACCGTGAAGGGATTGACAACCCGTTTATTGGGTTGGTTGCAAGTTCTCAGTTTGTTTGTGTAGGTACGTGGGACTTTTGAGGAGCCTCCTACTGGATTGATACCTTGGTTCTCAAAACTGAGGGAAATACTTATGCTACACTTTGCTGCATCACCCTCTCCTCTTCGGGGAAAACCAACGCTAGCTCAAGACGTAGCAAGAGCCACTCAACATTTTCATCATGGTGTTCTCCTCGGTATGACTCAATAAAAAGGAAAGAAATTAACAAAAACACACTGAAATATTTTTGGAGTTTTTGGTTTTCTTGAACAAACAAATAGAAGGGAAAAGCAAAAATGAGAAAAACTATTTACACAGGAAAGCTCCCAACAGGCAAAAGAAGAACAAGGAAATCTTTTTGGGTTTTCTTTTTAGTGCTACAGCTAACTACTCTAGAAAGAAAAGTCAAATAGAAGTAGGAAATATTTTTGGGTTTTCTCAAGGTTTTTCAAACAAACAAGAAGAAAGTGAGAAAATAAATTTAATATGGATAATACAATGAAAAAGTGTGGATGCTGACAAATGAAATGTGTGAACATGAATGTCAAGCCGGTGGAAATACATACTCCCCCAAGCTTAGGCTTTTGGCCTAACTTGGTAATTAGTAGTCAAAGAAACCATGGGGTCCCATGTCGAAATGCTGAGGAGCGGGCACTTGTGGATCCCAGTGATGAGGCTCAGCCTGTGCTGCAGCTAGGTTGTTTCGGTAGGCGACGATGTCCACACGCATAATCTTGTATCCACCCCTGGCAGTAGGATCAAACAAAGCACGTGCAGGCAATGGAATAATATCACGAGTCCTCACACTGAAACTAGGTTACAAGGAACAGGAATGTTAGGATAATCGCCTGCAATAAACTGGTGGTGTTCCATGGCTGCGCGATCTAGGTAAACCTTGGGCAAAGAATAATCATGCTGACGTATCTGAATGTTAAAGCGACTAGCCAAGCGAGTAGTGTGAATGCCACCATGTATTTTGCCCTTGGATTTATTAATATGGAGGCGGTGTGCCACAATAGCTCCCAAACTATAAGTGGTGTCGCCTTGGAGTGCTCGGCGTAAAACAACAAGGTCTGGGGCACTGAGTGCACCCACCTTCTCTCTAGCAAGCAAGCAAGCACTTTGCAATGAATAGGGCAAAATAATGAACGGCGGGAAAATGCAAGCTAGTAGCGGTGACACTCGACACCCCTCTCTCAACCCCTACAGACAAAGTACAATAAAAACCTCTGAAGTCTGTGGGCCTAGGTGTCGGTGTCAAAACCGGCGGATCTCGGGTAGGGGCCTCGATCTGTGCGTCTAAGGCTAATAGTAACATGAGGCAAGGGACATGATGTTTTACCCAGGTTCGGGCCCTCTCGATGGAGGTAAAACCCTACTTCCTACTTGATTGATCTTGATGATATGAGTATTACAAGAGTTGATCTACCATGACATCGTAGAGGCTAAACCCTAGAAGCTAGCCTATGATGATTATGATTGTCCCTATACGGACCAAACCCTCCGATTTATATAGACACCTGAGGGGGCTAGGGTTTACACAGAGTCGGTTACAAAGAAGGAAATCTATTATCTGGATCGCCAAGCTTGTCTTCCATGCAAAGGAGAGTCCCATCCGGACATGGGACGAAGTCTTGAGTCTTGTATCTTTACGGTTCAACAGTCCATCCAAAGTATATAGTCCGGCTGTCCGGATACCCCCTAATCCAAGACTCCCTCGTAGCCCCTGAACCAGGCTTCAATGACGATGAGTCCGGCGTGCAGTTTGTCTTAGGCATTGCAAGGCGGGTTCCATCTCCGAATACTCCAACGTAGATTGAGGATTATGTCCAGCTTTGCGAGATAATTTCAGCACACCACTGTAGAGAGCATAGCACTTCATAAATCTGATCTGCTGACAATTTTTGGTACGGTGTGCCCTTACGCCGTGGCCTGGCCCAACATGGACCGGTTTTTCTTGGCCTGCCTCGATACGCGTTGTGAGCCGGTTTTATTGGCACACCTTGCCAAAGCAGAGATCGCGTTCCCCTTATCATGGGATCTTCCATAAATACGGGCGCGGGCAACCCCACGACGCCTGTTGGTATGACTCCATGTTTTTAGGTAAGTCCCAAGCGGTTACGCTGAGGACCCTTGATATTCACCCCCTTTATAGAGGGGCTGAGGCCTATCCCTCCTTTCCACCATGCTTGCACCTTTTCGCATCTTGAGTTCCAACACCCGAAGCCCAACCTCAAGCACTTTGGATCTTCAATCATGTCTGAATCCAACCTTCAAGGCCGGTGGATGGCCTCCTCTATCACAGAGGAGGACATTGCAAAGATCAGGGAGGTCAGTTATCTGACCGCCAACATCAAGCACAGGCTTCCTGCTCCAGGGCAGGTCATCCCTACTCCTGAGCCCAACGAGAGTGTCGTATTTGTTTCTCACTTCCTCCGTGGCTTAGGCTTCACCCTTGACCCCTTTGTGAGAGGGATCATGTTCTATTACGGGCTAGATTTTCATGATCTAGCTCCAGACGCCATCCTTCACATCTCATCGTTCATTGTTGTGTGTGAAGCTTTTCTCCATGTCACCCCGCACTTCGGCTTATGGCTCAAGACCCTCAATGTGAAGCCAAAGATGATTGAGGGGCGACACACGGAGTGCGGAGGTGCTGTAATAAGCAGGAACTCCGACGCCCCATGGCCAGAGGGCTCCTTCCCGGAGGTGTCCGATCTATGGCAGCGGAGGTGGTTTTATGTCACGGCTCCCAAAGGCACAAAGTGGGTGGCTGCCCCCGACTTCTGTTATGGCCCTCCGCCTCAACTGGCGTCATGGGCCAATGTAGGACAGGATTGGGGGCCTGCTAATGATGTACCAACATTGCAGAGCCGCATACGGGAGCTTCTTGAGAGGGACATCAGCCTTGTAAGTGTAATTCAGGTAATGCTAGTCCGATGGATCTTGCCGTGCAAACGCCGGCCTCTCCGGATGTGGGAGTTTAATCCGGAAGGTCCGCGGACTATTCTGCACTTCTTCGGCGTCACGCTCGAAGGGATGTGTAAGTTATTCTTTGGACCACAAGTGAAGTGTCCGGACACCACCGAAGATGCGGGCCTGAGCTGCAACCGCCCAGATACCCGAGTAAGTAACCCAGAAATCGAACCCTTTGTTTATTTTTATCATAACATTATTTTGAAAATCCTCCGTGGCCAAGAATGGCTCAGCAAGGTGGGGAGAATCAGGTGTCCGGCGCCACTTCCCAAAGGCTCGCCTAGTCCCGCCATAGCCAAGATGCTTGGTCGTGTGCTAAGTAAAGTGCCCTCGGGGAAAGACGAAGGGAAGAACAGAGAAGTAGAACTTCACACATTGCACATCCAAACTGGGGGAATTGCTACCTCCCCAAAGGAGGATAGTCGGGGAGGGGAATCTAAGGTCTCCTCCCCTCGCAGGAAGAAGAGGGACGCCTTCGAAGACTTGGAGACGGAGGTGCCCAGGCAAGGGAAGAAAGCTTCACCAGGGGGCCCTTCCCCAAAGGGCGTCCTCAATGTGCCATGCCTGCTAATGGGCTAGCCCTCAGCCGAGCTGTAAGTTAATCATAGATACCAAGCTACTGCTTCCTCCTCCGAGAACAATAACCAGGATCCATTCTTTGTAGTCCGGCTAGCAGCTCTTCTCGACAGAGTTCGTCTTCAGGGGATCTCCTTCCAGAGATGATGGAGAGTGAGACCCCACCAACCTCTTCGCCTCATGGGGCGGGTGACCCCGAGGTGTCGTCACGGAGGAGTCCAGATCTGCCGAAGCCAGAAGCTAATACTACGGCCGCCCTGAGCCTGGAGCGTTCGGCTCCCACGGGGGGCATAAGAAGGGTCCGGCGCAGTTCGGCGACCGGCCAGACACGCTGACGGGCCTTCTGGAGCGAGCTGCTCTCTTGGAGGATCACCGTTCATTAATGAGCAGAGTGCTTGAGAAGATTTCATCCGCCACAAGCGGGTTGAATGAAGATTTTACGAGCCTGCTCAGAGGCTTTGAGGTATGTAATGAAAATACATAATTTTTTACTGTGACGCACGCGCTAGGTGTGCTTCATATGGATAGTAGCCCCTGAGACTCTGGTTGCCAGCCCTAGGCGGCAAACGGAGGATCACATTGTTAAGTAATGATCGTGTTGTATTTATGCACAGTTGGCTAAGGATCCGGCAGCCGACCGGTCCGTTGAAGTTGCCGAACTGAGGAGGCAGATTGGAGTTATTGATGCCGATATCACACTTGTGATCGAGCGGCTTAACGAGTCACAAGGTATGTGCTCTGCTTTCCTTATTTTTTATAGGAAAAATTGAGAGGAGCATAATATTAATGTGATATGCTTGGACTGCAGACGGAGCTGCTGCCGTGGAAGCCCTGAGGGCGGAACTTGCCCTGGCCAAGGAACAAGCCTGGGCTAGCAATGCGGCTGCCCTAAATACGGCCGAAGAGTTGAGAGCCGAACAGGCTGCTCATCGCCGAAGCGAAGACAAAATAGCCGAGATGGCTATGGAACTGAAAAATGCCGCCGACCGGTATGAGCTCCTTGAAAAAGAGAATCCGGCTAAGTCGGCTGACCTGAAAAAGGCACTTGATGCAGCCAAGGAGACGCGGTCTGAAATTAGGGATGCACGGGAGGAGCTTCGACAGGCCGGAGAAATCGCGGCTGGAACCCCTATTTATTGCGGATGAAGTTTTTAGATCCAAAGTACGCTCCTTTGGATCAACGCTCGAGCCTTGCAGACGCGTATGCGGATTAGGCGAAGAGTACGACTGATGCGGCCATGTTTTTCGAGGATCAAAAAGATAATGAAGTGGAAAAGTTGTTCTGGTCGCAATTCAGTGCTCCAACGCGCCCATTGCCGTTGAGTGAGAGGATGGCTGCTGTGGCCGAGCTCCATAGGCTATCCGATCTTCCAATGTGGTCTGTAATAGACCATCTATGGCCGAAGGGACCTAAGCCGGACAGTTATTTTGGTTTAGTGCAACAATTCCTTGGTGCTGTATCGCGGATCAATGCCATGAAGAGGTCGGCATACATAGAGGGTGCACGGATGGCTCTTGCCCGCGTTAAAGCATATTGGACAGATATGGAGGCCACCATCATTGCGACCCATAATCCGGCGGGAGGCGAGGATCCGGCCGAGCACTACTTGGAGCAGGTAGCAGAAGGTGCTCGCTTAATAGTGGCTCAGTGCTCGAAGAATGTCATGTTCAAGTGACAAATCGTTTCATTGTAAAAACAATGTTATTGTAATTATGGAGGCTATGTTTATACTTTTCGCCCGAAAGTGTTATTGCGCCTCCTGTGCGGCCGTTTTATGTATATATGCAATTTTGAAAGTTAGCAGTCGTTGGCTTCAGCCCCCACGCATATAATGTGGGGGTGTTCGCGAAAATATGCGTAATCACACTTGATCCAATGTCTTGGTCCATTAAGGAGGTGATCGCCCGTCGAACTAGGCAACCGGACTATATAGCTTTAACACTTTCACTTAGCCATAGGAGTTTGACGGTGGGGCTACTATGTAGCCCCTTGTACCTTTGTGTGCATCCGAATACGGGCGCATGTGTACATGACCGGGAAATGGTCCTTCGTTAATGCGGAGGAATCCTAAAGATTCCGATAAGTCTTCGAGTGGTTGAACAGTCTCTCGCTATATCATGACAGTGAGTTTTCGGCTTTCTCTACTGAGGTGCTCATCCGGAATAACGAGGGCACAATCGCAGTAGTTATCCTTTGGCCGCCTTAGCCGATACGAACGAAACGTAAGGCGGCAAACCCAGGAGCCGGGCAAACCCAACATTTGACCAAAGACATGATTCGGAGCTGATGCATATAAGGCCAAACTTGCGACGCCAAACACTCCCGAAGGTATACGGACTTTATAACATATATTGGGCTGAGTAACGCCCTTTATTATGAACCCTGTATTTCCAGGTACGTGCATTAGTCTGTCGTGGCGAAATGCCAATAACGGCAGTATCCTCTTTGGGTGTAGTACGCATGGGATGTGTAAGCAATAAGAGACAATAAAGAAGGTTTACACAGGGGCTTAATCTAAAGAGAAACCTTTGACCGGGGCCCTACTGCACGTCTGCGCCTTTGTCTCCGTTGTGCCATGTCCTGGGAGGGTGTCGCACAAATGGTGTATGTAAAAAGAAAAACTCATGTAGAAGAGTGTGACATAAGCGTGCGAAGAGTTGTCTATCACCAATGGATAGTAAAAGTGAAAGACATTGGCCTGTTAATAAGGTCAAGCCAAGAGTTGGGCTTTGTTAAATATCTATAGCCCCTGGTGTCCTATATGGGATTACATGTGTGACGCCCAGATCAGGTTTATCTGGGCTGCCGGACTCGTCTAACCGTGTCTGTGGTCTTAACGACCGATCATGCGTTCTGTTATTAGAGTCCGCTTAGAGTCCGGCTGCTAGAGCTGTCTCATACTCTTCCGTGCGTAAGGAACGCTCTGTATTTTCCATTCACGGTGATGACGCCACGTGGACCGGGCATCTTGAGTTTAAGGTAGGCGTAGTGCGGTACTGCGTTGAAGCGGGCGAAGGCCGTTCTCCCGAGCAATGCATGATAACCACATTGGAGGGGGCGATGGTGAAGAGTAGTTCTTCGCTTCTGAAGTTGCCTGGGGAGCCGAATGTCACCTCCAGTATGAGGGAGCCCCTGCAGCGGGCTTCAACACCTGGTATCACCCCTTCAAAGGTGGTGTTACTTTGGCTGATTCTGGATGGGTCTATCCCCATCCTGCAGACAGTGTCCTGGTATATTAGATTAGACTACTGCCGCCGTCCATGAGGACACGAGTGAGATGGTATCCGTCGATTAATGGGTCGAGCACCAAGGTAGCTGATCCTCCGTGCCGCATACTAGTCGGGTGGTCCTGGTGATCGAAGGTGATCAGGCAGGTCGACCAGTGGTTAAGTTTGGGGGCGACGGGCTCTATAGCGTATGCGTCTCTAAGCGCGCGTTTGCGCCTTCTCGTGGGTATGTGAGTCGCGTGGATCATGTTTACTATCTTTACCTCTGGTGGGAATTTTTTTTGTCCCTGAGTGTTCGGTTGGCAAGGCTCATCCTCATCTTCGCTTGGTGTTTCCCTTCCCTTGTGTTCGGCATTTAATTTGCCGGCCTGCTTAAAGACCCAACATTCTCTATGAGTGTGGTTCGCAGGTTTTTTGGGGGTGCCATGAATTTGGCATAGTCTATCCAGGACTTTGTTCAGGCCGGATGGTTCCTCTTTGCTGCCTTTAAATGGCTTCTTTTGTTGACCAGGTGAGAGCCCCTGAATCCGGCATTGACCGTTGTGTTGTCCGGACTTTCTTCCTTGTTTCGACGTTTGTTTTTATTGCGCCGTGGCTTCCCGTTGCCATCCCTTATTTCGGATGTACTTGGGTCACTGGTGCCTCTACGGGCCAACCAGCTGTCTTCACCCGCGCAAAAGCGGGTCATAAGGCTTGTTAAGGTTGCCATTGTCCTCGGCTTTTCTTGGCCGAGGTGTCTGGCGAGCCACTCGTCCCGGATACTGTGCTTGAAGGCCGCTAGGGCTTCGGCATCCGGACAGTCGACAATTTGATTCTTCTTAGTGAGGAATCTACTCCAATGCTTGCAGGCGGACTCTCCGGGCTGTTGAATTATGTGACTTAAATCGTCCGCGTCCGGAGGTCGGACATAGGTCCCTTGAAAATTGGCCCTGAAAGCATCCTCGAGTTCCTCCCAACTTCTGATTGAATTTTCAAGGAGGCTTTTCAACCAGTGTCGAGCTGGTCCCTTCAACTTGAGGGGAAGGTATTTGATGGCGTGGAGGTCGTCCCCACAAGCCACGTGGATATTCAGGATAAAATCCTCAATCCAGACCCCGGGGTCTGTCGTTCCATCATATGCCTCTATGTTCACAGGTTTAAAACCCTGTGGAAATTCATGGTCCAATACCTCTTCGGTGAAGCACAGAGGGTGAGCAGCCCCTCTGTATCTGAACGTGTCGTGGCATGCCGTCGGCTGCTGCTGTGTCCGGTGCTGATTCTGAACTGGTATTCGATCAGTCTGATTGTCTTGGTGACCATAGTCCTGTGCCGGGGCGTGTCCTCTAGATCCGTAGATGGACCTCGTCGCGCCGGCCTTTTTATCTAGGAGCTCATGTAAATTGTGTGCGGCATCAGTAGCTGCTCTATTACGGTTATGAAGTGGTTGGTCCGGCCTACTGGCCATATTGTTCTTCGGTGGAACGGCCTCATCGTCGAATTCTGGCAGCAGCTTGCGCTTTGGATAGCTCTTTGTATGGCAATCGTCGCCGTATTTTTCTTCAGTGTCTAGCACTTTATTGTTCATCGTTTCCTGTGCGGCCTTAAGCCTTTTCTTCTTCTTCTTTAGACTTCTCACAGTGGCCATAAGCCTTCTATGGAGGTTATCTCGTTCCAGACGTGTTTCCGGGATGATGAATGCATCATCGTCCGGACTGTGCTCCTGTCCTGGGGCAGTTTGACGAGTTTGGCCCTCGGGATCACTCTGATCAGGCGTCTACTCCGGGTTGTGTTTGGCATGACCAGGCTCATCCTGCTCCATCGCCGAGTCTGTGTGGTCGTTGTTGCCTTTGGAGTTGTCTGGGGTGTTGATCCTTCTAGCGCTATTATCGTTGTTTTTACTGTGGCTGGACTTAGAGCGGCGTCTGTGCCGTCGTTTTGGCTTTTGTCCGGGGGTTTTACCCTCCGTTTTGTCACCATCTTCATCCTTGGGCGTGTCCACCATGTATATATCATATGATGAGGTGGCAGTCCAGCACCCCGTGGGTGGTGGTTCGGAATCTTCTCATGCGCCGACGTCCATACCGTCGGTGTCATCGGAGTCGAAGTCAAGCATGTCTGTTACGTCGTCGACAGTGGCTATGAAGTGGGTGGTGGGTGGGCAACGAATTTCTTCGTCGCCTTCTTCCCCCTTGAGCCAGACATAGTTCGGCCAAGAGTCTTTTGACAAAGAGAGAGACTTTAGTGAGTTCAGCATGTCGCCAAAGGGCGAGTGCTGGAAGATATCCGCAGCGGCAAATTCCATTACCGGAGCCCAGCCAGAATCAGCGGGCTCGGGGGCACGCGGTCTGGGACCTAGAACCGGACACGAGTCCAGGGGTCCGGAGACACAGGCTTCCTTGGGGGTGAACTCTGTGTTCGGCTCTACCGCCAATGAGTGTGCGACCTCTGGGGCAGGGTCCATCTACCCATCCTCAGACGACGCAATCTGCCCCGGATTTAGGTCCGGGGCACCTGCAGGTGCAATATCCTGAGTATTGTCTGACAGCAGGTCTAAGCCGTGCACGTCGTGGCTGTTCGGCGCTTTTGGCGTGGGCCCGGATTCGTTGAAGATCAAGTCTCCGCGGATATCTGTCGTGTAGTTCAAGCTTCCGAGCCTGACCTGATGGCCAAGGGAGTAGTTGTCGATCTGCTCCAGATGGCTAAGCGAATTGGCCTGCAGTGTGAAGCCGCCAAACACGAAGATTTGTCCGGGGAGAAAAGTCTCACCCTAGACCATGTTGTTGTTGATGATTGAAGGAGCCATCGAGCCTCGCAACGAAGACACAGAGGAACTCTCAATGAAAGCACCAATGTCGGTGTCAAAACGAAGTGATCTCGGGTAGGGGGTCCCGATCTGTGCGTCTAAGGCTAATGGTAACAGGAGGCAAGGGACACGATGTTTTACCCAGGTTCGGGCCCTCTCGATGGAGGTAAAACCCTACTTCCTGCTTGATTAATCTTGATGATATGAGTATTACAAGAGTTGAATCTACCACGAGATCATAGAGGCTAAACCCTAGAAGCTAGCCTATGATGATTATGATTGTCCCTATACGGACCAAACCCTCCAGTTTATATAGACACCGGAGGGGGCTAGGGTTTACACAGAGTCGGTTACAAAGAAGGAAATCTATTATCTGGATCGCCAAGCTTGTCTTCCATGCAAAGGAGAGTCCCATCCGGACACGGGACGAAGTCTTGAGTCATGTATCTTTACGGTTCAACAGTCCGGCCAAAGTATATAGTTCGGCTGTCCGGATACCTCCTAATCCAGGACTCCCTCACTAGGCTCTACTAAACTCCCATCAGAAGGAATCAAGCATATATCACAAAATTCAGTAAGCGATATCTGATGGGTTTCAGCGTATAAATTAAACTGGCACTTCAGGGGGGTTATTCCCTAGGAAGGAAATTAAAACTTTGCACAAAGGAGTTTATGAGGAGATGATACTCTTCACATTCAGCTTCGCTGAAGTCGGTGAGGTCGGCACTAGCAGCATATTGTGTAAACTCCTGAAGGATTCCAACCCCTTCCATGAACGGGTTATGCGGCCATTCGCACCACCGTAGCTCCGCCATTCTCCCGGTACGGAGATCACTGTCAGATGACTACCCAATCACTCCCTTGGAGTTCTTCTTGGAAGCAAACTTCCTAAAGATGCTCATGTTTTTCCTATGAGCAAAAATTCTGAAATTTTTAGCCCATAAAATTTTCTCAACAAAACTTTACAAGATTGGTAGCAACTGCTCATAGGGATGCATAGAAGCCATAGCAAGCATTCAAACTACTTAAAACTCTAAGAATTAAACATGCGAGCTCATCTACAGCAGCACCAAGAGTAGCTAATTATTCAAAATATAAACCACTAAAGAAAACACAAATTGGACTGACGGAGGAGTCACATACGAAGCAACAATCCCCTGAAACAGTTTCGGAAACGGAGCTTCGAGCAAAGAGATCGAAATCCGCGGGTTTGAGAGAAAGAACACGAGAGTGAGAGCAATGGTGATTTTTTTTTCTAGACGTAGGTGGTGATGTGGGATGAAGAGATAAGTGAGGGGGCCCACGTGGGGACCACAACCCACCAGGGCGTGTCTGGGGGTCCTAGCGCGCCCAGGTGGGTTGTGCTCACCTGGTGCACCTCCCTCTGATATTATTTGCACCAAAAATTCTTAACTATTCAGGAAAAAAAATCGTATTAAATTTTAAGAGCATTCTGAGAACTTTTATTTTTTTGGTCATTTTTTATTGCACGGAAAATTCAGAAAACAGACAGAACATGGCATTTTATTTTATTTAATTAATAAAAACAAAAAACAAAAGGTAGGTACAGAAGGTAGTGCTTACTAAATTCATCAACTTAATACCTCTCAAAATGATCCATTAATAAGGTTGATCAAGTCTTTTTAACAACCACTTTCGATTAGCATGAAACCAAAGAACTTCGTAAATCACTAAGTTACCTCAATGGGGATATGAATGTCCCCAACAATAAGCATTTAATATTTATTTTTAACAGCAGGTAGAGGTAGTTGAAAACTTCCAATAGTGATTGTTGGAGATTTTTCAATAACATTAATACCATTCACTTGGAATTGTTTCTTCGGAAAGTGAACCGTATGCTTATTACCATTGATATGAAAAGTGATCTTGCTTTTGTTGCAATCAATAACAGCCCCTACAGTATTCAAGAAGGGTCTACCAAGGATAATCGACATGTTGTCGTCCTCGGGCATCTCAAGTATAACAAAGTCAGTCAAAATAGTAACATTAGCAACAACAACAGGCACATCCTCACAAATACCAATAGGTATGGCAGTTGATTTGTCAGCCATTAGCAAAGATATTTCAGTAGGTGTGAGTTTATTCAACTCAAGTCTTTTATATAAAGAGAAAGGCATAACACTAACACCAGCTCCCAAATCACATAAGGCAGTTTTCACATAATTTCTTTTGATGGAGCAAGGTATAGTGGTATTCCCGGATCTCCAAGTTTCTTAGGTACTCCATCTTTAAAAGTATAATTAGCAAGCATTGTGGAGATTTCTGCTTTCGGTATTTTTCTCTTATTGGTGATGATGTCTTTCATGTACTTTGCATAAGGAGGCATTTTAAGGATATCAGTCAAGTGAGTACGCAAAAAGACTGGCCTCAGCATTTCAGCAAAGCGTTCAAATTCTTCATCATCTTTATTTTTAGTTGATTTAGGTGGAAAGGGCATAGGTTTTTGAACCCACAGTTCTCTTTCCTTACCGTGTTTTCTAGCAACAAAGTCCCTTTTATCATATTTTTTATTCTTGGGTTGTGGGTTATCAAGATCAACTACTGGTTCTATCTTAACATCATTGTCTGGTTCTTTATTATTTGTTTGAGTGTCTTCATGAACCTCATCATTATATTTTTCATTATCAGAGGTGAGTGTTCACTACCAGATTGAGTTTCAGCATCATAGATAGAAACATCATTATCAGGAGGTTTTTCTATTTCAGGTTCACTAGAGGCATGTAAAGTCCTATCATTTTTCTTCTTCTTTTTCTTTTTAGAAGGACTACGTGCATTAGTGGTAACTCTTTGAGAGTCTTGTTCAATTCTTTTTGGGTGTCCCTCAGGACAAAGTGGTTCCTGAGTCACCTTACCTCCTCTAGTGGCTACTCTAACAGCAAAGTCATTGATATTATTATGCATTTATTCTAGCAACTCTCTTTGACATTTAGCAACTTGTTCTAACTGAGTTTGAACCATAGAAGATTGCTTCCCTACACCTCTAACATCATTTGAGATTCTAAATAACAATTCACTCAAGTGAGTGATCATATCAGCATTATATTTCAATTGTTTC
Source organism: Triticum aestivum (assembly GCF_018294505.1). NCBI lineage: Eukaryota > Viridiplantae > Streptophyta > Magnoliopsida > Poales > Poaceae > Triticum > Triticum aestivum. Next base: position 496,597,198 of record NC_057813.1, read on the forward strand.
ATAACATTTGCATTCAAGTGATCTTGCTTTCTATTATAATTCTCAAACTCATCAAGGCATTGGCTAGGGTGCATATTGTGAGGATTATCATTATCATTGAATTTCAATAGAGAATTTACCTCTGCCACCTTAGGCAGTGGTGGTTTATCAAGCCCATGTATTTCTTCAATAAGAGGTAAATTTTTGACATTCTCAGCTTTAATACCTTTTTCCTTCATAGATTTCTTTGCCTCTTGCATATCTTCAGGACTGAGATAAAAAAATACCCCTCTTCTTCGGAGTGGGTTTAAGCGGTGGTTCAAGAGGAGTCCAATCATCATAATTTGTCAATATGTTATTCAATAATTCTTCAGCTTTCCCAAAAGTTCGTTCCCTGAAAACACAACCACCACAACTATCTAGGAAATCCATAGAAGCATCGGTTAGTCCATTATAGAAGATATCAAGTATTTCATTTTTCTTAAGAGGATGACCAGGCAAAGCATTAAGTAACTGGAAAAGCCTCCCCCAAGCTTGTGGGAGACTCTCTTCTTCAATTTGCGCAAAGTTAAATATTTCCTACAAGGCAGCTTGTTTCTTATCAGTAGGGAAATATTTTTCAGAGAAGTAATAAATCATATCCTCGGGACTACACACACAACCAGGAGCAAGAGTATTGTACCACGCTTTAGCATCACCCTTTACTGAGAACAGAAATAACTTGAGGATATAGTAATAGCAAATTTTTTCATCATGAGCAAAAAGGGTGGCTATGTCATTCAACTTATTAAGATGTGCCACAACAGTTTTAGTTTGATAACCATGGAAAGGATTAGATTCAACCAAAGTAATTAACTCCGGGTCGCCAGAGAATTCATAATCCTTATCATCAATAAAGATAGGTGAAGTAGGAAACTTAGGATCACATTTCATTCTAGCATTCAAAGATTTTTCTTTATACTCGCACAATAATTTCTCTAGATCATCTCTATCCTTACAAGCAAGAACATCTCTAGTTGCCTCCTCACCCATAACATAACCTTCCGGTACCTTAGGCAATTCATATCTAGGAGTACTAGTTCTAGTAAGTGTTTCAAGATTTTCAGTTTCAAGCTCATCATCAGTTTCAACAATATCATGTTGTCTTACTCTAGCAACTTGTTCATCAAGAAATTCACCTAGTGGCACTTTATCATCAAGCAAGGTACTAGCATCATCATAAGCATCATTCATAGCAGAAGTAGCATCATCAATAACTTGTGACATATCAGGATTGATAGGATGTGGTGGTGTTGCAAGTTTACTTATAACAGAAGGTGAATCTAAAGCAAAGCTAGATGGCAGTTCCTTATCTCCCCTCGTCTTAGAGGGAAAAATCTTGGTCTTAGCATCCTTCAGATTCTTCATAGTGATAAATTGATAATAATCCCAAGTGACTCAACAAATATAGCTATACTCCCCAGCAATGGCGCCACAAAAAGGTCTTGATAACCCACAAGTATAGGGGATCGCAATAGTTTTCGAGGGTAGAGTATTCAACCCAAATTTATAGATTTGACACAAGGGGAGCCAAAGAATATTTGCAAGTATTAGCAGCTGAGTTGTCAATTCAACCACACCTGGAGATTAATTATCTGCAGCAAAGTGATCAGTAGCAAAGTAGTATGATAGTTTTGATAATAGTAGCAGCAGCAATAGTAACGGTAACAGTGATTGCAGTAATTTTGTAGCAAGTGCAATAGTAACGATAGTAGTGGTAACTTAGCAAAAAAAATAAGATAAATTCGTAGGCATTGGATCGATGATTTGTTGGATGATATTCATCATGTAACATTTATAACCTAGGGCGATACGACACTAGCTCTAGTTCATAAATATAATGTAGGCATGTATTCCGTAAATAGTCATACATGCTTATGGAAAGAACTTGCATGACATCTTTTGTTCTACCCTCCCGTGGCAGCAAGGTCCTATTGGAAACTAAGGGATATTAAGGCCTCCTTTTAATAGAGAACCGGTACAAAGCATTAACACACGGTGAATACATGAACTCCTCAAACTACGGTCATCACCGATGTGGTCCCGACTATTGTCACTCCGGTGGTTGCCGGATCATAACACGTATTAGGTGACTATAACTTGCAAGATCAGATCTAGAACATAGATATAATGGTGATAACATAAACGGTTAAGGTCTGAAATCATGACACCCGGGCCAAAAGTGACAAGCATTAAGCATGGCAATGTCATAGCAACATCAATCTCAGAACATAGTGGATACTAGGGATCAAGCCCTAACAAAACTAACTAGATTACATGATGAATCTCATCCAACTCCTCACCGACCAGCAAGCCTACACTGCTAGGGAAAAGCCTAGCAGTAGCGCGGGTTTTAGGCCTACCAGTAGCTCGGGTGGCGGCGCTACTAGTAAGGTGCTACAGCTAAAGCTTAGCAGTAGCATGGGCTTAACCGCACTACTGCTATATCAACTTAGTAGTAGAACTTTCCTAAAAAGACGCTATTGGTAACTACTAGTAGCGCCTCTCTCAGCCCGCGCTACTACTACTATTCCGTATTATATTTCTTTTTTATTTCATGTTGTATTGATACACCTTTATACAAGTTTTCATACAGCAACACTTTAGAGATTGTTTTTACATCATAATGAGTTATTACATCAATGGGTGAAAGAACCATGGACTAGTTTCAAGTGGATGTCCATACACTTGAAACTAATCCACGGTTCTTTCACCCAATGATATAATAAATATCATCATCATCATATCATTAACAACTTATCATCATAATACATCATTGTCATATAACACCTACTCATGATCATCATTTTCATCAATGAGACATCATATAGCAAGTTGGTCACTAGTCATAATCACAACTCCTCATCATCATCAACTCTAACACATTGTACCACATAATAACATATTGTATTTAGGACCTACTTCTCTCTCATAGTACCTACTACCTTCTCTTAGGTAAAATAGCATAAAAGAAGATAGACCATGAGTCTCCATTATGGAGAATGGAGATTATCCTGTCTCCAACTCTTGACTTTCGCACAATGTTGCTTCCAAGTACCTCCTTACGACTGTCCATACATTCTTTCCATTCTTTGATTTTTATGTATTCACTGGTTTTAGAAATCCGATATGGATAGGTGAGATTCGTAGGATGACCTGGCCATATGTTCAAAACATCAAGGCGACCATTCTGATACATCAGATGAGGCACGCAATCCTTTGGGATTTTCTGTTGAAAAACATAGTAATAACTTCATAGTTAGCAATGTAGTTCAGTTTTAGAAGTATTTATGCAAAAGATGCATGGATGTCATAATAGTAAAAAAAATATTACCATGGCATCTCCATGGATGTTACCATAGTTCAACACGTGCACTAGTGGCACGTAATTTGCATAATGTGGAGGAGTTTGATAATAGATATTGTAATTCTCAAGATCAGTACAAAACGCGATCAGATGATTTTTCTCCTGATAGGTTAATTCTGAGCCATCAGTGTAGTAGGTTTTGTCTACCATCTTCCGCACATTGTTTGAAGAATGGAAATAAGATGTCAACTATTTTGAAATAAACAATATAAATTAGTTAATAACTATGTTTGAGAAACTCACATAGCGGTAGAATTGGAAGTGTATCAACAAGGACCCAAATGTCCATATTGTCTTGCTCGATGTCAGGATCACCAAGATCCATGGTGACAAGCATATCCTCATAAAAACCATACATCTTGCAAAGTGCTTCCCAATTTGTGCAACCAAAATGGGTTATGCTCTGAGAATTGTACATATTTACTTCAAAATCCATACCATGATGGGTCCTTAGGTGAATTTTCTTTGTTTTGAAACTTTCATGGTCTTCAAAACCCATCCTCTCCAAGACATAGCGTCTTGCATGGCATGGGATAAGCTAGTCGAATTGTAAAAGATGAAAATTACACGTTGAAACAGTTGAAGTTGTGCTTAATTATGAAAAAAACACGTGTAGTCATTGTGTACTGTTTCAACATCGAAGGTCTCCTGGAGCTTAATGCTGAAGCGCCGATCTTCGTCTAGGTGAGGCCTGTCGCATTGACCTCGGTCGTCATTGCACTAGTTGCACTCCCCCAGGAGACTTTCGTCATAGGAGTACGATATTTCCTATGTTCATAATTCAAAGATTAAACTTGTACAATTAAATATATGTACTACAAAAACTAAATTAGATCATTATTATTCATTACGGGTTGACTATCGGTCTGCCGAGTCATCATTCTTCGTCCTCTCATATATGGTGGAGCCTCGATAGACTTAAAGTCAACCCGAAATATCATTTAATTATCTTTCTAGAAAATCCAGGCCACTCGATATTTCCTACATATTCTAGCACAAGTCATGCCAAAATTCATGGAAATATCTGGCATGACCTTTGCTTAAAAAGGACATATCGAGCGCCTGAAATTTGCTGGAACGGAAATTAATCAACACTCCGGCAAAACATAGGCCACTCGGAGGTGTAATCTGTAAACATGATCGGCCACTTGCGCAAGCACATATCATATTTGAGCAAGATACGATATGCATGTTTTTATCTACATCATATGAGCATTCAAACTTGATGGTCATCGCATTTCAATGGTTGAAAATATGAGCAAAAACATTTCAAAATATCTTATAGGACTCATATTGACATGGAGAATTGGCTGGTCTCACCTCTTGGTCGGGGAGGGGGGGTTGGGGTCAGTGACGGGGACGACGGCAGGGATGATGGAGGTGCTCCTAGATTTCTTAAAAAACAAAAACCCTATAAGCTATCAACTAATCAAATGCATACGCCTTGCATAGTGGGGTCCAATTCGAGCATTCAAAATAGGAGTACTTCTCCAATTTGAGCATTCAATAAGCAAAACCAAATCGTAAAATAAATAAGTATTCAAATTAGCATGCATTCAATAAGCAAAATTAAATCATCTCTTGCATCCGTACATCGTGGAATATTATCACAAATACGTCCTGAATAGTATCATACATATAACATCACTAATACAACTAAAACCCTAGCCATGACGGGTATTGGCGCGGGCGGTGGACACCCAAAGAGAAGGAACCATCACAGGATCATAGCTCCAGTGAGATCCGTGCAGAACCTGCCAGGTATTAGAGAACCTGTGCTCCAACGCAACCATGTAGTGACGGACGTGCGCGTCCTCCTTGCTGACACGAGGACATACCACCTCCGTGGGGTCCTCAAGCCTCTACACCATCACTGGCCCACGCAACCGCCACCAAAGATGGCCTGGGTCAACGACGGGCTAGCTCCTCACCAAGCTGCGCCCCCGGTAGGTAGCGCCTCCCAGTACCAGGCCGGTGGAGCCCAGTCTCAGAGATGGCCCATCTGATCAAGCGGGTGTCCTCCGCCGAGTCGACGACGAGGATGCGGGATAGGCATCGTTGACGTTGATGCGGGAATAATTGCTTTAACTAAAAAAATAACAACAAATGTGACATGTTCAACTGGTTCTATTAATTCAACTAGTTCTTACTAAAAATAAACTTACTATAAATAAAAATAAACTAGTTCTTACTAAAAATAAACTAGTTCGACTAGTTATATTAATTTTCTTACTAAAAATACACTAGTTCTATTAATTCAACTAGTTCTTACTAAAAATAAACTAGTTCAACTAGTTCTATTAATTTTCTTACTAATTCTATTAAACACTACTGTCCTAGTTCTTACTAACTAATTAGATGAACCTACCTAGGAACTACAGCCCTAATTAGCATCTAATTTGATGAACCCTAACTAATTTGATGCAATCTCAAATTTGATGAACCCTAGGAACTTTAGCTAGGCAGAGGTAGGGGAGGGGGAGGAGGAGTCGTGCTCACCTCGGGTGTCGGTGGCGAGGGAGGGGAAGGCGGCGTCGAGGTCGGGGTCGAGGCTCAGGCGCGTGGCGGAGGGCGGCGTCGAGGTCAGGGTCGGGGACGGCGTCGAGGTCGGGGTCGGGGGCGGCGTCGAGGTCGGGGTCGGGGCGGTGTCGGGGTCGTGCGGAGGGCGACGGGAGAGCGTGTGGCGGCCGACGGTGACGCAGGGTGATGACGGTGGCGTGAGCAGATGGGTTCGATTTTGGGGAAGTGGTTGTGGGGAAGAAGGAGCACGCGGTTAAGTCAAAAGTAGCAGTAGCGTGTTCTAGCAAAAGTGCTACTGCTACATTAGCTATAGCTAACTTAGCTATAGCGCTGGCTCACACAACGGGCTACTGCTAAGTTAGCTATAGCGCGTTTCTGGAAAGCACGCTGCTGCTACAAAATTTTCATTTGTTTTCCTTTTTCATTTGTTTTCCTTCATATTTTCTTTTTTTCCTTCCCCTTTTTCTATTTCTTTCATTTTCATTTACTTTTCTATATGTTTTACATTTTATTTTCCTTTAATTAGCAGTAGCGCTCTCTGAGCAAAACACGCTACTACAACAAGCTTAGCAGCAGCGTTGTTTCTGAAAGACCGCTACTACTATATGTAGCCTATCGGCTTAGTAGTGAGAGTTTTAGTAGTGGCGTGTTTAAACGGGGACACGCTACTGCTACGTGAGTATCTGTAGCGCGTTTAACCCGCACGCACTACTGCTATTTAGCACTAGCGCCTTTTTTTAACAAGTGCTGCTGCTAATATTCTATGTATAAGGTTTTCCCTAGTAGTGCTAGGAAGGAATTACTAACTCCCGGTGGGGAGCATCATGGAATTAGCGATGGATAAGGGTTGGTGATGACGAAGATCGAAGATCCCCGTCTCCGGAGCCCCAAATGGACTCCAGATCTGGCCTCCCAGTGAAGAACAGGAGGTGACGGCGGCTTTGCCTCGTCGAACCCGATAATTCCTTCTCCCTGATTTTTTCTTGGAAAAATAGGATTTTATAGCAACGGTTCCAGGGTCTGCGGGGCCACCGGGTGGGGACAACCCACCTGGGCGCGCCTGGAGGGGGGCGCGCGCTGGTGGGTTGCGCCCACCCACGTGTCCCCCTCCGGTGGTTCTTGGCTCCAGAAATTCTCTTTTATTATATGAAAATCCTCGCAAAGTTTCGTTCCATTCCGAGAACTTTTGTGTTCTTGCAGATGTATCCATAGACGTATCAGTGTTCACAGCTTCCTCCTTTGTGGATACATCTGCAAGAACACAAAAACATAACAAAAAGGAAAATAGTGAGGAACAAATACAAAAACACACGACAATAACAAGTTCAAAAACATGGCTCGAGAATTTTTTTTAAAAGGAGTTGCACATACTAGGTGAAGCAAGAGCTGCAGAAGCAAGATCCTCAAGGCTTAAATTTTTCTCAAGGCTCGAAGCAACCTCAGAAATCACAGTCAAAGGAATGATAGGTGTTTTAGCCGCATTGGATCTTCGAGCATCAGTATTAACTTATGAAGCTCCATCTTGATCGCACGCATTTTTTCGGAACTATTAAATTCATCACCAACTACAAAAAATGGAAGTAAAGAGGCAGCTGAGTTCTAATCCACAAACCTACACCGAAGGAAGTTCTACTTATACATGAATGTCCAGAAGTTCAACAATACTTAACAAAGCAGTAAAACAATGCACAATCTACAATTTACATACTAAAGATAGAACAATCTACACCATAGGGAGTACTACATATAGATGAATGTCCAGAAGTTCAACAATACATAACAAAGCAGTAAAACAAATGCGCAAAACAGAAGTTCAACCAAATTTCATTATAAACAAAAATAATTAAAACCGGATGTTCAACTATGTGACCCAAGGAAGTAGTACATAAAAAATATGAAGCATGAGCAGAAATACTATTTCACAGCCAAACTAATTATCAATACCATGAAAATGATCACAAAAATACAAAGATATACACTGTAATTTTGAAACATTTGGGAAGTCCAAAAACACTTGGTGACATAGTTCACTAGCAATTCATCAAAAAAAATGAGCAACACTCTACTAACTTAAACTAGGGATTTATATTCATGCACCCCTGGTTCCTTAGTTCTACTCATTCATCCCCACGCCCTTAACTTTTGCTCACTTTTCCCCACTTTATTGCCCAAAACCCTCAGAACTGGTCACAGCAGACGTTGTCGTCGGGTCAATGGCTTGACCGTTAACTCTGAGGAGTGGGGCCGAGTCCACATTTTGACCATTACATGCTAACCAGTGGGGCCGTGAAACTAACACTCACTATAACCTGAATCAAATCGAGTCGCTTCCGCACCACCCCCTCTGCCACCGTCGTGCCGCCTATGTCGTTGTCATGCCGCCTCCACCGCATCTACCCTCTATACCCAACTAGGATTAGGAAGCGATGTCGGGAGAGCACCCCGTCCGGCCCATCGACCATGGATATGATTGGGTCGAATCAGAGGCAGATAATTCATGGATTCCACCTGGGTAAGCATCGTTTCCTCTCAAATTGATTAGGAGATCCATAAATTAGGTTGTATTTGACCACCGCTGGCTTGAATCAGTGCAATTTATCTGAAAATTTCCGCCTAACTACACCCTTTATCTTATTTCAATCGAATAGGGCTGATCCTGCACTTGCTTTTCAGTTGGCGGTTAGAATGGAAACTAGCAAGCTGTGTGGAACTAAACCATGTCTAATTTCTGGATTTTTATATCCTAAAGTGGTTGAAACTCGGGTTTTGTTCACAAATTTCCGTGAGGCACTCTGTTGTGAGTATCCGTGGAGCCCTGCCAATGTTGTTAAACTAAGACATTTTGACAGTACCGAGAAGAGATTTGTCCCATTAACTTGTGATGAGTGTCGGTGTCAAAACCAGCGGATCTCGGGTAGGGGGTCCCGATCTGTGCGTCTAAGGCTAATGGTAACAGGAGGCAAGGGACACGATGTTTTACCCAGGTTCGGGCCCTCTCGATGGAGGTAAAACCCTACTTCTTGCTTGATTGATCTTGATGATATGAGTATTACAAGATTTGATCTACCACGAGATCGTAGAGGCTAAACCCTAGAAGCTAGCCTATGATGATTATGATTGTGTCTCTATGGACTAAACCCTCCGGTTTATATAGACACCGGAGGGTGCTAGGGTTTACACAGAGTCAATTACAAAGAAGGAGATCTAATATCCGGATTGCCAAGCTTGTCTTCCACGCAAAGGAGAGTCCCATCCGGACACAGGACAAAGTCTTGAGTCTTGTATCTTCACGGTCCAATAGTCCGGCCAAAGTATATAGTCCGGCAGTCCGGATACCCCCTAATCCAGGACTCCCTCAGTAGCCCCTGAACCAGGCTTCAATGACGATGTGTCCAGCGCACAATTTGTCTTCGGCATTGCAAGGCGGGTTCCATCTCGGAATACTCCAAAGTAGATTCAAAGACGGCGTCCGGTTCTATGAGATAATTTCCGCACACCATTGTAGAGGGCATAACACTTCACATATCTGATCCGCTGATAATTTTTCTTACGGGGTGCCCTTATGTCGCGGCCTGGCTCAATACGAACCAGTTTTCTTGGCCTGCCTCGACACGCATTGTGAGGCTGTTTTATTGGCACGCCTTGCCAAAGTAGAGATCGTGTTCCCCTTATCGCGGGATCCTCCATCAATACGAGCGCGTGCAACCCGACGACGCCTGTTGGTATGACTCCGTGTTTTTAGGTAAGTCCCAAGCGGTTATGCTGAGGACGCTTGATATTCACCCCCTTTATAGAGGGGCCGAGGCCTATCCCTCGTTCCTTCCATGCTTGTGCCTTTCCACATCTCGAGTTCCAACACCTGAAGCCCCGTCTTAAGCACTTCGTACCTTCAATCATGTCCAGATCCAACCTTCAAGGCCGGTGGATGGCTTCCTCCGTCACAGAGGAGGACATCGCGAAGCTTAGGAAGGTCAGATACCTGACCGCCGACATCAAGCATAGGCTTCCTGCCCCAGGGCAGGTCATCCTTACTCCCGAGCCCAACGAGAGCGTCGTATTCGTTTCTCACTTCCTCGGCGGCTTAGGCTTCACCCTTGATCCCTTTGTGAGAGGGATCATGTTATATTACGGACTAGATTTCCATGAACTAGCTCCGGACGCCATCCTTCACATCTCGTCGTTCATCATTGTGTGCGAAGCCTTCCTCCACATTACCCCACACTTCGGCTTATGGCTCAAGACCTTCAATGTGAAGCCGAAGATGATTGATGGGTGACACGCGGAGTGTGGAGGTGCTACAATAAGCAGGAACGCTGACGCTCCATGGCTAGAGGGCTTCTTTCCGGAGGTGTCCGATCTATGGCAGCTAAGGTGGTTTTACATCACGGCTCCCAGGGGCACAAAGTGGGTGGCTGCCCCCGACTTCCGTTCAGGCCCTCCACCTCAACTGTCGTCATGGGCCAATGTAGGACAGGATTGGGGGCCTGCTAATGATGTTCCAACATTGCAGAGCTGCATTTGGAACCTTCTTGAGAGGGACATTAGCCTTGTCAGCATAATTCATATAATGCTAGTCCGACGGATGTTGTCGTGCAAACGCCGGCCTCTCTGGATGAGGGAGTTCAATCCAGAAGGTCCGCGGACTATTCTGCACTTCTTCGGCATGACGCTCGAAGGGATGTGTAAGTTATTCTTCGGACCGCAAGTAAAGTGTCCGGACACCACCAAGGATGCGGGTCTGAGCTGCAACCGCCCAGATACCCGAGTAAGTAATCCAGAAACCAAACACTTTGCTTATATTGATCATAACATTATTCTGAAAACCCTCCACGGCCAGGAATGGCTTAGCAACGCGGAGAGAATCAGGTGTCTGGCGCCACTTCCTGAAGGCTTAACGAGGCACAAAGTATGTGCTCTGCTTTCCTTATTTTTTTATAGGGAATATTAAGAGGAGCATAATCTTAATGTGATATGCTTGGACCGTAGGTGGAGCTGCTGTCGTGGAGGCCCTGAGGGCGGAACTTGCCTTAGCCAAGGAACAAGCCCGAGATAGCAATGCGGCTGCCCTAAAGGCGCCCAAAGAGTTGAGAGCCGAACAGGCTGCTCATCGCCGAAGCGAAGATAAAATAGTCGAGATGGCCGTGGAGCTGAAAAACGCCGCCAACCGGTATGAGCTCCTTGAAAAAGAGAATCGGGCTAATTCGGCTGACCTGAAGAAGGCCCTTGATGCAACCAAGGAGACACGTTCTGAAATTAGGGATGCGCGGGAGGAGCTTCGACGGGCCAGAGAAATTGCGGCTGGAAACCCCTATTTGTTGCGGATGAAGTTCTTAGATCCCAAGTACGCTCCTCTGGATCGACGTTGGAGCCCTGCGGATGTGTATGCGGATCTGGCGAAGAGTACGACTGATGCGGCCAAGGTTTTCGAGGATCAAAAAGATAATGAAGTGGAAAAGTTGTCCTGGTCGCAATTTAGTGCTCCAACGCGCCCGTTGCCATTGAGTGAGAGGATGGCTGCTGTGGCCGAGCTCCATAGGTTGTCCGTTCTTGCAATGAGGTCTGTAATAGACCACCTATCGCCAAAGGGACCGAAGCCGGACAGTTATTTTGGTTTAGTGCAACAATTCCTTGGTGCCGTATCGCGAATCGATGCCATGAAGAGGTTGGCGTGTGTAGAGGGTGCACAGATGGCCCTTTCCCGTGTCAAAGCATATTGGACAGATATGGAGGCCACCATCATTTCGACCCAGAATCCAGCGGGAAGCCAGGATCCAGCCGAGCACTACTTGGAGCAAGTAACAGAAGGTGCTCGTTTAATAGAGGCTCAGTGCTCAAAGAATGTCATGTTCGAGTGACAAATTGTTTATTTGTAAAAACAATTTCATTTTAATTATGGAGGCTATGTTTATACTTTTCGCCCGAAAGTGTTATTGTGCCTCCTATGCGGCCGTTTGATGTATGTATGTAATCTGAAAGTTAGCAGTCGTTGGCTTCAGCCCCCACGCATGTAATGCAGGGGTGTTCACAAGAATATGCGTAATCACACTTGATCCAATGTCTTGGTCCATTAGGAGGTTATCTCACGTCGAACTAGGCAACCGGACTATATAGCTTTAACACTTTCACTAGCCATAGGAGTTTGACGGTGGGGCTACTATGTAGCCCCTGGTACCTTTGTGTGCATCCGAATACGGTCGCTTGTGTACATGACCAGGAAACGGTCCTTCGTTAATGCGGAGGAACCCTAAAGATTCCGATGAGTCCTCGAGTGGTTGACCAGTCTCTCGCTGTATCATGACAGTCAGTTTTCGGCTATCTCTACTGAGGTGCTCGTCCGGAATAACCAGGGCACAATCGCAGTAGTTCTCCTTTGGCCGCCTTAGCTGATAAGAACGGAATGTAAGGCGGCAAACCCAGGAGCCGGGCAAACCCAACTTTTGACCAAAGACATGATTCGGAGCTGATGCATATAAGGCCAAACTCGCGACGCCGAACACTCCCGAAGGTATTCAGACTTTAGAACTTATACCGGGCTGAATAACGCCCTTTATTATGAACCCTGTATTTCCAGGTACATGCATTAGTCTGTCATGGCGAAATGCCAATGACGGCAGTATCCTCTGTGGGTGTAGTACCCACGGGATGTGTAAGCAACAAGAGACAATAAAGAAGGTTTACACAGGGGCTTAATCTAAAGAGAAACCTTTGAGCGGGGCTCTGCTGCACGTCTGCGCCTTTGTCTCCATTGTGCCATGTCCTGGGAGGGTATCACACGAATGGCGTCTGTAAAAATAAAACTCATGTAGACGTAAGCGTGCGAAGAGTTGGGTATTATCAATGGATAGTAGAAGTGTAAGACATTGGCCTGTTAATAAGGTCAAGCCAAAATGTGGGATTTATTGAATATCTGGAGCCCCTGGTGTCCTCTATGGGATTACATGTGTAGCACCCAGCTCAGGTTTATCTGGGCTGCCGGACCCGTCTAACCATGTCGGTGGTCTTAACGACCGATCATGTGTTCTGATATTAGAGGCCGCTTAGTGTCCGGCTGCTAGAGCCATCGCGTACTCTTCCGCGCGTAAGGAACGCTCTGCATTTCCGCTAACGGTGATGGCGCCACATGGACCGGGCATCTTGAGTTTAAGGTAGGCATAGTGCGGTACTGCCTTGAAGCGGGCGAAGGCCGTTCTATCGAGCAATGCATGATAACCACTTTGGAGGGGGGCGATGGTGAAGAGTAGTTCTTCACTTCTGAAGTTGTCTAGGGAACCGAATGTCACCTCTAGTATGAGGGAGCCCCTGCAGCAGGCTTCAACGCCTGGTATCACCCCTTCAAAGGTGGTGTTGCTTTGGCTGATTCTGGATGGGTCTATCCCCATCCTATGGACAGTTTCCTGGTATATTAGATTCAGACTACTACCGCCGTCCATGAGGACGCAAGTGAGATGGTATCCGTCGATTATTGGGGGCAGCTGATCCTCCGTGTCGCATACTAGTCGGGTAATCCCTGTGATCAAAGGTGATCGGGCAGGCCGACCAGTGGTTTTTTTGGGGCGACGGGATCTACAGCGTATGCGTCTCTAGGCGCACGTTTGTGCCTTCTCTTTGGTATGTGAGCCGCGTGGATCATGTTTACTGTTTTTACCTCTGGTGGGAATTTTTTCTGTCCCCCAGTGTTCGGCTGGGGTGGCTCATCCTTGTCTTCACTTGGTGTTTTCCTTCCCTTATGTTCGACATTTAACTTGCCGTCCTGCTTAAAGACCCAGCATTCTCTGTGAGTGTGGTTCGCAGGTTTTTCAGGGGTGCCATGAATTTGGCACAGTCTGTCCAGGACTTTGTTCAGGCCGGACGGTCCCTCTTTGCTGCCTTTAAATGGCTTCTTTTGTTGACTGGGTCGAGAGCCCCTGAATCCGGCGTTGACTGTTGTGTTGTCCGAACTTTCTTCCTTGTTTCGACATTTTTTTTTATTGCGTCGTGGCTTCCCGTTGCCATCCCTGATTTCGGATGTACTTGGGTCGCTAGTGCCTCTACGGGCCAACCAGATGTCTTCACCCGCACAAAAGCGGGTCATAAGGCTTGTTAAGGCTGCCATTGTCCTCGGCTTTTCTTGGCTGAGGTGTGTGGCGAGCAACTCATCCCGGATACTGTGCTTGAAGGCCGCTAGGGCTTCGGCATTGGGACAATCGACAATTTGATTCTTCTTAGTGAGTAATCTGTTCCAAAGCTTGCGGGCGGATTCTCTGGGCTGTTGAATTGTGTGACTTAAATCATCAACGTCTGGAGGTCGGACATAGGTCCCTTGAAAATTGGCCCTGAAAGCATCCTCGAGTTCCTCCCAACTTCTGATTGAATTTTTGGGGAGGCTTTTCAACCAGTGCCGAGATGGTCCCTTCAACTTGAGGGGAAGGTATTTGATGGCGTGGAGGTCGTCCCCACGAGCCATGTGGATATGCAGAATAAAATCCTCAATCCAGACCCTGGGGTCTATCGTTCCGTCATATGTCTCTATGTTGACAGGTTTAAAACCCTGTGGAAATTCGTGGTTGGTGAAGCACAGACGGTGAGCAGACCCTCTGTATCTGGACGTGTTGTGGCATGTTGTTGGCTGTTGTTGTGTCCAGTGCTGATTCTGAACTGGTACTCGATCAGTCTGATCATTTTGGTGACCATAATCCTGCACCGTAGCGTGTCCTCTAGATCCATAGATGGACCTGGTCGCGCTGTCCTTTTTATCCAGGAGCTCACGTAAATCGTGTGCGGCGTCAGCAGCTGCTCTATTGCGGTCATGAAGTTGCTAGTCCGGCCTACTGGCCATATTGTTCTTTGGCGGAATGGCCTCACCGTCGAATTCTGGCAGCAGCTTGCGCTTTGGGTAGCTCTTTGTGTGGCGGTTGTCGCCGTATTTTTCTTCAGTGTCTAGCACTTTATTCCATCTGCGGTTGAGCATTTCTTGCGCAGCCTTGATCCTTTGCTTCTACTTCTTTAAACTTCTTGCAGTGGCCATAAGCCTTTTGTGGAGGTTATCTCGTTCCAAACGTTTTTCTGGGATGATGAATGCATTGTCGTCCAGACTGTGTTCCTCTCCCTGGGCGGGTTGATGAATTCGTCCCTCGGGATCGCTGTGACCGGGTGTCTGCTCCAGGCTGTGTTCGGTGTGACCTGGCTCATCCTTCTCCATCGTTGGGTCCATATGGTCGTCGCTGCCTTTGGAGTTGACCGGGGTGTCGGTCTTTCTAGCGTTGTTATCGTTGTTTTTGCTGTGGCTGGACTTAGAGCGGCGTCTGCGCCGTCGTTTTGGCTTTTGTACGGGGGTTTTATCCTCCATTTTGTCGCCATCGTCCTCCTTAGGCGTGCCCACCATGTATATATCATATGATGAGGTGGCAGTCCGACGCCCCGTGGGTGGTGGTTCTGAATCGTCTCCTGCGCCGACGTCCATGCCGTCGGTGTCATCGGAGTCGAAGTCAAGCATGTCTGTTACGTCGTTGACAATGGCTATGAAGTGGGTGGTGGGTGGGCAATGAATTTCTTCGTCGCCTTCTTCCCCCTTGAGTCGGACATACTTCGTCCAAGAGTCTCCTAACAAAGAGAGAGACTTTAATGAGTTCAGCATGTCGCCAAAGGGCGAGTGCTGGAAGATATCCGCAATGGCAAATTCCATTACTGGAGCCCAACCAGAATCGGCGAGCTCGGGGGCGCGGTCTAGAACCTACAACCGAACACAAGTCCAGGGGTCCGGAGACACAGGCTTCCTTGGGGGTGAAGTCTGTGTTCGGCTCTACCATCGATGAGTGTGCGGCCTCCGGGGCGGGGTCCATCCACCCGTCCTTGGACAACGCAATCTGCCCCGGATTTAAGTCCGGAGCTCC
Organism: Triticum aestivum; assembly: GCF_018294505.1. NCBI lineage: Eukaryota > Viridiplantae > Streptophyta > Magnoliopsida > Poales > Poaceae > Triticum > Triticum aestivum. Next base: position 496,612,972 of record NC_057813.1, read on the forward strand.
TGCAGGTGCGATATCCCGAGTATTGTCCGACAGCCGGTCTAAGCCGTGCTCATCGCGACTGTTCGACGCTCCTGGCGTAGGCCCGAATCCGTCGAAGATCAAGTCTCCGTGGATATCGGCCGTGTAGTTCAAGTTTCCGAACCTGACCTGATGGTCAGGGGCATAGCTGTCGATCTGCTCCAGATGGCCAAGAGAATTGGATCGCAGTGCGAAGCCGCCGAACACGAAGATCTGTCCGGGAGAAAAGTCTCACCCTAGACCGCATTGTTGTTGATGATTGAAGGAGCCATCGAGCCTTGCAGCAACGACACAGAGGAACTCTCAATGAAAGCGCCAATGTCGGTGTCAAAACCGGCGGATCTCGGGTAGGGTGTACCGATCTGTGCGTCTAAGGCTAATGGTAACAGGAAACAAGGGACACGATGTTTTACCCAGGTTCGGGCCCTCTCGATGGAGGTAAAACCCTACTTCCTGCTTGATTGATCTTGATGATATGAGTATTACAAGAGTTGATCTACCATGAGATTGTAGAGGCTAAACCCTAGAAGCTAGCCTATGATGATTATGATTGTGTCTCTATGGACTAAACCCTCCGGTTTATATAGACACCGGAGGGGGCTAGGGTTTACATAGAGTCGGTTACAAAGAAGGAGATCTAATATCCGGATCGCCAAGCTTGTCTTCCACGCAAAGGAGAGTCCCATCCGGACACGGGACGAAGTCTTGAGTCTTGTAGCTTCATAGTCCAACATCCCGGCCAAAGTATATAGTCCGGCAGTCCGGATACCCCCTAATCTAGGACTCCCTCAATGAGCATCTGGGATTGCTATTTAGTTTGAATGCTAAAATCCATTCCGGTAAAATCCATATCGGTGTGCTTCAGGCACGCATACAACGTATCCCGAAGGGGAAGGGTGTTCAGGCATCATCTGTCTCTGCTAATAGCGAGCCTCCTCGCACTCCTTGTAGGTCGAGACCAAGTAAACCTAGTGGTTCTGAAAGCCACAACATGTCAGTTGCCGCTAATTCTGCCACTTCTCCTCTCCCTTCTGTACCTGATGTAGAAGTAGATGCATAGCCTGACGAGGAAGTGCATCGACATGATGATGAGGATGAGATTCTATTCGCTGTACTGGTAGATAGAGTCAGTCAATAGGCAGTGGAAGATGAATATCCAGAGGAGCCTAGCAGTCGTGCTACATTTGATGACACTCACGATGAAGAGAGGGAGAACAACATCGAATCCTTAGTTTTACAAGAATATGATGGTGAGGACATGCCAACAATTGAGTGGAACAGGGAGAATCCTGAGCTTACTCCAGGAACCGTATTCGAATCGATGGTTCACTGTCGTAATGAGTGACTACATATTGCATTCTCACTGAAAACTCTTATGAGGTTGATAGGAGTGAGCCAGGAAGATTCACTGTTCATTTCCCTTATGATAGGTGTAGGTGGAGGTTGCATGCATCCACTATGCTAAAGAGCAAATTGATTCAGGTATTACAACTGAATCTTTTTATTAGATTATCTATCCATTCTATATTCAGATCATGTGTACTGTTTCTTAATTGTATTTGACATCAGTTTTCATTTTGTTTCAGATAAAAAGCAACCCACACGGGCACACTTGCCTACCTGGAGGGGGAGGGGGAAAGTACAAATCAAAGCTTGCAAAGAGTAGGTGGGTGGCAAATGCAATCTTGGATTGGGTGAGGGAAACACCAACAATTGGTCCAACATCACTCCATGGGAAGCTATTTGAGAAGTACAAGATTAATATACCTTACATGAGGATTTTCTATGTTATGGAAAGGGCTCTTGATAGGATTAATGGTCCATGGAATGAGAGTTTTCAGTTGTGTTACACCTTCAAAGCTGAAGTGGAGACGGCTAGTCCAGGGAGTGTTGTAGAGGTTGACAAGCATACAGTTAAGTACAAATTAAAAGGGAAGGCACTGGAGAAGGAGTGCTTCAGGAGGGCTTTTGTTTGTTTCAAGGCTTTCTTGCAGGGGTTTCTGAATGGTTGTAGGCCCTATTTGGCTGTCGATGCAACTACTTTGAATGGAAGATGGAGAGACTAGCTAGCAGGAGCTTCTGTAGTTGATGGACACAACTGGCTATTCCCAGTTGCATTTGGTGTGTTGGAGGTAGAGTTCGAGGAGAGTTGGGTCTAGTTTCTGCAGTAGTTGTGCAACATTATATGTACACCCTCAGGTTTAGTTATACACACAGATGCTTGCAAGGGTTTAGAAACTGCAGTAGAAATTGTATTCCCTGGAGTGGAACATAGGGAATGTATGCGACACCTAGCGCAGAATTTTAAAAAGAAATTCAAAGGCAAAGTTTATGATGAGAATCTATGTCCAGCATCATACACATGCAGCTTGAGGAAGCATGAGCACCATTTTAGAGTGTTGTATGCTCATAATCCTTTGGTGAAGGAGTACATGGATGAACATCATGGAAAGTTGTGGTCAAGAAGCAAATTCAATGAAATCTGCAAAGTAGACTATGTGACCAATAACATCGCTGAGTATTTCAATGCAAAGTTCAAGTTGGTGAAAGGGATTTTGTTGTGGCAAGCATTTGATAAGATCAGTCAGATGATCATGATAAAGATGGCTCTTCGTAAAAGAATTGCAGAAACACAATATGTTGGCCATCTTATGCTCCCATCTCTGATTAAGGCATTGCGTGCCAAGGCAAGAGGACTAAGGATGAAATGCATTCGACCGTCGACATACGAGGCTGAGGTGACATACACTGATAGTAAAAATAGGGAATGAAGATATCCAGTGAACCTTGCAACTAAGGAATGCAGTTGTAGGCAATGGAAGGTCCGCGGGAAACCGTGCATACATGCCCTACATCTCATGAGTATTATTGGAGGTGAAGATGGTGAAGTTGATCAGTATTGCTCTGAATATTTCGTTGTTGCCAAATTTAGGGTTGCTTATACTGAAAATGTGTTTGCACTCTTGGGAAAAGACCAATGGAACATAGAAGACCCAGGGTTCAAACTCTACTCTCCTGTACTGACTAGACCACTAGGAAGACCAAGGAAAAACAGGAGAAGAGTTGGTGAAGAGGGTCGTGTAAAAAACAACGTAAGTGCAAAAGATGTGGTATTCTAGGGCATATTGCTAGAATTTGTACCAATCCAGTTGATGCATAATTTGGAGAAGAGGAACAATGGACAGTAGCAAATGTAGAGGAGAATGCAGCAGTAGAGGAGACTGCAGCAAGTTTAGAGAATGAAGCAACTGAAGTAGCAGCTTGGTAAGTGTGTAATCTTTCCATTTTTTGCATTTGTTCTCTTTTTTATCGATGGCTAAGCTTATTTCTGTTTGACCAAACTCTAGGATAATTAGAGGCACAAGACAGAAAAGACCTAGAGACAAAAGAAACTTTGGTTGAACCATCATCTGATGCAGAATTTGAAACCATGGCTTATGAAGGTTTTGAAGCTATAAGAGAGGAGGAAGTTATTTTGTCTGAAGTTCCTTTAAGGATTAGTGAACCCACAGATGGCCGTCAACTGGTCATCACTTGCTCGATCAATCAAAGCTCAACAAAACCGCCACCACCAGAAGTGAAGATCAGAAGCAACAAGACAAAGCTTTCAAAAGCACAAAATATCCCAGCCAGGGAAACCAGAAGCAAGACGGTTAACCCATCCCGGAACACAAGGATCAAGGCAAAGATTTGAATTTGAACTTGAATGCAAGTCATAAACTTTGAACTTTAAGGATTTGTAATAAGGATTCTGTCGTCAATTTGAACTAGTGTGAAAACTTGTAAGGTGTAAGAATTCTATTTATAATTTGATGTGAAATTTGAGGTAGAATACAAAACTAAGGCAAAATTTGAATTTTAGGCAAACATTGACTTTTAACCAACACTTGAAGTCCATTCCCCTGTGGTGTGAGTTGCAAAGTTTGCTGAACTATTATAAACGTTAGGTGATCAATCCGATCTCTTTTGCGTGGTAAAACTTGTAGTCATGAGAAATGTGCTCCAAATGAGCTCCCAAGCTAGGGTAAACAGCCCCATTTGTAATCAAGTTTTTTTGGACCTACTCCAAATGAGCCAAATATTTTTTTTATTAACACCTATTCAATCTATATAGTGTAGATTCGAAGAATCACTATTTATTGAATTAATCTTTATGTTTTTACATTTTTTTAAAGAATATATACTTTAATAGAAAACCATTAAAAACACGTTTATAATATGAAAATGGAAAAATAAGTTCAGATCCTTCTTATTCACTTTGAAATCAAGCTTTGGTGACTTTTTTTTGATTTTTTTTAATTTTCAAACACCGAAGGGAAACCCTACCTCCTCTCCTTGGTCTCTATGAAACGTTGTACGTGATAGCTCATATGTGTGAAGGTTTTTTATGAAAATGTCCATAGGCAAAGTTTATGGTTTTTGGTTGGTAACATGTCACACAAGACAACATTGTGCGCGGGTTTTATATTTTTTAATTTTTTTAATTAATGGTGATCATTTGACCTCGATCGTGCTAGCTAGATTTTTTTTGTAAATGTACGTATACCAAGTTTAGTATTTTTCCTAGTTGGTGTGTCCTATAAAACGACAAATGGCGAAGGTTTCATATTTTTTGATTTTTTTTAAACTGGTTATGCTCAGTCAAAGCCTTTGAAACCCCGTTGACCAGCTCAAAACCCCTCAAACCCCCGCAGGGTTTCGCCTAACCCTAGCTCCAAACGTCAGCCATCTGATCATACCCTAGTGCCAAGTGACAGCCCTCAGATGTGGTATTCTAGAAGGAATTCCGAGGGCAAGCTGCATGCAGGCTCCGCGCCATTGGATCACATGAACGGCTCCGCATCATTGGATCGTGGGGCGATCCGCGAGACTTGTTGGTTGTGCCTCCCCTTTCTTTTGGTGCCTCTTCTGCGGCGACAAGAGGAGCCACTCCTCCTCCGCTTCTTCTTCTCCGGCGACGAGAGGAGCCACTCCTCTGCTTCTTCTTCTCCGGCGACTTTGGGCGATATGTCGAGCTCCACTTCAGCCTCCCGCCCCTTGTGGACCCAGTATGGTCCACTTCCCATGGAGCGATGTCCTGACTGCCCACGCAGCGCACCACTGATAAAGTTGACTTCAAAGGATGTCAAGAATGGCAACTATGGGCGCGAGTTCGTGAAATGCGAGAGCAAGCTAGAGGGGCAGGTTAGATCTCATGACTTTTCTCTGATTTGTTTTTCTATTTGCTTTTATTTCTTTTTCAATCTGGGATTTAGGGTTCATGTTTTCATTTCAGATCGTGAAGAAATGCACACATTTTTAATGGCTGGATGACTATGTTAGGCGGATTCAATTCAATGGGCCCCAACCCGGGAGCTCAATCTGCCGTCAGCACCAACGAATATGGTCTCTGAAAGTGCTGCTCTAACAGTTGGGGATGCAGATCAGAAGGGGGGAATAAAGAAGATGAACAAGAACTTGAAGCAGATGATTCAATTGAACAAGCAGGCGAATCTGATAGCTTTAGGATTTTATCCCTTTTATTTTTGTGTAGTTGCTCTAGGATTTGATTACTTGCTAGTCATCACTCGTTAGAGATGTTATTAGTGTGGTGTCATGTGCTCTGGGATTTGGTTAAATTTGTGGATCATGTGCTCTATGATTTGCTAAAATTTGTGGATCATGTGCTCTATGCTCTGTGTTGCTTAATTTGTGGATCATGTGCTTTATGCTCTGTGTTGCTTAATTTGTGGATCATGTCAGTTTTGTCAGTTTTGTACACTTTCAGTTTCGTCAGACAACACCGACCGCAGAAGAAGAAAAACGTAGTTCTAGGGCCCAAATTTAAACTAAGCTCTGGTTGGGCCGTCTCATTGTGTTGAGTGTCGAAGGCCCACAAAGATAAAAGAGGCCTAGAAAATAGTGCTCGCGCTGGCTCTGTTTTTTCCTTGATTATTGCCATGGTAAATCCTTTTATTGCCATGCCAAACAAAAATAGTGCATGATGGTAAATTGATTTATTGTTGGACTTGCCCATGTCAAATTTATGTGTACATATAGTGGCAATTTCCTTCTGTATATAGCCTACGGCACAACACTTTGACTTTTTGACATGCGGGTATTATAAACATGTTTTTGTTGCAACAAAAATATTGTATACACGATTTTTTTTGTTCTTGTTATTAAGAGCATGTCAGACTTAATTACGTAGATCATGATATCCATTTGAAACCATGTCTAAAATAAAGTCCTTTGGCACCATATCCACCATATCCATCTAGAGAGCATGTCTAGGGCTCGGCTATGGCACCATATCCATCTACCGATATCTCACGTAGCAAGCATACATCCATAACATAGGAAGTAGCAACCATAGCATACTTCTTACATAAAACATAGGGTACCCTAAACCATAGCATAGGCCACAAACTATTCAAAACTTAGCTTGTTTTTGTTCATACAATATATGGAATAGGGCCACCAACAATTCAAAAAAAATAGCTTTTCTTCTTCTTCTTTTCAACATCAACATGCCTCATTTTTCTAGCTTTAGTTTCCAATTTGACACTTCAACTAGTCCATTATCCGTGCATGCGAAAACTCGACCCTACTCTAAATGGGCCATTTAAACTTGACCTACACAAGTACACACCATGAATATAACAAGACGAATGGGCTACCCTCCAACCATTTTACAAGGCTAACCCCAAAACATGCTAGTTTTCATTGAGGGATACCCTTTCATTGATTGATTTAGCAGAAGGGCTCGTGTACGGCACCATATCCATCTAGCGATATCTCACGTCAAATAAGATAGAAATAGCAAGCAAAACACAGATAACCAACGACATATAAAATAAGGGTAGCAAGCATAACATAGTTCTTAGGGGATAACACGACAGAGATAAAAAGTTCACGGTACAACCAATGACATAATTAAGATAGAAATATATAAAAGATAAAAAGCCCTAACACCCTAGGGCAAGACAAGCTCACAAGACCAGGCCTTCACCACCATCTTCACTGTTCCTCCTCTTCACTGCTCCTCCTCTCCATGTCGTCCTTGCCAATGTAGTAGGGGAGGTTGTGCATACCATCATGGGTGGGGAAGATGCAGTCGAAGTTTGTGAAGATGTTGTGGGTTGTGAATGCAATGAATTTGTATCCACACCAAAAAACCTTGTCGAGGAGATAGTACACATCAAATATGTTGGTGAACGTGATGGTGAGCCCTATCGAAGGAGACCTGGAGTTTGGACGCACTTCCTCCAGTCAAAACATCACCGACGAGCCCGCCAGGAGGTGGGCGAAGCCCGCTCCAGGAACCACCGGGCAAAATGATACGTCTCCAACGTATCTATAATTTTTGTTTGTTCCATGTTGTTTTATTATCAATCTTGGATGTTTTATAATCATTTTATATCATTTTTTGGTACTAACCTATTAACATAGTGCCAAGTGCCAGTTGCTATTTTTCCATGTTTTTTACATCACAGGAAATCAATATCAAACGGAGTCCAAATGCGACGAAACTTCACGATGATTTTTTATGGGCCAGAAGGAAGGCAATGGGCCCTAGTTGCACCTGGGGGGTGCCCCGAGGGGGGCACAACCCACCAGGGCGTGTTAGGAGGCTCAAGCGCGCCCTGGTGGGTTGTGCCCACCTCGGGTGCCCCCGGACCGCCTCTTTGCTCTATAAATACTACAATATTCCAGAAATCCTAGGGGAGTCGATGAAATATTCATCTAGCCACCGCAGAGTCCAGAACCAGCAGATCCAATCTAGACACCATCATGAAGGGGTTCACCACTTCCATTGGTGCCTCTTTGATGGTGCGTGAGTAGTTCTTTGTAGACCTTTGGGTCCATAGTTAGTAGCTATATGGCTTTCTCTCTCTCGCTGGATTCTCAATACAATGGTCTCTTGGAGATCCATATGATGTAACTCTTTTGCGGTGTGTTTGTTGGGATCTGATGAACTTCGAGTTTATGATCAGTCATCTCTTTTTATATCCATGAAAGTTATTCGAGTTTCTTTGATCTCTTATATGCATGATCTCTTATAGCCTCGTATTTCTTCTCCGATATTTGGGTTTTGTTTGGCCAACTTGATCTACTTATCTTGTAATGGGAAGAGGTGCCCAGTAGTGGGTTTGATCTTACGGTGCTCGATCCCAGTGACAGAAAGGGAAATGACACGTGATATCGTTGCTACTAAGGATAAAAGTACAAGATCTATATCTACTGCCATATAGATAAACGGATATTGTCTACATCATGTCATCGTTCTTATTGCATTACTCCGTTTTTCCATGAACTTAATACACTAGATGCATGCTGGATAGCGGTCGATGTGTGGAGTAATAGTAGTAGATGCAGGCAGGAGTTGGTCTACTAATCTTGGACGTGATGCCTATGTAATGATCATTGCTTACATATCGTCATAATTATTTGAGGTTCTATCAATTGCCCAACAGTAATTTGTTTACCCACCGTTTGCTATTTTTCTCGAGAGAAGCCACTAGTGAAACCTACGGCCCCCGGGTCTTCTTTCTCATATATTTGCCTTGCAATCTACTTTTCCTTTGCATTTTTATTCAGATCTATTAAACCAAAAAATACAAATATACCTTGCTGTGTTTTATCTTTATTTATTTTATTTGGCATTCGATCTATCAATCTACTACAATTTACCTCACGTCCGCTTGCCTATCTTGAGGCGTCGTACCCCGGAAGGGATTGACAACCCCTTTAACTCGTCGGGTTGCGAGGTGTTGTTGTTTGTGTGCAGGTGATGTTTATGTTGTGTTGCTTGGTTCTCCTACTGGTTCGATGCCTTGGTTTCATAACTGAGGGAAATACCTACCATCACTGTGCTACATCATCCCTCCCTCTCCGGGGAAACACCAACATAGTTCCAGCTGCCATCACAAATCCCCTTGCACCCCTCCAGCGTGAGAACGCCCACACGCGGAGCGTCCTCTCCATGTAGACGTCAGCGGATACCGTCTCTCCGGCATGGTCGGTGGGAGCTAGAAGGTGGGGCCATTGTACTGCATCCTCGCCTCGCTTTGAGAGTGCTCTGGGTTTGGGTGAAGAAGAGAAGGGCGGCGCAAATGGATGTGTGGAGAATAGGTGGAGGGGTGGTGGTTTAAATATGGAAGGGGGAAGGGAAGGGGAGTGGCACCGGCCACGCTTACGTTCAAATGAGCCGCGTTGATCGATCGATATGCCACTTTAATTGCCAACTGGTTTTAATTGCCACGTTGAATAGATGTGAGTGGATCGAGAAGTGTGCAATAATGATCTACATCGAGGAGACACGCGTGGGAGATGAGATGAACCAGCGGCAGCAACCGTCCCTGCGTTCGTGGCGGCTCGCGTGAAAAAGAAGCTGGTAGCGCATCGTGGCAGCGGGCAGCGGCGCATGCAGGTAGGCTAGCTACGTGCATGCATAGTAGGCTAGCTGGACATGTCGTGCATGCATAACAGGCTTCTGGCGTTGCGGCGCGTGCACGGCCCAACAGTCTAATGATACATCTCCAACGTATCTATAATTTATGAAGCATTCATGCTATTTTATTATCTATTTTGAATGATTACGGGCTTTATTATACACTTCTATATTACTTTTGGGACTAACCTATTAGCCGGAGGCCCAGCCCATATTGTTGTTTTATTGCCTGTTTCAGTATTTCGAAGAAAAGGAATATCAAACGGAGTCCAAACGGAATGAAACCTTCGGGAGCGTGATTTTTGGAACGAACATGATCCGGGAGACTTGGAGTATAAGCCAGGGAAGCTTCGAGGAGGCCAGGAGATAGGAGGGCGTGCCCCCTGTCTCATGGGCCCCTCGTGGCTCCCCCGACCGACTTCTTTCGCTTATATATTCCCATATACCCTAGAACCATCGAAGACGAAGATAGATCGGGAATTCCGCCGCTGCAAGCCTCTGTAGCCACCAAAAACCTCTTGGGAGCCCGTTCCGGCACCCTGCCGGAGGGGGAATCCCTCACTGATGGCCATCTTCATCATCCCGATGCTCTCCATGACGAGGAGGGAATATTTCACCCTCTGGGCTAAGGGTATGTACCAGTAGCTTTGTGTTTGATCTCTCTCTCTCTCTCTCTCTCTCTCGTGTTCTCTCTATGGCACGATCTTGATGTATCGCGAGCTTTGCTATTATAGTTGGATCTTATGATGTTTCTCCCCCTCTACTCTCTTGTGATGAATTGAGTTTTCCCTTTGAAGTTATCTTGTCGGATTGAGTCTTTAAGGATTTGAGAACACTTGATGTATGTCTTGTCGTGCTTATCTTTGGTGACAATGGGATATCACGTGATCCACTTGATGTATGTTTTGGTGATCAACTTGCGGGTTCCGCCCATGAACCTATGCATAAGGGTTGGCACACGTTTTCGTCTTGACTCTCCGGTAGAAACTTTGGGGCACTCTTTGAAGTACTTTGTGTTGGTTGAATAGATGAATCTGAGATTGTGTGATGCATATCGTATGATCATGCCCACGGATACTTGAGGTGACAATGGAGTATCTAGGTGACATTAGGGTTTTGGTTGATTTGTGTCTTAAGGTGTTATTCTAGTACGAACTCTTGAATAGATCGATCCGAAAGAATAACTTTGAGGTGGTTTCGTACCCTACCATAATCTCTTGGTTTGTTCTCCGCTATTAGTGGCTTTGGAGTGACTCTTTGTTGCATGTTGAGGGATAGTTATATGATCCAATTATGTTATTATTGTTGAGAGAACTTGCACTAGTGAAAGTATGAACCCTATGCCTTGTTTCCTACCGTTGCAATACCGTTTACGCTCACTTTTATCATTAGTTACCTTGCTGTTTTTATATTTTCAGATTACGAAAACCTATATCTACTATCCATATTGCACTTGTATCACCATCTCTTTGCCGAACTAGTGCACCTATACAATTTTCCATTGTATTGGGTGTGTTCGGGACACAAGAGACTCTTTGTTATTTGGTTGTAGGGTTGTTTGAGAGAGACCATCTTCATCCTACGCCTCCCACGGATTGATAAACCTTAGGTCATCAACTTGAGGGAAATTTGCTACTGTCCTACAAACCTCTGCACTTGGAGGACCAACAACGTCTACAAGGAGAAGGTTGCATAGTAGACATCATCTAACCACGACCCAACGGGTGAACAGCGGCACCATCCAACATGACCCCACTCATCCGGTCCAATGGGCGACACAGTCGGTGTGGCCCCACTCGTCGGAGTTAACGGTCAAAGCACTGACCTGATGGTATCCATCATTTGTGACCAGTTCTGAGGGTTTCGGACAAGGGAGTGGGGAAAAGTGAGCAAAAGTTAAGAGCGTGGGGATGAATGAGTATGGCTAAGGAACCAGGGGCACAAATGTAAAAATCCCCTTAAACTAAGGGTAAGATGCATACACATCACCAATGTTAGAAGTTCACACTTTTAAAAAGGGGCAGTACAACAAGACAACCGAGTGAAGATATGGGCAGACATATAAAAGAAAACCGCTATTTAAAATACAAGATGCATATACGTTAAAATACCTGAAGAAGGTTTTGAAGCCATGACAACACAACCCCCTTGATGAATGGTACTCCAAACCCTACATCAACCTACAAAAAACTGGGGAGAAATTACATATAATTAGCAATTAGAAAATCATGCAACAATACAAAAAGCAACTAAATCAAACCCTAGGATGAAACAACTAAAACACATCAACAATCATGAAAGATGTACAGTAGCACATCTAGGCAACCAGAGCAAAAACAGTATTCATAAACTAATTAGCATGTGACAGACACAATCTAGACTACGATATCAACAATATTAATGCATTTAGATACATCAGATCCAGCAGCAACCACCACACCACACCCTTCTTACATGCATCTCACTCGTGAAATTACCAAAAGGGGAAATGAAATCCACACAAGTATGACGGGTGAAATAGCACACACAAGCATCTCACGGCTAAAAATTGACCACGGGGGAATCGAATCCACCCACCACACGCACAAGAACCCTACCAAATCTCCCATCCAACCATCATAAGAAAATGTAGGAGGCGGATGCGAGAGCACACAGAAGGAACAAATAGAGCTCGTCAGATCTGGCGAAAACTAAGAGCAAGCATTGGGGGGAGGCAGCATTTGTAGCTCTCCAAACGACCCCG